>NW_026000051.1:13662109-13701457 GCF_001458135.2 Marmota marmota marmota
GTCCCCCGCAGACTGGAAACTTCATGAGGATGAAGTCTACAGTGTTTCCATTTAGCCTTCCTGTGCTTGGCAGGGTGTCTGGCTTAATTTCTGCTCTATGTGGAGGTCTTCTCTCATGGGTCAGAAGTCTGTCACCTGGGAGGTGGTGTTGCTGGAGTTCAGAGGCTGTGCCTTAGGGTCAGACATCTCGGGTTCAATTTTTATTAGTTGGGTGATCATATATATGATATTTCATTTATGTAGACTTAATTTTATCCTCTATAAAATGACTATAGTAACCATAACTCCATCAGAGTTGTAGCAGAGATGATAAGAGAATGTTCCATGCAAGGCATTTTGTCCAGTTCTCAGGACAGAGTAAGTACTTAAACATGGTTACTGCTCTTTTATTATTATTATTATTATGAGACAAAATGATATTTCTGCTGGAACTCTTGCTCACCTCATTCTCTGCACCAAGGAGATAATGACTGAATTTTATTTCCCTTCCTTTCAGAAGAGCCCATGAAACCTGTTCCCTCTCTCTGTAAAAAAGTAATTGGTTCAGGGCACTCTCCATTCACTCACTCATTTATTCATCCATTTATCAATTTATTCGTTAACAAAATATTAATCTAGCTGATACCCAGTAGCAGTTTCTCAGTTAGAGAAAGTAAGGCAGGGACTGTGTCCTTAAGAAACACAGAGTCACATGTTGGAAGGGCAAATTCTATACTCCTCTCTACCTGGTTATGCAACTTTGCTAAATAAACTTTGCAACTAGTCAATTGGGTGGTTAGTCTGTTAAAAAAATGCAATTTGTTATATTCTGTGCTTTGCACTTTGTAGAAGGAAGGAAGGATGGAAGTAGCGTCTATCGTCCATTGTAGGATCAAAGTATGATTATGCACATTTTTTCCTTTGAAGAACCTGATATTGCAAAAACAAAAAACAAAAATGACCACTTCAAGGTTCTGTTGCCAGAAACTGGTATATCTGGGAATTTGAACCCAGCTGACTTTTGCGATTGTATTTTCCACTCTGTGAGCTGCTGACTAGGGGAAAACCAAGAAGGCAGCAGTGTTGCTAATGATGCTGGTCTTCCTTGACAATTGAAATGGAAGAGGAAACTCATAGTTATGGTTCCCAGGGCTGTTGTTACTTCTACTCTAAGCACACCTACATCCTTATCTCTTCTTATACACTTATTCATACATTCGCATCTTCACACGTATACATAGATTTCTATAAAATTTAGTAGGGTTTCTATTTGAGCTCTTAAGTCTGTTCAGGTGTGGGCATTTTATAAATAAATATGCGCTAACGTTATTACTATTATTGCTCTCCCATAAATTTAACAGCACATGTAGGAAGCTCCAGGTGTGTGTAGCACCTGAATTATAGTTACTTAGGGAACCACCACTACCTTGTCCCTGCCATCTCTACCTTAATGATGCCTCAGTTCCTACTGTACTGTGCCCCTCCATCCCTGGACATGGAAATGAGAGCCCCTAGGGACAGTACAGAGGGACTGTTTTTATAACTGAACAAAGTGTGTGACTTGGATACATCATTACTGAACAGTCCCATGGCTGGGAGGAACTGTGGAAATTTGCAGGATCCAGGGTCTCTACTTAGAACAATGAACATTTATTATCTGCCAGTAATAGTGATAGCAAGTAGAGTTGCTTGCAGTCACTCAAAATATCTTGAGCAATGTACTGGAGACTTTGCATGCGTAGAGTCATAAAGAAGTTAAGTAACTTTCCCGGCTATATTAGCTGACACTTATCAAGCTTTCTTATTATCAGCCACTGTGCTAACAACTTCTTGGTTTAAATCAAGTAATCTTGTGAAGTGGGTATTTTAATTATTTCTGTTTTACAAATGAGGACACGGACGCTTTGAAAGATAAGATTACTTGTAGCAACATCCTCAACCAGTAACGAATGGTGCTGGTGCTTGATCCTAGCCCTGCGGGACTCTAAGGGCCATGTTCTGAGCTCTTTCTCTTTATGACTTCCTAAATTCACAGTGTTAAGAAATTATTGAGCTGCATTTCAAACACAATTTCTCTGATTACGGACCTTACAGGCCTTCTATTTCAGCAATTCGGCTTCTAGGCTTGATGTGTGAACACAGAATCTTTCAGACACTACTTTGTAGTGATAAAAGAAAGCAGCTCAGTCCCTTCCTCCTCTGTGAAGCCAGCCCTGATTTTGTCAAGCAGTTTTCAGGGGCTGCCTCCTCTCAGATCTTACAGGTTGTAACGACTTCAGCAAAACCACCAAGCGTTTATCCCAGTCCAGGATATTTACACCTCCTCTTGGCCTTCTTGACTATGCTCCTCCAAGGACTCCACCTAGCTCCTTTACAAATCCTGTGACTTGCCCGTGGTTCAACTCGGATCCTGAGCTTGGGGAATTTTTTTTTTTTAATTATGGAGTAATTCTTCTGAACTTGAAGGTATGTTAGTCTCCAGCTCAAAATAGAAACTTCTCAGCCTCCCTGTTAAGGGCTTAAGTAGATCCTGGTATTAGCCATGTATTGCCATATTTATATCTAGCAGTTTTAAACAACAAGCAGTTTTAAACAACGAGCATTTAATTATCTCACAGGTTTTATGGTTAGGAATTCGGATACTACCCAACTGGTCCTCTGGCTCAAGAACACTTCTCACAGGGCTTCCATAAAGTTGTCCACCAGAGCTACAGCCATTTCAACGCTCAACTGAGGAAGGATTGCTTGCCAGCTTACTTATATGGTTGTTGGCAAGATGAGTTTCCTTGAGAGCTGTTAGCCAAAGGCCACCCTCTGCTCCTTGCCCTGTGGGCCCCTCCAAGGTGACCCTACAGCATGGCATCTGGCTTGACCAGAACCAGAAAGTGAGACAGTCGATGACAGTGTGTGCGTAACTGGAACCCAGTACAGGCGGTGACATCTCACAGCTTCTGCTAAATTCTGCTTGAGAGAAACAAGTCACCAGCGGGTTGTAATTCTTTACAAGAACTTCAACACCTGGAGGCAAAGACCACTGGAAACCTTTTAGAAGCCGCATGCTTCCATCCTTCTCCCTGTTTCCTTTTCTCCAAACCAAATCTTCCTTTCGTTTTGGGTGACATAGGCTTGTTCATACCCATATACTTGAAGAGTGACTTCTCACTGAACTTTGGGTGCCATAATTCTACCCATGAATATAATTCTTCAGCTTCATCTGGTATAAAAGAAAATCCTCTGATACTCTTATAACCTGTCTTTGCAGAGTAAGGTCCCTCCCTCTATTCCAAGTGCCTTTGTTTCCTCTCCCAGATGTAGATGTAGAACCTGTCCTTTGTCACAAGGTTTTTAGATCCTGATATATTTGATTGTTCACCCTTTGGGATTATGAGGCCCCTGCTGTATGTCCAGCACCCAATGCATTGCAGCCTCTTAGTCAATAATTAACCACATTTTGGTTGACAGAGTGAATACATGAATATGTGTTTGGGTTTTGCACGCTGGTGGGACAGCTTGCCTGCAAGGACTGAAGACATCATCTAGGACAAAGTCCACTCTCCTTGTGGTGGGCCATGACTTCCTTTGTGATCTCTTCCTCCCAGCTCTCTGGCTATCACTTCCCATAGTGCACTCCCTGCACCTAATATCTAATATCCCTATTCCTCCAGTTTACCTGCAAGTCCTGCTGTACCCTCTGCTAAACTGCGTGTCCTTTGTTCTCCACCAGCCAAGTGTCATGTATGTTACTAGCCTCAACTTTTGGCAGTAATTCTATGATCCTCAAATCTGGGTTCAGGTTTACTCCTCTGCTCTGACCTCTGCCACCTCTGTTCAGGGGCCCACTACCCCACTGGGCATTGAAACCCTTGATGACTTTAATCTCTATATCCTTAGCTTATAGCTCAGAGCTCAGCACAAAGTGGGCACACAATAAATATTGATTGATGAATGCATTTCCTCCTGTTATGAATGGAGAGAGAGAAGTCCTGCAAGTGTAAGGGATTTGTTCAAAGACACAGTGAGGAATGGCAGAGCCTGTATTAAAAGTTGGGCTCCGGACTCACAGAATAGAGCTCTTTGCACAGCCCTCAGGCACTTCCTTGACACTAAAAATACAACAGAAAGTGGGTCTAGAATGTCCCCTGGGCTAAGACAACTATTGCTTTTTTGGAGGTGGCATATTGAAACCAGCAGACGTGAAAGGTTTAGGTCCAGAATGTCAGCCTGAAATGGGTAGTGGCCTCTATGTGAAAATGTGCTTGGGCAGAAATGCCTTGCAGAACATTTTTTTCCTCTCTCTCTCTTTTTTTTTTTTTCTTCTTTTATCCTTTTATATTCCCTCCTCAAAGGTCTAAAGGCAAAGCTGTTTATCTCCAGATGGCTGTTTAAACACAATGCAGACGTGCTTTTGTGGAAATGTTAGTGGTCTGAAGAGGAGGGAATAGGTTGAGAAACCAGAAGATATGCTCCTAACTTGAAGATGGGCATGTGCATTCTAATGAAGACTCCAGGTGCTGTTCTGATGAACCCCTGGGAAGGGACAGAGTGATCTGTCCCCCCACTGGGCCCTGGTGCTTTCCTTTGCCAGAAAGAGAGGGTGTATGCATGGAATAAGAGGCTTGGAGCCAGCTGCCTAACCTGATGCTTCTCACAGTTTCTTTTGCCTACAAGTGACCTTGATGGCAAACAAGCCCAGCAACAGCTAAGAAGAGCCAGGCTGTCACAGGGCTGAACAGCCCTGGTGTGAATCCTGGTGCCTGTTTGTGTAACTTATAGCAATGTCTGACCCCCTGAGCTTCATTTTCCTCATTTATAACATGGGGATATGGAATTGACCTCTGAGGATTATTTTAGAGAGCAAGTGAAATAATGCAGGTGAAGTACCTGCATACCCCCTCCCCACTTGGTTCACAATGGACACCCCTGTAGGATGTCTGCTTCCCTTGCCTTATTCTATATGTGAATGTTTTTTTCATCTCTAGGCCCTTCTGGCTGAGACTTTCAAATTTTAGGGTGAAATACCTCAGATCCTTCATCCGGTGTCCTCTCCTGACATGATCTCTGGTCCAATCTTGATTGCCTTCTTCAGAACTTAGACCGCTTGTCTGTATCCTGTTTAGAGCAGCACGTAGATCTGAGCAGCATGGACCAGCTCTGTAGCTGACCAAGCATGTGACCTTGAGCAGATCATTTTTCTTCCCTGAGCTCAAGTTTCCTGATCCATAAAGTGAGGATCCAAGGGTTGCTGTCCAACAATGGGTTAGAAGGGGCTAGCCGAGGATTAGCACAGCATAGGTGCTCTGCATGTGTTTGGACTTTCTCTTGACTTCAATTCCCCATCCCCAGGTCACATGGTCTTTTATTCACTCTGAGCCTTCCTGAGTTTCTGCTGGGGGCTCTTGGATACAAAGGTCAGTGATTATATTTATTGTTCTTACATTTAATGATGATCATGGTGATGATAAAGAAAGAAAAGGAGGAGGAATAAGAGAAGGAGAAGAAGAAATCTATCCACTGAGCTGTTTCTTTCAGGTGAATATTTCTATTTCATCCTTCTAATGGCCCTATGGAGTAGATGTCCTTCCTGTTTAACAGATGAGGAAAAGGGGACCTGGTGAAAGTCAACCAGAAACCTAACCAGACTGGGATTTGAACCTTAGTTTATCTGACTCCAAAGTCAATATTCTTTCCATTACTATAATCTACTATGCACCAGTCTGTGAAGGACCTTTTGGGGAAATATTTGGGTTTGGTTCATCTTGACCATGTGTTGGTAGTAACCAAAATATACTAATTGGATTAATCTAACATCCAGTTATCTGTGGGATGCTCATTTCCAGTGCCACAGGGAATGTGAAAGTTGTTAAATATATTGTCATTGTTCCAGGAGATATTGGTTAAGGTAAGAAAAGTTGACAATGACTCCTCAGAGGTGTATCAGGGGACATTGTTATGAGAGCTGGGACCAACATGCTCTAGTTCTGCTCTGGTCAAATGTGTTCTCCCTCCTCCTAACTTTTAGCACAATGGGTTAGACCAACTGATCTGAAGGGAGCGCCTCCATCTCTGTTTTTCCTGGCTCCATGGTTGCTTCCTTTGTTTGAGACACAGATGACTGAATCTGTTGGCAAAAAAGAAGGATGGGGAACCTGTTTTCCAACTTCAGAACCAAAGAGCTACCTTGGAGAGTAGTGACCTGTTAGTGCAACTGTTGAGGGCAGGAATGTGTTCACCTGGTTAGAGTTGTAGGAGATTTCCATTCCACATTGATAGTTCTCCCACTGAAGGTTACCAGTGATACTGTTAAGAGATTTGGTATCCAGATCTGGATTTGAACCCTGGTTTAGAGTCTCAATAGTTCTCTAGTCTTAAGCTAAATTCAATTTTCTCATTTATAAAATGAGAAGCTAGCAAAGCTTTACAATTGATCAAATAAATTAATATCTTTAAATTATTTAAAGCAATGTGTCATACATACCAAGTGCTTAGGAAAAGATGTCATTATTATTATTACCATCATGATCATTGGTTAGATGTGTTTCAGAGATGTTCAGGTTCAGGCTGAAGGGACATGGGGGAGCTTTGCAGGGAATTATTGCCTTGTTTAACATATTGAGGTCAGAGTCCTTGGAGTTCCCTGTTGTTCTGAGATCCTGTGATTCAAATTAGAACAGATGACATCTGAGAGAACAGTTAGGGAAACTACTGGGTTCCTGTGAGTTACAGTGATAAGGTCAACTTCCAGGAGATAGGAATTCTCTTGCATCTTCAAAAGCTATATACCTTAGACATGCTGAGAAAAGCAGGAAGGACAACATATGGGGTAGAGAATGTATGTGGCCAGTAACAAGGGAAAGGACAGACAAATACAACTGCAGCAGAGGGTTTATGGATGATCAGGCAAAACCCTGTTTTCCATTAGCTCTTTGGTTTGGTCTGAGTATTGGGAGAAAGGGGTGAGTAAGAGGGAGTGCAGAGACTTGAGGAAACTCCCTGATTTTAAAAATATGTGGTCACCCCCAGTCACCACCAATCCATGGGGTCAGAGCAAGCTGTGGATGTGTGGCAGGAATGCTGAGATTGGACGTCAGCAGGTCTTGGTTCATATTCCATCTCTGTCCTTACTGGTTCAGAGACTCCACACAAATCCGTCAAATACTCTGAACTTCCATTTCCCTGAACTTCAAATAAGGGCAGCATTGCCTAGAGCTTACAGTGGGCATGTAGAAAATGAAAAATTCTGCAGGTAAAGCATCCAACAACAGGTGTAGTAAATACTGAATTCACAGCAAACATTATTTCCCTGCTCCTGCTCTAACAAACTGTGGACCAAGGTCCTCTGACATCACCTAGGGGGACAGGACAGTAACTTCTTCAGCAAGTTCTAAGAACAAAGGAGCTAGAAAGGTGCCTTTGATGGAACTGAGTGATGATAACTGGGCCTTATCTTTTACAGTAGCAAGGGAAAGTGACTGCACATTTGCTGTCTGGGTATCACTGCTGGGCCTTAGCTCCTCTTTGCCTCTCTCTCTTCCATCACTGGAGGGGCCTGAAATGGGGATATATCTAGACAGTCCATACTCTGAGAGGGATAACACAGGAATCATCCACCAATGTCTTTAAAAGTAAATTTTTGTAAGTTAATACCAGCTGATGATCACTTGTGAATCTGAAACCCATCTGCCACTTTTCCTTCCTTCCCTCTTTCCCATTTATTTCTGAGCTTTTCTAGAACTTGAGAAATCTTTCGGATCATCCTCTCTACTGTTTCTCATCTGCACACTGCAATTTCAACCTATTGAGTACAGCATCTTTTTCTTTCCCTAATGCATTCCATCAGCCTGCTAAATATAAGCGGAATAGTCTTTAACCTCCTGAACTGGCCTCTTGTATCTGCTTCTTTCCCTTCTTTGCACATATTTTCCTGTGAATTTGAAACTCTATTTTCTTCTTGGAAACCAGAGGCATATAGACATTGGAATCAGACAAGACTGACAGTGAAACTTTTCTCCATTATTTCCCTATAACCCATTAAGTCTTGAAATGGAGGTAACAACACCTGCCTTTGCAGGTTCTTAAGAAGTTCACATAGAATGATGCACATGTAATCACAGAGCCAGCAACAGTTCATTACTAATATCTGCTAGTATTACAGCAATCTTTGTATAAATTATTAAACTACTCATTGTTTCCCTGATTTGTTCCATACAAGGATGTTTCTGCAATTATATTGATATTTTGGGAAAGAAGTTAAATTCAGAAGAATTTAATGAAAACCTTTTTGGGGTTTTTAATACCAAATATATACTCTGGCACTTTAAGAGGAAGTGCAGAATGCAGTATGCTAGCTCATGTTTTTGAATATGGAAGAATTTTCTTTTCATGAAACATCTTGTTATGTGGAAATTACTACACCAGCTCTTTGAGGCATTTGGATATATTTGGAGAGGATTGGAACAGGAGGCAGGGGCACAAATTCTTTCTTTCTTTTTTTTTATTCCACTGTCTTTCCTTTTCTTACCCCCCTCCCTTTCCTCTATTCCTCATTGTCTAATCTATTGCACTTCTATTCTTCCCATCACCATTCTCCTTATTGTGGATTAGCTTTCACATACCAGAGAAAACATTTGACCTTTGGCTTTGGGAACTGGGTTATTTCATGTAGTGTGATAGTCTCCAGATCCATCCATTTGCTGGCAAATGCGATAATCCTACCTTCACACTCAGCCCATGAGACCTGGGTCAGACACTTATAGCACAGCGTCATGGACAGAGTGCTTGCCCTTATGGTTTTTGGCCCAGTAATTCCTCAATGTTTGAATGTGCGTTCACCATAAAGTCTCTGATTCTTCATTTGTCTACTGGGAATAGAACTTAGAATTTTGGTGAAAAGACAGATATTTGAGAGCAATTTATAAACCAAGAAGAATTAAAAGACACTGGCACCATTATTACATCTTCATGACCCACACTCTTGTCACCACCTTGGGTTACCTTTGACTTTGCAAACATATCTCCTAAACTGCCATAGAGACACTCAAATACCCAACTGTCTACAGCCCCTGTGTCTGCTCCAGTGGCTTTAATTTCAATAGGATGCCACAATCCAAGGCTGAGCTATAGAAACATTCCTTATGCATGGAGCAGAGCCACCAATGGTGTCCCCCTGTGGCCTTACAGATGATGGTTGGCCTCAAGGAGCACAGTGAGGACAGGTATTTTCAGGAGCTATAGGAAGAGGAGTTAACAGCCTAGCTTCCTTTTTTTTCCCTAGCTTGCTTTTATTAGCCTTTTAAAATTCCTTATTGTGATGCAGAAAGGTTCCTTTGAAGAACTGTGGTCAGCATCAGGGGGGACAATGAGGCCACCTGGGTCCACCCATGGTTCCCACAGGCTACATCTAGCAGGTTGACAGAGATCTTGGATGGAATGGTTATCAGCTTGGACACACTGGTCAATGGGTTTCCCATTCAGCTCCCTTACCTTTGAATGCTATGACCTTTGGCAATTGACAGTCTCAATTGTATCCCATGCAAAATGTAGATAGTAAAAGGAAACTATCTCTTGAAGTTTCTGTGAAGATGAAATGATAACTATAAGTAAAATGAAAAATTTTACTTATATTGTCTGGCACATAAGTTTTTGTGGATGATGATGACAATGATGACATTTTTTTCTTCAAATTTTATTTACTTTTCATTGTTGCATTATAATTAATTTTATATAATTAATTAATTTTATATAATTTTTATTATAATTAATAAAGTAGGACTCATTATGCTATATTGATACATGCACATAATATAATTTGATCAATCTCATTCTTCAGTACCTTCTCTCCCCTTCCGCCCCACCAAGCCAATTTTTATACAGTATTATAAAGAGATTGAAAATGTAACTTTAGAAAAATAAATGAAAATTAGCAATATGTGGTTTGGAGGACAGAAAGTACAAGACAAACAAATTGCCATTCTAACTGACTAAAATAACTGCCCCAAAGAGGGGGTATCAATACATCCTATTTAACCTGAACAGCAGAAGTTGGCTCATAGAGTGAGATTCAAGAATTATTTAGACATTAAACTGAGACTTGGATTGCTGCTTGTTAAGGGTTAAGTTTGCTGTCTCTGGAAGTACTCAAACAAGGGCTGGATGCACACATAACCAGATCTTAGAGAACAAATCTATGACGGATGAGAGATGTAGGGAATTATGTATCATTTAAAGGATACCATGGATGGGCGAGTGCCAAGGAAAAAGAGCAAAAACAGCTAGTTCAATTCAGAGATAAGGGTTTGGGGGAGCCATGGATCTAAGAGGGGAGGAAGAAGGAAAGGTGCCCCATATGGAGACATCCCCCTGAAGTTTGTGGAGAATGCAGACATCAGAAACAGGCTGAGGATATAAGGACCACACTCTAGAGTTTATAAGAAAACTCCAGTTTCAAATATTCTTTCTTCCTGCCTCTAGCATGACACCTGCACTTGTCAGACAAGGTGTCCCAATTTTAGTTTCCAGAAATACAGCAGAGAGGCACAGAGTTTCTGGAGCTCAGGTGCTGCAGGAATCCCATGAGGCACTCAGCGAGGTTAATGAGGCACTCCAGAGATCTGCCATGGTCACCCTGATGTGCAAGCAGATTGGAGCTTCAGTAGAGGCTTTTTAAAATTATTTTTGACTAGACAGGTACCAATGCTTACCAGAAAAAAAGTGAGTGAATACATTTGGCTAGTAGAAAAACAACCATATTCCACTACTGACATCTCTTGGTAGAAAGGGAAACATTTCGGCTTTTACTCATTCATTGAAAAGATGTCCACTGAGCATCTACTATATTCAAGCATGCTATAGGCATGGGAAATAATAGGAGGGCACTCAATATAAGGTCTGGCATATAGTGGATGCATATTAAATAACTATGTTTGAATGAATTAACTCCAGATAAGGACATTGAGATTTGGAGGCATAAGGTGACTTGTCCACAGGGGTCAGCAGCCAAGTGTAAAAGCCAGAATCCCAGCATGAGTAAAAGGTTCTGCGATGTCCAGGTAGATGCCAAGTGATAGGCAGTGAGGTTTTGAGAAAGCAAGAGAAAAGGGCAGATACCGAGAGCTTACAGGGCCCAAGGTCTATGTCGGGCTCAGCGCTTTATACTGTAATTAGTATGTCCCGTGTAATTCAAACAGCTTCTTTACTCGTTAGACATTATCATTGCCACATCGTAGATTTAAAAACTGAGGTTCAGAGATTTAAAAACTGTAGGTTGCCGAAAGTTAGACAGCTATTAAAGGGACAGGTTTGCATTGAAATTCCCATGTCTAAAAGCAAAGTTGAGACTCTTCTAAGTGATCTTTCTACCTCCTGTGTCCTCCACCATCCTGAGTGCCTAGAATCCACACCCTTCACCACAGTGCCGTATGCCATTTAAATAAAATAATTGCTTCTCAACATCGGACCTAGTCTTTCAGCCCTTGGGGATATCAGGAGGAAGGAATCAATGGGAGTGTAGCAGCTTTAAGTTTTCCACGCACAATGGTCTGATGGGGTTAGATCTATTTTCTTCATTGTAAGAAGTGATTGATTCAATTTCAAATTTAACTTAAATTTGATTTTCTTCTCTCAACCTGGCATTTCCAAACCAAGAATCAATCAAACCCCAAATTATAGGCAGTGTGTGGACCAACAATGCCAAGTTATTTCCAGTCGAATTTCTCAAGCCATGCATTTTATGCCATCCTCTCCTACCTTGATAGGAGTTGAAGGGTATGAGAGGGGAAATGAAAGGAAAATTAGATTATTAGCTTTCTCCAGCCTCAACAATCAATATCCCCTGTAGTGACAGGGAGGTGACTGTGAACGGGGATGTGAACCAAAGGGAACTATGACCATGGCCATCTGAGGAGACCCATGTTGTGACTGGAACTTTTATTTACTGTTTTTTTTTTTTTAACTAATTACATCTGTGATCTTTTCCAGCCTCACATAAGTTCTGAATGAAGATCTCTTTTTCCGTTTTCTCATGGAGACATTTTGACTTATAAGGGTTGGATCAATTGACGAGTGTTACACAGGTTTCATCCTGGAACCCTTGTCCTGTGATAAAGGGGGCAGTAATGTGACACAGGGAAAGGATAGAACAGGACTGGTTCTAATTCAGTCTCTGACTCATACAAATTGAGTGACCTTAGCTAAGTCATTTCATTGCCCTGTACTTCTGTGTCAAATGGAGATAGTGGCAACAATTTGCCCTGAGAATGAAATGGGTTGGTGCCCACCCCCATGTAAGCTTCAAAAACATTGGCTGTTGTGTTCATTATCATTTCCCTCATGCCTAGAGTAGTGCCCAGGAAGAGATGATATTCAATAAAAATTAATGGGCTGGGGGCTGGGGTTGAGGCTCAGTGGTGTAGAGCACTTGCCTGGCATGTGAGAGGCACTGGGTTTGATTCTTAGCACTGCATATAAATAAATATAGGTCCACTTACAACTAAAAATTATTTCTAAAAGATTCATGGGAAGTGATGGATGGATCGTAGTGAGCAATCCCCAAATGGAGGTTCCCTTTCCTACTTCTTGCAATGCGAGTGCTTTGCAGCGTTGGCATGGGGACGGGGTAGACATTATGGGATATATATATATTTTCTAGCTTGCTACCCTCTAACTCACTGGAGCCAAGTGCTTATGTTCAGTTCCATGGACCAGCAACTCTTAAGAAGTCACCTTTGTTTGAGTCCCACTGTGAAGTTTCCGGTTGCCATGGCAACTCCCCAAACCCCAGTGACTGCTCCATGGGCAGCTGGCCTTAGAGCAAGCTTGGCCAGTGTGCTTTCTTCCTCCTGGACTTCAGAGAAAACTGTGGTGATTCAGACCTTCTCTGAGTAAGCGACTGCCCCAGGATGCTGTCCGTTCTTATTCTCCTTCTCACTTTCTCCCTCTTCATGTTTCCCTCCTTCACTATCTTCTCCTTTTGTTTTCTGTTCTTGTAAAGAATAATTCAGTTCCTAATATGATAATTGGGAATTATCATGTTAATAATATGATAATTATTATATATTTTGATCTGGATTTTGCCCTCAGTGATGAGAAAAATAACTATATATGGTTAGGGAAATATTGCTCACCCAGGGCCTACCATAGGACAGAAACCATGCTGAGCCTTTGAAGCTTACTGTCTCATTCAGTTCTTCCAACACTTTCAAGGGATAAGTCATTTTATTCCTATTTTCTCAGTGAAAAACCACATCTAGATAAGCTAAGGAGACTTCACCTCCCACGTTGACTCTTAAAGACCATGGGTTACTGGAATGATTTAAGTGACCTAGGTGATACCATTGGTTCAGCCAGGGCCCAGCAAGGGAGTAGGAGCAATCCCACTCCTACTCCTCAGCCATCTTCCCAGGAGTCAGTTCCATGGAGCCTAGGTGGTATTTCTAATAGTTGGTTAATTAGTAAAAGGAATGTCTTGGCCATATATGATTCTGTGGCTATAGGGTCCAAGGATGAGAAATGCTTTCTTGGGGGGTGCACAGGTGCTTTTCCATGCCTGGCTGGCCAGGGCATTCATTCCCCAGTGCCAAGAACCTCCTACTCCCTATCACACCAAGAATTAGAACCAAGAATCTGTCCTTGCAGGACTTATCCTCAGATATTCCTTCCCCCAGAGTAGGGTCCACAGAATCTCAAGTAGAAACTGGTATCAGTTGTTTGGGAGAGATTTGTTATGTAATCAGGCTTGGAGTAATAATATGTTGACATTTTAAGATGAGATCTATGCATGACACCAACTGAAGCTAGTCTGCCTTCTTTCTAGTAGAAAATATTGATGTTAGCTTGTTTATATTACTAAACTGTTTTTATTATTTGGGTTTGAAACAGCCTCTTATGGTGCTCAAATAAAAGATAAAACTTGTTGCTTTTTTTTTCCCTGTGGTCATTTTAGGTTTTAGGGATTTCCCATCTTCTGACACTAGAACCATCTTATTATTTAACTGATTCTTCCAGTTAGCATTTATTGTACAACTGTAACAACTGCAAATGTGTGAATAGTCCCTACAATACTGTACGTTATCTTAGGACTGGGAATAAAGACAAGGATCCTATTCTTCAACTAACCAACTTCTTGGTTCCAGGCAGCAAGCTGTGCATGAGAGACCAAAGACAGAGAAGATGCAATCTCTTTCCTCAAGCTGCTCACTGTTTATTCAGAAAAATAACATCCATAAAGCAATCTTCGTGTGCGCTGTTATGAGGCTCTTCTTCCACTGGAACCCATTAGCGTGGCCATGTTAGTTTGGCATTTCTTTTGGTCTGCGTCATGCCGTCACTAACATTCCTGGAAGTGATCATGCATGTAGTGAGATTCTACCATGTGCCAGACACTGGGTGAGGCACTGGGACAAAATGACAAGCAAAGGACATGGTGCTTTTTCTCATGATCTATACACTAGATTCTAGAGTTTGGAATAAGATATTCAGGGAAACACAATCAATGAAGGATTTACATTTATGATGAACCTCAAATAGTGTTGGGGAGGGAGACAAGGAAATGAGCAGAGCTCTATCCAAAGAAATAAGACCTACACCAGTATTAACCTGATGGAGAGGCTGACTGTGAGGGCATCGCACCAATCCAGCCCTGCCGACACCTCGGCCAGGCAGGAGACTGCAGAGGAGGTATGAACGTAGGAGTCATCATGAAAGGCTGCAGATGCCAGGCTAATGGGCACAGATCATTTCCTGTGACCAGACACTGTAAAACAGCTCAAGGGGTTTCAGCAGGAGTTGCAGTGGACAGATATGCCCACACCTCCCTCATCCTGCAAGCACACAGACACTAGGAGAGAAGGGGACAGGATGTGAAAATGCCAACGACATGGAATAAATAGGGCTGGGTGACTTTCATTTCTATAAAGGAGGAAAACAGAAGTCTAAATGATGACATCTACGTGCATGACCTTCTGAGATGCTGTCAGTACATTAAGGAGCTCAGGAAGAGGAGGGGGCTTTAATGAGAAGATAATGAGCCCTTTGTTGAGTGGATTAAATTTGACATGTTTGTGTGATGTCCACAGAGAGTCAGGAGGTTCAGGGAGAGAAGTTTACTCAAAAGAAAAGCTCAGCAGGTAACAGAAATTTTGGAGGTATTGTTCTAAAGCTGGTAATCAAACCCTTGAAAACATATGTCAAGAGCAAAGCCCAAAGCTTGAGAAACAAACTGGGACTCAGATCTTTTTGCTGGCCCAACGCACTCCTAGCCATGCCAAGACAATCGACTCATTCCACTGCATCCATTAAATTGTCTTTAATTTTCCCATGTAAAATTCGCCTCCCCACACTCAATCCTCTTGTCTAGGTCTTACACAATTTTTCTTGGAAGCCAATTAACTGTGCATATGCTTGCTTTTGTTCTAACCTATAAATTCCTGAAGAACAGGGGCTATTCTTATTTTGCCCTATATGCATCTCACAAAGTAGGTGCTCAGTAAATGCTATTGAATGGCTATCTGTGAGACCCTTCCAGAGGACAGACATCAAGCACATTATGTCAGGTGGTCATCTCTGGAGTCCTGTGAGGGGCCTCTTCTACTGAGGTTTGGAAAGTGAAGCAGATCACACAGCCTGAGAGGACTAAAGCCTAACTGTAAACCTAGGATTATCCAACACCAAGGCACACACTCATCCCATTGCCCCTGCTAAATTCAGCAACACAATGCCATCCCACTTGTTTCTAGAGAGAGTGGAGAGTTTGGTATCACCTCATGATTATCAAGAATGGCTACGGGGAAGGGGGTGAAAATCTAGCTTCCTTATATTAAGAAAGATATTGAAAGGAGCTATAAAAAATGTAAGATGATGCCATGCTTTTCAGTTTTGATTTAGAAAATATATGTTCTTTATATTAATGTCTAATGGGTTTATTATTGTTATATTTCAATAAATCAATCTTGAAATGGCTGCCAGCCTTGGTGGTACATGTCTGTAATCCTAGCTGCTCGAGAGGCTGAGGCTGAGGCTAATGCAGGAGGTTCATAAGTTCAAAGCCAGCCTCAGTAGCTTAGGGAGGCCCTGAGCAATTCAGCAAGACCCTGTCTCTAAATAAAATATTTTTTAAAAGGGCTGGGAATGTAGCTTAGAGGTAAAGCATGTGTCTAGCATGCCTGAGGCCCTGGGTTCTATCCCTGGCACCACAAAAAAACAAAAACAAAAGAATGGCCAACCAAATTGGAGAGGGATGAGTGAGACTAGCAACAATTTTCGGAGAGCTTGTTTTTTGTATTGTTCCCCCAAAGAAATCATAAACTCATTTGTCAAGGGAATTAAACCAAGACCAAATAAGGATATGCAAAGGTTGAAAAAGATGAGAGTTTTTCCCCTCCTCCTTTTTTCAGATTCCCATTCTGTAAATAATAGGATTCCCAAATGCCATGTTGTCCCCATTTCCTCACCTCATGGAATTATGTGTGTTTGTGTCACCAGGTTTACTGAAGAGTCCAATGAACAAGACAGCCCTGACACTGATTGCGGTGAGCTCCTGCATCCTGGCTATGGTGTGTGGCAGCCAGATGTCCTGTCCACTCACTGTGAAGGTGACTCTGCATGTACCTGAGCATTTCATTGCAGACGGTAAGAGCCCCACTTCACAGTGCCCCACTGTTACCTGGCACCTTGCATCTCTAGCTGGTCAGATGTCTCGACGCATGGCCCAACCTCAGAATGGTAGGCAGTACAGGAAAAATGAAGCGTCCAAAGGCTTTGGAAGAGTCCCTTATCATTTAATGTCCTGGGTTATCAGAATTAAATGAAAGATGGCTTTCATTCTACGTGCAGCGATAAGGTTTGTTAACTATAGGAAGAATTCAAATGTGAATGAGGGAGGATGGAGCTACTTCAGAGAACCTACTGCTTCTTATTATTTTTGTGGATCCTATTCCAATTTTAAAACACCCCCCAAAGGGTATTTGCTAATTAAATGCATATGACAGGGAAGATGGTTTGAGTTTTACTGGAACTTCCTGAATGTTCAGGAGAATATTCATATCTCATTCCCTGTTAAAGTACGTTACAAGTATCTTACATTCTACCATTTATTCTTCGCCCAATTAAATTGAATTAATGAGACACTGTAGTCACTGCAGTCATTAGCAAAGCATGGTCCAAGAAACTGATTAAGGTGTTTGATATCTATTGCTAAAGTGCCCTCCAGAAAAGTGGTTTCAGTTTACATCCTTCAGCTTGGGAGGTTGGCGCCTGTTTCCCTGAACCTCTGTCCTCACTTGGCATGACTATCTTGAAATGTATTGAAGTTTAGTAGAAATAATCTCATGAAGGGCATCAGAGCTATGCATGCTAATGAATTTTTATTTTTTTAAATCTTTCACACTTTTTGAAAGTGACTTCTTGATTAGTTGGAAGATAAATGTATACCTGTGAAACCATCACCATAAATAATGCCATGATCATAGCCATCACCTCTGAAGGTTTCCCCTCTCCTATTTTTGTAATAAGAACCTTTAACATAAAGGCCCAGCTCAAACCAAAAGAAGACTTTTAGCACCTCAGAAGCTGCCCACATGCTCCCTGCCCATTAATGCTCTCCAGAGGCAACCAACACTCTGACTTCTATTAGCTTGTTAAATTTTTAAACCTTTTTCATTGGATATACCAGGAATGTTTTTGAGATCCTTTACTTCCATTTGTCAGCCTTATCTCAAAGCAACTCAATTTTTTCCATGTTTTAAATTGTGATATTCAAACTTAACTCCTTTCCTTTAATTTGAGCTGATCAGAGCAAAGTGGAACTTTTACTCCTTTCTCAGAAATACCCATACTTCTATTAATGCAGTCTCTGACTGTTCCCATTTCACCATAGTGAATGAGATTCTGCTTGTTTCTCACTTGGACTATAGATAAGCTCTATATTTCTCATTTTGTCTATACTCAGTTGATTTTCAGACTTATATATACGTCTTTTTTTTTTTTTTTTTTATTTTTTTNGGGTTCTATCCCTGGCACCACAAAAAAACAAAAACAAAAGAATGGCCAACCAAATTGGAGAGGGATGAGTGAGACTAGCAACAATTTTCGGAGAGCTTGTTTTTTGTATCAGGGATTGAACCCAGGAACACTTAACCACTGGACCACAATCCCTAGCCCTGTTTTATATTTTATTTGAGACAGGGTCTTGCTAAGTTGTTTAAGGCCTTGCTAAGTTGCTGAGGCTGGCTTTGAATTTGTGATCCTTCTGCCTCAGCCTCCTGAGCCACTGGGATTACAGGCATGCATCACCATGCCCAAATGTACAAATCTTCTGGTTGGTCCCTCTGAAATCATATGTGTCCCAGTGAGAGGTAAATGTGTATGAGAGACAGCAGGGGGATGACAGAGGAGGCACAAGAAATAAAATTTACAGGAGCAAGTAGGCAAGTAGATTCGCAGAACTTGGGGCTGCAAGAATTGCCAGAACCTGAGCCTGGCTGGGAAATAGGGCTGGGTAAGCAGGAATGACAAAAACTAAGTCTGAAGGAATAGTAGGAAAATTTTAGCAATAATGGTAGGCCTGTCCCCGACCTGATATCCCTCATAAATCACTACTCAATAACTGTTCAATATTAGGCCTTAGGGATATTCAAATTTTAGCTATTTATTTGCATACAGTTAGAAGTGGAGGCCCTTAGATGATTACCTATCTCAAGGTTATGGTCAAATAGTTAAATGTTTAAAAGTATAGGCTATGAATGATACAAGTGTGAATTCCAATATTTTTTCCTATTGTCTGCCACTTCTGTAGCTACAGCTACATGATTTACCTTCTCTTAGCCTCTGTCTCTGCATCTAAAAGATGTAAATAATATTAAAAATACTTATAAGGGTTTTGTGAGCACTACAACTCCCACTTCTTTCCCATCTTTATAAGATGCAGCTGGGAAATAGCAAAATCAAAGGGGCACTTAAGAACTCTGCATATGATCTTGATGGCATGGAAGGACCAAAATGGGGTGATTTAAATAATGCCCCTTCTCAGTGTCCTGATGATGTCCTATTCTGACCTCTGTCCCCAATGGGCTACTATGTAACTGCCGTGGGCTTGTCTGTATCTGCTTCTAGACTGGGATCTCCATGAGAGTAGCAGCTGAGTCATTTGGCAGGAATGTTATCTCCAATGACAATCACAGTGCCTGGTCCATGATGGACATTCAGTAAACATATGTGACCTGAATGTGATGTGGCCTGAATTAAAGCAGAATTATTAACAGTATTATGGGATTCTTCTACTATATTTCTAACAAAAGGGGACCCTGGAAGAAAACGCAGGTAGAAAATGTATAGGAAGCAAAGAGGTTTTTAAATGTATCTGGGATTTGTTTCAATCCAATAAGGAAAGACACAGATACAGAAATAACTTGTGAAACACTAAGTTTATCTGATCACAGATTCTAGGTACAGATGTACAGTACATGATGCAGGGCCTCAGCCAGATACCAGGGTATATCAGGGGGTCAAGGGAGCAAGAGAGAAGAATGGGCAAGAGAGTGTATTGTAATTATTGTGAGAAGATAGGGTCAACAGGGTAGATAGGTTTAGGGTTAGCTAGTTTGAAATTTGGTAGGCTATGAGGTTTAAGAACTGTCTCCAGTTATCCTATACCAGAACCCAATAGTGATTAGGAAAGAGAAATATTATCTCCAGGGTGTATGAGGCAGAAAAGGAAGATGCATGGAGTCAGGGCTCTGTATTGGTTAATCTGATAAGAAAGGCATACTCCTGAGCACGTCTTTTGTTATCTGTAAGATGTGGTTAACCTCAGGAGGGCTGTCTCTCACCAGTCTGGAAAGCTCAGATACCAAAGTATCAAGAATATAGAAAATAAGAAAATACAGTTGGTACAAAAGAGAATTAGAAATAAGCATGGAGCCTACAAGTTCCAGAGTGTAAGCATGGCGGGCAGCATTGAAAGGCCTTGCCCATCCCAGCCCTTACATGATGTAATGTCTTGGTTAGCAGTGTATCCTCTGAAGTGAGACTGGGTGGGTTTGCATCTCAGTCCCATTGTTTATTTACAGTGAAACATAGGAGAGCCAAGTGATTTCCAAGAATCTCACTTTTCTCATCTATCAGATGGGGATTATTTTGAGACTAATGATTGACATAATGCATACTAAGTGTCTAGCCGAGTATGTAAACCTTTGTGATTGCTCAATATATGACAAGTGGCATTACTTGTATTCTTAAAACAGTTCATAGAGAAAGAGACTTTAGAAGCAGAGGCATGGTATGGCAAGAAGTTGCAGCAGTCTAAACAGCCTAAATAGATGCCTTTAGCTGTTCTCAGGTGAATGGAACAGGAATGTGCCCCCCTCCAGATGGCGGTGCCAGTCCTATACAAGGACACATGAAATCCTCAGTCTTCTGGACCCCAGAAGGAAACCTGAAAGTAGCCATTACTGGCAGTAAGGTGGATGGCTGTCCTATAGTTCCAGGCAACTCCACTTTCCTACATGACCCCAGTGATTCCTATGGTAGAAACTATATGTATTGTTCATCTCACTCCCTTAATAGTGCTCCAAATTTTTCCCATTTGACATATACGGGAACTGGGACTTAAAAAGGAATAGAATTTATTCTTCTCTGAGGGTAGAGAAGGATAAAGAAAAGAACAATCTTTTGTGCAATGGACTAGTGAGGTTTCTAGCTCTGATTCCTGGAGACACAAGGGTGGTACATAGGGGGATAAGAGAGAAAGCTAAGGTGGTATATTAATGCACTCCAAATCATACAACGCCTAAGACCACTACCAAGTTAAAAAAAAAAAAAATACTATAATGAGGCCTGTCAGCATGAAAGCAGTTTGTGTCACGTGGGAGGATCTCCAGTTGGGTCCAGATCTCTCAAGGGCTATCACCATGGCAGCTCCCATTCTTTCTCACTCTCCCCCAGAAACTCCAAGCCTGCTGATGTGCCCTTAGCCAATCCCACGCATTGCGCTGTCCGTGGTGCTGAAGCACTAGAAGGGGCTGAGTAATGTGTCCCATCTTAGGGAGGAAAATGAATTCTGACCTTGTGTTACTGCATGATTATACTTGATGCTTACTGCCCATTATAGGGAAAAGGTCAATATGACATAGCACTTGTCCAGAGCCCAGCTGGCAAGAGCAGTACATACTGACACAATCCCCTCCCAGCTCTTGGCAAATCTCACCCCTTCTTTTCTCTGGGCTTCTTCATGGCCACCAGTGGCTGTTTGCCCTGCTAAGTACACATTGAAGATAGGAAATGCATCTCCAATAAACTTACTGAAATTAGCATTGTTTCTCTGGTTCTGATCTATAAATTTGTCTTCATCTGGCTGATAATCCCCAGAACTAGTTAATCAAATTCTGAGGGTGGAGCCCAAGTATTAATATTCTTCACAAGAATTCTAGGTGGTCCCTAACAGAACTTTTGAGAGAGATGTCTATATTTATGTCTTACCTTCATTCCATAGAACATGTGATCATTCTTTACAATCCTTTGGAATCCTTATAAGGCTCTTTGGTAAGGGTTTCTGGTATTCTTGATCTTTTACTTTATCAACACCCTATTATTAGAGCTCCCTGGTAGCGTAAATCCAATGATTGCTCATAGACTTTATACAATGTGAATTGCCTATCCTTAAGGTTTTGTGACATATTAATTCTGGGCCTCATCAAAATTGCCAGGCAGGTAGTATTAGTTATTATGAAAAGCCTATCTTAGCTAAGATGTTAGTTATTATATTCTCTGAAGATCCCAATGTAAGTCAAGATGAAAGTGCTGCTTTGCTGAAACATGTGGAGAAGAGATTACCTCTACACACTGTGTGTGAGAACATGAATTCGTAAAGTCATTATGGGGAAAAGTGTGGAGGTTTATCAAAAAAATTAAAAATGGAACTCCTACATGACTCAAAAATCCCACTAACAACTATATACACAAAGGAAATTAAGTTAGAAGGTCAAAGAGACATCTGTACTCTCATGTTTATTGCAGCACTATTTTCAATGGTCAAAAAATGGAAACTACCTAAGTGTCCATCAACTTATGAGGGGAAAAAGAAAATGTGGAATAGATACACAATGAAATACTATTCAGCCCCCCAAAAAATGGATGAAGGCCTGTGAGCTGCTGTTGTTACATGGATAGAACTGCAGGTCATTATGTTAAATAAGGTAAGCCAGGGATATAAAGACAAATGATTTCACTCATATGTTGAATCTTAATAAGTTGATTTTAGCCAGGTGTGATGGTGCACACCTATAATCCCAGAGGTTGGGGAATTTGAGGCAGGAAGATCACAAGGTCAAAGCCAGCCTTAACAACTTAGCAAGACCCTGCCTCAAAACTTAAAATAAATAAATATAAGGACTAGAGATGAGGCTTAGTGGTTGAGTGTCTGAGTTCAGTCTCTGATACCAAAAATAAACAAACAAATAAATAGATACATAAATAAATAAAATAAACAACAACACATTGATCTTGAGAAGTCAAGGGTAGCCAGATATGGTGGCACATTCTTCTAATCCCAGTGACTTGGGTGGCTGAGACAAAAGAATCACAAGTTTGAGACCAGCCTCAGCAACTTAGAGAGATACTGTTTCTTAATAAACATGAAATAAAAGGACTGGGGATGAAGCTCAGTAGTAAAGTGCTCCTGGGTTCAATGTCCAATATCAACTTTTAAAAAAAATTAATTATAAATACTTTAAAAAATAAGTTAAGGGCTGGGGATGTGACTCAGTAATAGGGAAATTTCCTGGCATGAGTGAGGCTCTGGATCTAAACTCCAACACCCCAAATAAATAAATGAACAAATAAATGAATGAATAAAGTTAAGAGTAGAATACTGGTTTCCAGAGTCTGAGGAAAATGGGGAAAAGGAAGGACGTGAAAAGATTGGCCAATGGATACTAAGTTATCGTTAAATAAGAGAAATAAACTCTGATATTCTAAGGTGCAAATGGGTGACTATAGACAATGATAGTATACCGTATGTTTCAAAAAAGCTAAAAGAAGGGATTTAAAACATTTTTACCACAAAAATGGTAAATGAGAAGACAGATATGTTTACCCTTGTGTGAACATTGCACAATAAATATATGAAAATATCATGTGGTATAACATCAATTTGTAATTTTGTGTGTCAGTTAAAAATAAATTTTAAAAACATGGGACTTGGAGATGTTAAGTGTTTTGACTGGGTTAACACACAGAGGTGAGGCTGTAAATGCTCAGTCTATGAAATCCTAACCCAGTGTTTTGCCATGCTCTAAGCTTCCAGAGAAGAGAAAATGATAATTATTATTTGCTTTGAAAAAGGAAGAGGCTCACTATAGGAAGCCTCAGAAAGCAAAACTACAGCTATCTGGGGGATAAGGATAGTGAGGGATGGCAGTTGATAGAGTCTTGGTCTGGAAATGTCTTCTTCTACTATTGACTTTGTGTTAGTTACTTAAATGTTCTAAGCTTTGGTTTCATTATCTATAAATTGGCGATAATAGCAATATTTACCTCATAGACTTATTGTGCAGAATAAGTGAAATAATGCTCATAAAGCTTTTAGCTCAGTACCTAAGACCTAGTAATGGCTCAATAAATCACATAAATGTTAGCAGTTGTGATAATATTTTCTTAATACTGGAAGGGGGTCATTTCAAGGTAATGAGTTCCCCGTCATGGAGAACCTCCAGAGGATAGATGACCACCCTGTGTGAAGCCATAGAATAGAAGGAGTGCTTTTGGATGGAGTACATGATATTTTGTTTTGGAGCCATTATATCGGAATCAAAATTTTAAAACCACTTAAATTTTTAGGACTTTCAGAATATGTTTGTTTGTTCTTTTACTGCCTCGTTCCTGATCATCACCCATTTCTTTCCTAGCTTCAGAAAATAGGGTAAGACTTAGAAATGGGGAAAGGACAGGAATGTCCCTTGAATATTTTTTTGTGTGGCTAAATACAAACATATATACCTAAAACTATGATTTTATATTGATATGATTATTGCATAAAATTGCATGTTGCAAAATGCGTTTTTATTTTTAATTCTTTTTTAAATTTGTTTTTTTTTAGTTATAGGTGGACACAGTATCTTTATTTTGTTTTTATGTGGTGCTGAGGATCGAACCCAGTACTTCAGGCATACTAGGAGAGTGCTCTATCTCTGAGCCGCACCCCAGCCCGCAAAATGCGTTTTTATTCAGGTCAGTTTAAACTGTCATCCTCCTCTTTTTGGCTGAAGTGAGATGGCGTTCAAGTCTTCTCTGTTGCCTGTAACTGAGTTATTTGGAGTCTGTCTGAGGACTCTTTCTGAGCCTAGGAACTCATCCAGTATGAGTGGCTGCACATTAGGATGGCTAGTTCATTAATATGCCACACGTTCACCTGTTTGTGCACACAAATTTGTTTACAATGAATCTTGTCTACATTTATTTGCTTCCAACCATACTTCATGTCTTTCAACCCAGGAGAGTAAGCTAATGTGTGGCTTTGTGCCTTTAATGAGGAGTGAGGCTCATCAGAAGGTGTAGAGCTAGTTTGCAGTGATTTGAATACATGGGAGGAGTATTTTCAATTCTTAAAAGGGAAAAATTACACCACACTGAAAGTGGCTGCTGAGCCACAAACTGCCAACCAATTTATTTTTAAAGAGTAGCTCCTTGGACATCCTGCTCTCTGGAATCATCCCAGGCTTTGTTTCACAACGTTTGGTGTTGACTGCAGATCCTTGAACATCATGGAACATGTTAATTGGTCGAGGTGCTTAAAATACGGCCTCTGCCTTTTCTCCCTCATCTCATTTGCATGCAGTTGATCTGTTTAGGTAGGTGGACTGGCTGCCTCCTATCTGCTGCTTTCTGTCACTTTGCTAATACATTATTCTCCACCAGAATCACCCCCTCTTCATTACCATTTATTGTAATCCCACCCCTCTCTAAGCCTTGACTTAATTTTCTATTTTTTTTCCATAAAACCATCCTCAGTGCATCTCCCAGAGATAAGTGATCTCCTTTTCCATGATTATTACAGTCAACTCTATTTTTACCTTTCAAATGACCTCACAGTCTCTCTCCACTAACTTACTGTCATGTATGTGTCATTGAAACAACTGCCTTAGCCAAAGAGCTGGCCTCCTACATTGAATCTAACCTCCCTCTGTCTTTTTTCAATCCTGAAAATAGAATGATGGTTTAAAATGAAACAAAAATCTCAATAAGTGATACTTTTCCATAAAACTGTTCAATGTCTTCCTTTGAAGTTTGTTACAAAGACTATACTTCTTGACATGGTCCTTGGAGGTCAGATCCTTGCCCATCTCTCTGGTCTCAGCTCTCACTACTGTTCATACTGGTTCCTTAAATAGTCTCTGCTGCCTTCTGCCTCAGTGCCTTTGCACATATTTCTCTCTCTTCCTAAAAACTTTCTTCATCTCCCCACTTTGTCCCATGGAATCATTGGTGATTGACCTCCCTTTATTAAATCCTGGTTTCTGTTGATCCTTTACTAATTATTCCCTCTTGAACCCTGATATTTCCCCATCTTACTTATTTCTATTTATGGCTGCATACTGACCTCATTAATGTTGATCTCTCCCTCTAGGTTGGAAGCTTCATAAACCTAGAGATCATATTCGTTTATTTTTAGGTTGGATTTAGCACCTAGGACCATGTCTGAAAACAGAGCAGGTGCTCCCCTAAAAACATTTGCCAGATGAAAAAAAAAAAGAAGCAATATGTTGTATAGGCTTAAATCTCCTCAAAGTCAAGGGCCACAGTGTATTCATGTTCTGACCTATTGTGATGGCTAATTGAAGTTCTGACTCTGCCGACATATAAAAAATTGTGCCTATGAAAGGATGATGGGAGGAAGGACTGGCAGGTGCACCCAGGTGGCCTGAAAATATGCGTCCTGGAGAGTGGCACTGCCAGGGAAATGAGGCTGACCCTTTTTGATGATTGACTTCCCTCCCCAAGGTCTCTGCTCTGACCCCCAAAGATAAGAAACTCCAATCAAACTTACATTCCTTCCCTCAACACCAAAATGAAACAAGCTTTACCCAGAGCCCAGGAAGAGAGGAAAAATATAAATTGAGCTGAGATTCAGAACACCCATGGGGGAGGTGGCAATGAAATACCAATAAACCATATTAATATGCTGAAACCAGGAAGAATAGGTTGAACTCCAACCCAGACTTAATAACTATACGTGAGAGAGTACAGGGAGAAGGCAAGGCTGGGTTTCCGTCAGAATTAAAATGAGATCTGTGATGAAAGTGGTGCTATAATTATAAACTGTGAAAACTTTTCCCCTTCTTTTTCTTCTTGTCCTTAATGGGCGACTTGCTCAGAATGGGCTGGAGCTGGTGCTAAGAGCTGTGGATACCCCCTAGAGTGGACTCTGTTTTTTTTCCCAAACCTCTTCATTAGGAAATCCTAAATCCACAAAACGGTGGAAGAAAAAAAAAATGTTTCAAACCATTTCTTCCTTAAATTGTAACTGATACCCAGGTTAAATGTGGAAAGGCGCCCAGGGCGGGACAAACCCAGGAAACCCACTCTAAGCAGCAGAACAGGTTCAAGCTTTCTAAAGAGATCACAACAGTCAACGGGACTGGAATGTTTTAATGACACTCTGTGCTAAGATGTTAGCTTGGCTTCCAACCAGAATGAATCGTTCCTAATTTCCCTCCTTAACAAAAGAGATAACTGAGTTTGACGTCCAAAATTGGAGACTAATTTCTGTGTTTTGATAGCAGATTGAGTCCAGAAATATGTTCCCAAGAACTGGGTGCAGAGGGTTCCTGCAAGGGATAGTGAAACTCAGTTTTATCTAATTAATAATCGCATTCTGTTGTTGGGAGCAGAAGGCCACTCTGATTCTTGGACTAGGAGGAGGGAATTCAGGGTGGGGGCTTTGATGAGATGGAGCTTATATCTGTAGTATGAGATGTCCCAGCATTGTGAGGTTGGTGTTTGCAAAGTGGCATAGGATTGGGGCATTGGAGCAGTGCATGGGAGAGAGAAGGGGACGTGGAAGAGAGGTTAAGGGCACTGACTTGTGACCTAGAAGATAGGGGTTCTAGTCCCAGTTCTACTGCTTGCCAGTTTTGTTCCCTTGTTCAGACACCCCCCTGAGCTTGTTTCCTCAGTGCTGTTCCTCCTTGCCTCAAAAGAGCATTAGTGGGCTGACCCATTGGAGCGGACTCTGCCAACTGTGAGAGTAGGCATGATGACGAGGATGGTGTACCTTTCACTCACTATTCATTCATTGCTTTATTATTTAAAAAGGCAAATGAAGGGTTGAAAGGGGTGGCAGTGGATGAAGCTAAATACTGAAAAATCTACTCATAACACCATTTCCTCGCCTCTCTGCCTCCTTCCTCCCCTCTCTGCCTTCTTCCTCCCAGCTTTCTGTCGTGGTTTGGATCTGGAATGTCTGCCAAATGCTCATGCGTTGAAGGCTTGGTCCCCACTGCAGCAGTGTTCAGATGTTCGGCCATTGGGGAGTGATTAGATCAGGAGGACTCTGTCTCAATGAATTGATACACTGATGGATTTATAACTGACTATTGGGAGGTGATGGAGACCGTAGAAGGTGGGACCTATTTGAAGGCAGTGGGTCCTTGAAGGCAGGCTCTTAGACACTTATATCCTGTTGCCAGTCCCTTTCTCTCTCTCTCTTCTCTCTGCTTCCCAGCCACCACGAGGTAGCAACTGTGCTGTGTATGTGCTGCTCCCCACCATGATGTCCCTCACATAGCCCACAGTAATGGGGCTGAGCAACTCTGGACTGAAATGTCTGAAACTGTGAGCCCAAATCAGGCTGTGCTCCTCTAAGTTGATTTTCTCCAGCGTTTTGTCACAGCAACAGAAAACTGACTAACACGAATATTTGCTGATCACCTTCTCTGTGACATTCTCAAGTACTAGGGATCCAGGTATAGATAAGATACAACCTTTGCCCTCCTCCCCAGTTTAGTGGCAGTTGGACCAACAAGCAAACAAAAGATAAAAGATAGCAGGGCAGGATTCATAATGGCACTGTGCTGGAGGCTATGGAGAGAGAGATGAGGGGTAGCCATGTGTGCAAGCTGGAGATGAGGAGGGGCCCCCAGAGGAGGACATCTTGAGCAGGCGCTCTTAGAACTGAGTCTCAGAGCTATGGATGCTTGCCTGGAGATGGGTAGTGTCTAGCAGTAGGCTTCCCAGAGAGGGGTATGGCCATTTGACTTCATCTATATAGACACTGTTGTAGAATCCTCCTAATGGTTGCAATAACAGCACCGCTGATTGGAAACACTCCAGAAACGTTGCTAAGTGCCAGGTTCTGCACTAAGTCCTATGCAAGGTATTAACTCATTTAATCCTGTCACTCATGAAGTAGATCTAGTTGTTATCTTCAGTTTAAGGGATATGTGAAAATGTAAAGGTCATGTGAGCCCAGGGAGATTATGTGACCACCCCCCTGTCACAGAGATTGGAACAGTTTGAGTAGAAATATTTCAAAGGAGCAACCACAAAGTATGGTAGAAAAATAAATTCAATGATTGAGATTAGGTTCTGGCTCTACCATCACTTGGCCATGATTTTGATCCGGACTGAATTTCTTCATTTTAAAATTGCAGGAAGGGGAACAAGATGATGTTTAACATTTTCCTACCCTAACATTCTAAAAGCAGGAGAAATACTCTGTTTACTTGCCTATAGGATGTTATGCTATGTGAAATAAGCCAGACGCAGAAAGACAAAAACCCGTAGTCTCACCCATGTGAAGCTAAAATCAGTTTTGATCTCATAGAAGTTTTCGGTGGTTGCCAGAGTCTGGGAAGGGTAGAGGGCAAGAGGATGGGGAAGGGTCATAAAATAAAAAACCCAGCTAGAGAGAATAATGAAATCCTCTATAGCACTCTAGGGTGACTATAATTAACAATAATCTATAATGTTTTTCAAGATAGCTAAAAGATTTTGAGTGTTCCCAGCACAATGTAATAATAAATAATTGAGGTGAAGGATATGCTCATCCTCCTGTTTTGATCATTGCACATTGTCTACCTGTGCTGAAACATCGCATTGTACCCCATGAATATGTATGATCACTGTGTCATTTTAAGAAGGTCCCCCATCATTTATCCGATGAGGTGGGGAGAACTCCTAAGTTTCTATGCAGCCATCATGCTAGTGTCCCCAGTCCTCTCCCCTCAGACTGGCTTGGTCCAATCTGCAGCCGGACATCCCTGGGCAAGAATGCTGGGAACAGAAGCAGCTGAGCAAACTTTCCACAGCCCACAAGTTGCCATTTGAAGAAAGCTTAGAAGGATCACAGCCAAGCTTCTGCAGGGACTGCAGGCTCCCAAGGCTGTCTGGATGAAAAAGAAAGAGGTGGGAAGCCAGGCTGTGGTGGGAAAGATACATCCCTATCTCTAGCTCTCAGCTCCAGATGCCAGGGGACCTTGAACATCTTAGATGCCAGCAAGCGCGTGGAAAGGGGAGAATGCATTGTATTCAGAGGGGAAATGATGAGATGAGATGGGAGGAATAATTAAAACCTATGCATCCCCCCAGCCCTGGGACCCACCAAAGCCTTGCTATTTTTCTTGCCTCTCTACTCTGCCCCTCTGGATTATCTAAGCCAAATATATCTGCAGCTGCTCAGCCTTGGGGTTTCCAGAAGCTGTTGGCAAATTTATGAATCTCTGCTAATGAATGGCCTGGGCATCTTGTCCTGAGCCACAGTTGTTCCTGAGGCAAAAACCAACCCTGAACCTCCTGTTTATGCCTCCTGTGCTCAGAATTGAATATTGCCAGTAAGTTCATACATTCAGACTTCAGACTGGCACTTGCCAAGTATCTCTCTGCATAAGGCCAGGACACCCATTATGGGAGATGTTCAAGGTGGGTGAGGTGGGGGAAGAACATGAGATTTTTGAATCTGAAAATCTCAGGTTCAAATCTGCACTCTTCCATTTACTAGCTACGTATCTTGGACAAGTCACCTCACTTCTCTGAGCCACCAAACATACTATCTATAAATGAAAAGCAGTAAGTCCCTGCTTCCTAGGATGGTGGTGAGGATGGAATAGAGGATGTCATGAAAATAGCCAAAAATTAATCAAATCAGTTAATGCTAACCATGCCCTCCAAGGCTTTGCTCCTACTCCTTAAATTGATAGGAGATCTGTAAAGCAAAAGATTACAGTAGATGGCCAATCATGATCTGAAATGTACGGCACATAGACAAGAGTCACAGGGTTGCCAAGGAAGCCTGAAGTGTTCTCTAGTAGGAAGGTCTGGGAGAAGCTTCAGGGGTTGGCGGGGGGGCAGTTTGCTTGGGCCTGTTCCCATTTGAGCAAACTAGATGAACAGGGATTGGGAGTTGAGTCTGTACTTCTGTTGGAGATGGGAGAGAGTGAGGACAAGGGAATCTTCCAGGCAAGGAGAACAGCATGAGCAAAGGTCTGTCAGGAGCAAGTATTATCCAGACACCCAGGACCCCATGGGGACATGAATGGGACTAGTGGGAAGACCAACAAAAAAGAGCAGGGTCCTCTGTGTTGGGTTTTTATCCTGGAAGCAACTAAGCATCACAAAACCACTGAAGGGTTTTAAACCAAGGTGTATAGGAGCCATAATTGTTTTTGCCAAAGACGATGCAATTTGTTAATTTGGGATTCACATTATAGATTGTCCACATCTGGGTTCAGATGCTAGCTATATATGTTTATAACTGTTTGACGGTACCAATGCCACTTGACCCTTACAGATTATTTCTTAATCTATAGAGTTGTGAGAATTAAGTGAGTTGTCTGTATTGGGTGGAATGTTTTGGCAAACAGAAAGTGCCTGGTACTGTTTTCTTTTATTAGCATCCTTATCTTCCTCGTCCTCACTCTCCTTGTCTGTGGGTTTTTTCTGTTAAATGGTCTGTACTTTCCTTTTTGCACTCAGTACATTTACAATTACTTACCCAATGTCTAATTTGGTTAAGTCTGGGCTACACTCACACTTTGTATGCCTAATACTTGATTCTGAATATTTCCATCTATGCAGGCTTGAGCTAGTTATTTAATCTCTCTAAGCCTCTGTTGGTTCATCTGTGAAACAGGAACAATCACAGGGAATCATCTCTATGGGTTATCCTGCTTGGCATATATCCAATATTCAGTAAACATTAGTCCTGCCAATAATACTTGAGGGCTCTAAGGACAACGAAATGTCTTCTTTCTGTGAAAAACCCAGTTTCACAGGATATGTGAACTGACTGACCACAGCTTCCTGATATGAGAAAGGCAGTTTGAGGTTTCCAGAGCTTAAGGCAAGTGACTCTAGGAGGAGTCTGCTATGCTTAGTCCCTATGATAATGTTTCAACAAGGACATCAGAAGTGAGAAAGAAGATAAGGGAGTTTCTTCAGAGCTGGAACTGCAAAAATAATTGCAGTTAGAAGAAGCAACTGATTGCAGCTAGAGACCCAGAGAGCTGAGAGTCACAGGTGATATGTCATTTGCCTCCTAGGATCCCCCAGGGGCTGGGGAACACAGATATTGATTCAAGAAACACCACTGAGGGGGAACCTGAGTGGGTGACCCTCTCCCTTTTACAATGCTGTGAAGTAAGGTTTTGAGAGCATGCACACCAACCCCAGAGCCCATGGCTTCAAAACCTAACTCCTCCTTCCTCCTCTGAAACATGAGAACATGGATGCACCATCAATCAGTCTGTTATTTGAGGATTAAATTGCCGCCCCTGACCAGCGTGGGCAGCTGAACTTAAGGTCGCCCGTGTGAATTTCCTGTGATACCAAATAAAACATAGACACACACTTTACCTTTAAATCAAGCTTCAGGACAGCTCCTTTGCTCTAGGCCTCAAGCTCCCCAAATGGGAGGGCGAGGAAAGTCATGAGAGGCTGGTGAGAGACAGCTAGCATGTTTGTTTGGAAGTGACCCTCATTCTTTAGAAATTCCATCCTAAAAAGGTCAGGAGGGGCAGGGTTACAAGGACAGGTGAGAGTAATTCGACCCCTGGGGCTGCAGGAAGGCACACCTACGCCTGAAGACACTTTCGGCTACTTCAAGGATGGGACAATATCGAGGTCACTACGAAAGTGACCCACAGAGCCTCTTCCTATCATGGGAAGGAGAATGCCAGTCATTCAGCGAGAGTGCCCCTCCACCCACATTAAATGGTTGCTAACTGCAAGGGCCTGGCCCATGGTAGACACGCACACGTAATTGCTATGATTATGATTCTGCTCATGCGCCAGCTTCCTGATATGAGATCAAGAATCAGATGTTTACCTCTTGGCTACATTTGTAGGGAAAAGACAGAAACAAAAAGGAAAAAAAAAAGGTATGTAAATAACTCTGAAGATGGTACCATATTAGGACCTTTACAAATCCTGCCTGGATGAAAATTATTCATAAGAGATGTCACTGTGCTCTCAGCAAAATTAATTTGCCAGGTCTCTGCAGGCCACTTTGCTGAGGCTTGAATGGTCTTAGTAATATCTTGGGTGATGTCTCACCACAGAACTGGGGCCAGTGTGGAAGATGCAGAAAGAGATTATCTGCAGCACCCACACAAGTGCTAGTGTGACCCGAGATTGCAAAGCTCCTGGGGGTGGCTGTTTCTTGCTAAGACTCAAATGCAGCATTAATGTGCTGGGCTGGGGACTCACCTCAGTCACAGAGGCCAGCAAGGAGGCCCAGAATCCTGGGAATGGGAACTAGTGTCGTGTTTGAAATATGGAATCAAAATGGCAGCTTCTACCACTTCAGAAGGGAGTGTGGGCACAGAGGTGAGGCCCCACATTGGGCATATTGCCAAGGAGCCGGCTTGGCAATTTTCTAAATTATAGACTATTAAAGCTGGAAACTATTTTTAGCCTTATCTTTACTCATCCCCCACTTCAGGCATCTCACACGCAGCCCACACGTAATGGCCATTTCCTTAGGGTCTAGATTCTCCTTTGCTCCTTTACAAAGATTTGTTTCCCTTTGCATAAATCCCCCGTCCCTCCACTCTTCCTGGCTGCTGTGTTCTAGTGCTTCAGCACTCAGCTCAGGTGTGGACATTTGCAGGAAATGTTTTCTGGCTTTGCAGAGGAGGTAAGTGTCCTTGCGCTGAGCTCCCAGAGTTCCCTGTTGAGTTGTCATCCCAAGGCTGAAGATGTTCCTGCATAATGTTCTGCCCAGCGATTTCCTGACTGAGCCATGTGCTGCTTTCAGGCAGGGACTCTTTCTTCCACCTCTATAGCCTCCACATTGTGTCATAGTATCCAACATAGAGTGGGAACTCAGCATATGCAGATCCATTCCCCATTTAAAATAAAATAAAACCTCATAGAATAAGTCTGAGACATTTAATCTTATTACTGTGATTATGGATCCTATTGCAATTTTATTTCCACACTCAAAATCAGGTCATTTGATTTGGCAATGAGGTAGATTCTTCAAAACCAATCTTGAGGCCAGTAAACCCAAGTAGCCGTATTCCCAAAGCTCCATCCAAGATCAAGGTGGAAGGTGGAGATTATTCTCACTAAGGTAGAGCTCACAAAAGTCTGGGGAAAAAATAGAGGATGACCTGAGCCTAAAAGAATGGATTGAGCTTAAAAAGATTCCCCCTCTTCCACAAAGAACTCATCTGAGGATGGGAAGAGACTGGTCTAGGCAGAAAGTATTTAGCTTCAGCTTTTCCCCTATCCCAAGTTACTTGCTGCATCAGCTCTGAGCAGCACGTGACCTCACCCCTTCCCATCCTCACACCCCAGTAAGATCCACATAGGTAACAAGGTAACTGGGTTTTCCACACTCAAGGTGAAGACACCATGTTAGCATTTGGAGCCCTCTAGTCCCTTTCAGTCCCCATCCTTCTGCCCTCTAAAGAGCATGTTCATAGCTAGAATCCAAATAAAATAATATTAATTAATTGTAAGAGTAGCAGGTAAAAGTCATCATGTACCTCTGATGTGGCAGTCAGTGTGCTACTTACCTACAATGCCTTATTCAATCTTTACAGAACTTTTTCACACATGGGACCAGCATTTACTTTATGCCCCTTGCATGTCATGGAGCAGCAGAGATGTTGTGCTGTGAAGGATAGACTAGTCTTGCCTTCATGGTGCTTTCATTCACAAGAGAGAGACACCAAAGCAAATTTGCAGAATAGCAAAGTAATAGTGGTATTTGTTGAGTGGCTGTGTAGAATAAATTGAGGAAGAGAATTGGGATGTCTTGCTCAACTGTGGTGGTCAGGGAGGAGCTCTCTGAGGAGATGGCATTTAAACCAAGACCCGAGGGCGAAGGGAAGTGTGTCCCAGGCAGAGGGAGCAGTAGATTCAAAGCCACTTGAGTGACTTGGAAGCTTGGACAAGGTCAGTGTGGTTGGGCATCCTGAGCAAGGCGGGTTGCAGAGTTGAGCTGGATGTGAATGTGCCTTAGTGGAATTCCTCTCAGATTCTTTTCTATATCTTCCTGCTCCCTGGCAGTTTTTTCCTTGCTGTAGTTATTTGTACTGGGTATTAATCCCTGGGGTACTTTATCAGTGAGCTACATCCCCAGTCCCTTTTATTTTATTTTTATTTTTTTGAGACAGGTTCTCACTAAATTGCTTAGGGTCTTGCTAAGATCTCAAACTTGAGATCCTCCCAAATCACTGGGTTTACAGGCATGTGCCACAGTACCCAGCTTCCTGACAGTTTTTGCTGCTGCTGCTTTTACCTCCAGGCTTTCCTGAGAGTCAGAGACAGACCTCTTTTACCCGCCTTGGAACATTGCCTTAGAATCAGCCCCACTGTGTGTTGCCGCCCCACCCTCCGGGATGGCCCCCTTCACAGTGCTCCAAAAACCTGCACGCTCAGCCATCCTGGTGCTCAGCCCCCAGCTGCCAGTTGACCTCATGAGGTCCATTATTTGAGGAAAATGACTTGTACTTGAGGATTTGAAATTTTAAATAATAAGTAAATCAGTAAAGCCGAATTTCAGGCAGTGAGTGGCAAGTATTTTTTAAAAGAAATTCTCCCTGCCTCACACTTGTTTAAGTCTGATTTTCAAAATCACTATCCTTCTCTTTTGCCATAGAAGATACTATTGGGGACTCTCAGAGCACTTTTCCATAATGGAAATGAGCAAGTCCAAAAGAAACACACCAGCAACTAATGGTCCTTTTTGCCCTGGGATACCGTCTGTGATTATTTCTCAGAAGTGATCTTTAATTGTTTCATCTAAAAGGTATGCATCTTCTTTGCTCCGGCTGTCTCCTCGTAGAGGCTTGTGAATTGGATCCAGCTATTAGTAGCACTTACTAATTTCCTCTGAGTCTTGCTGGCTGCAGCGCCAGGCTTGGAACAACTTTTAATTTTGTTTTTAATTAAATTTCAGTTGTTTCAAATCATTCACTTTTAATGCCATTTCTTTGCAGTCCTCAGAGGCCACAGGAGCTGTGTGTTCTTGTTTATGCGCATACACAATCTGATGCATGCGTATCCATGGTGCGGCTAAAGACTGACTCCTGGCTGAGGTCCAGAGCAGGAGCAGGCAATTAGGAAAGTAGAAATGAGTCACAGAATGGGCTTTTGTTTGTGCAACTATATCCAAAGCTAATATGTTGCTTAAATGGGAGTCTTGGTTATTGTATTTGTTTTTTGCCAAACTATATTTGAACAAGCGTTCTCTTTTATTTCACAACAGGATGATCAAATACATGTAGGTAGTAATAGTGTAATAATACTAACATTTATTAAGCATTTATTATGTGTCAGGTAGTGTTTTAAGCACTTTACATGTATTACCTAATTTACATTAAAAGTGAGTAATTCGAAACAACGGAAATTTAATTTACATATATTACCTCCTACGTTCCTATGAGATCATTATGCACATTTTTATAGTGGAGGAAGGAAAGCCCATTTAACTAGAGCCTTATCACTTGGCTTGTTAGTTGCAGGGCCAGAACACAAATGCTGGCTGCCTCACTCCATATTTTTGCCCTTCAACACCACACTGGACTCTCTCTATCTCTCTCAAATACAGTAGGGCTTCATTGTCTAAATGAATTCAACAACAGAAACAATGGCCACTGACTGTTTCTTTGCAAAAGTGAAACAGTCAACTTTGGTTGGTCTTTTCTATGTCTTCTGCTATTGCCCATTCCTGTTGTATAAATGTGATTGTGCACCATAGGGGTTAATTTGGAGTCACAAATTCATAGTTTGGCTATTTAACTGTGCTCTTTCAGATACTCAGCACCCCAGAAAGGACAATTAAGTTTGAAAGCAAAAGCATAAATATGTACCAGACGTCCTGCATGTCTCTCAGTTTAGCTATCATCCTTTGTTAGACTGTTAGTTCCACCTGGAAACAGAACTCAATGATTTTCTATCTTGGACACTTCACATATTTTTTCCCCTTTAGAGGAAACATAATTTCTTTAACACTACCACCCTCCATTTTCTATTACAACATCACACGTGTGCATACACACACGTATACCACCCCGCCAGGACTCACAGAAGCCCATTGTTTTCTTTGCTGCACTTGTTCATACTTTCAGTTGTGTAAGTGTTGGTGCATGTGACTGTTTACCACTCTTATATTATGCACTCTTGATGGCCAAGTGCCATGTCTGTCTTATTCCCCACCCTTTTAGCCAGACCTAGCATGTAAGTGATGCGCACTGGACACGTGTCAATTGTAGGAGTTCATACATTCAGGAGTCAAAGTCAAAACCAGGCTGCTGAGAAGTAAAGTGATGGTAGATGAAGAAGGGTACCAGAAGTGTGGACTTGTGGATTCTATTTTAAGGTTTGTGTGGAACTTGTGCAGGATGCTTCTTTGTGACATGGAAATGATGGCAACTCTCCTTACCTTTCCCAGAATTCATAATAGGGTTTGGCAGCTGAAGGGTGATTGATGAGACTGCTTTGGTGTACCTGAGCTGCAGCTCTCCTTTATTATCTTGCTCCTGGTACCAATATTATATACTTAGGCAGCTGTTCACATCCGTGCCAGACAATGAAATCTGTTCCATCAACATAACTGTTGAAACCTCTGATTTTTGGAAGCTTTGCCCCATGTAGTCCTTTGTAACATCATAAAACAATTAGATTTAGGCTTAGCATTAATTTGAATTATTGTCCAGTTTCCAGAAAAATATCTCCTGGAAATTTCATGAGGATGTATTACATGTCTTTGGAGATATTAAATATTGAATTACAATATTATGTCACCCTCCCCTGCCACTTTTCTCTCTCCCCCTCAATATGGTGTGATTTATGTTTCAGCTGCTGCCATGGGAAGCTTGGTACTTAGAGAAATAACCAAAGGTGAATGTTTACAGAAGCCACCCCCCACCCCAACAATAAAATATACTAGTACTGTGAACAGGTGTTCCTTGAAGTGAGAGGAATGGGAAGCCGTCTGGCGTTACCAAGCTTTGGATGAGCAGACCACAATTCTAGTTTTGAATCATCAGTCTTCTATCTGTGTGCTTTAGGACATGTACCATTAGCCTCCTTCAGCCTTAATTTCCTTGTCCATAAAATGGGCAGTGTTTCTAAGGTCAATTAGATTAATAGAAGCAGCAGCAGCAGCAGCAGCGGTAGCAACAATAAAATTTTTCATTTGAGAGGTGCATTCAATGTGTTAGACACGCACAGTCACATTTCATATTCGTGCAAATGCTATAAGGCAAGTACTTTTCATCCTCTTCTACATGAGGAAACTGAGAAAAGAATACTGAGCATGTTCCAGGGGTCACTGAAATGGTGAGTTTAAGGGAGACTTTTGGATCCAGGTTGGCCAACCTCAAGGTCTGCGCTTTCTGTACTGAAGCCATTTCTAGACAAAAGAAGAGAGTAGAAGGCAAGAGATCTGGAGGAAAAAGCAATACACACACACACACACACACACACACACACAACTGACAGTGAGAGACAAAAGCAGGCAGGTGCCTGGGCCTAATTTGGTGGGTTGGCATTGAACCCACAGTGTAGTAATGAAACAGATCCTGGGAGGAATTGCTAATATGGTTATTCTTAGTACTCACAGTTGTGAGTCGTCTTTGCCAAACAGCCCCTGACGTTAGTGCAGATTTCTTAGGAAAGGCAGAGAGAAGCACATCTCATAAGAAAGGCTAGACCCAAAGAAGAAGGCACAGGACAGGGAAGGTAATTAAACTGCTAGATACAAAAGGCCACAAGCATTTCAGTGGGTCCTTCTGCAAGCCATCCACATCTCAGCCACAAGTTTTGCAAATGTACCCAACCTAATACATGCCAAGCATTCTTCTAGGGCCCCTCATGCTTGCAACGCATCTCCATTCCTTCCCTACCCAATGTACCCCAGGATATTGTCAACATCAAGAGATGCTACTGGAAAAAGCTTTAAGTCAGCCTTGAGGAAATGAGTGTAACCTGGGTAGGGGAGAGCAAAGTGACTTTTTCAAAATTAAACTATTGTCTTCCTGTGTCTCTGGCAGGACTACCATGTTGCACAATTTCAGGAGGCATTGTCTGCGTGGGATATAGTTGTTAATGGAACTATCTGTGCTTATGTGTGTGTACTCATATGTATGCATGTGTGTGTGTGTGTGTGTGTGTATAATATATAAAATATATAAAACTCATGCCAATATCCAATTGCATATACATATGCAAAATATGCAGTAATAATGTGTTATATTTATGAATAGACATATAATTATACCTAGAATTCATGGCTTCCTACATAAAACGTGTCCTCTAGAATAGTACAACATAAAGACCCTAGCCAAGCACTGTTCTGTCCATAGGAAATTCACTTAAATTTTATTTAATGGCCATAGAAACTCTATGAAGGAATATAATTCCCATTGTGCCGATAAGGAAATGGAGGAGGCTTGCCAAGGCTAAGTGATTTGTTCCAGGATCACACAACAAGTAGTGACTGGGCCAGGATTAAATCTGCCCTTCTTTGACTCCTGTCAAAGCTCCCATCTGAGCTCCCATCTCAGTTCATGTCTTACTTGGGCAGCTGACAGAGAGAAAGTGATTTTTCAGTATTAGAAAGTCAAAGCTAAAGGACCTTTGGGTTTTGGGAGCAACTGTCTACCATGTTCATTCAAGACACACTGATCCTAGATCAAAAAGAAAGCCAACATTGAGATTGGGCTTGATGCATACATTCCCAATGACATGATGAAGAAAAATTTTTTAAAAGAAAATCAATTCTTAAATGAAGAGTAAATAACTCTCTACATCTTTAACCAAATTTCTTCCTTAAAAATTTAAACAAGTTAAAGAAAACTGAGAAGCATTGCATGACTCTGTTCTTTTCCCATTACTCAGCTTGGTACCAAATTGTTGTATCGGGGGGGGGGGGGC
>NW_026000051.1:13702317-13783755 GCF_001458135.2 Marmota marmota marmota
GGGGGGGGGGGGGGCACGGAATACTTTTTTAAAATGTCAAAACTTCAAACATCCTTTGTTCAGACTCAAATACCCCTAACTCAACTTTGAAGCAAGAGCAGGGATCTATAAAGGCATGTAGAATTCTGTGGCAATCTGTTCCTAGCCAGACTTTGATCACGATCTGAGGTGGGGAATACAGAAAATGACAGAAACAGAGCTATTGCCCAGAGGAAATTTGGGCCTGGCACTTCAGGGACATCTCCATTTGGGCAGAAGGAGGAGGAACGAGATACAACTTTATTTGAAAACTGCTATTTTTCTAATATAGAACACCCACAATCCCAGTGGCTTCTGGAGAAGCCACCTCCACGTCGCTTCCTCTGTCATATCTGGTGATGTGCTGTCAAAGTTTCTTCCAGGCCCTGTCCCTCTCAAGTTGTCAACATTGCCTGTCCCAGGGAGGAAGCCCTAGCCTCATGACCCTCCCTTAGCTCCCCAGGATCTGCTCTTGGTGGTCAATGTGACATCCTGCAACAAACCTGAGCCAGAGGTTACAACTCTTGGGTTTTATTCCTGCCCTGACACTTCTCAGCTGTGTGACCTTTGGAAAACCAATTTCAATCACTGATCTCACCTCTTCATAGCACTGGGAGGGTGGAAGTCACAGAATCCAGATTCTAGGTGTATACATTAGGTCATTTATTGCATAACGATGGGGTGCGCTGTGAGTTTTGTGAACCTTGTAGCGTGTCCTTACACCAGCTAGATGGTGCAGTCTGTTAATCACCCAGGCTACATGGTATATGCATCTGGTATAGTCTGTCGCTCCCGTGGCCATGATGAGCAAAGCAACACGAACTCAAATCAAGCACAAGAGAAAATGATGCAATGAAGAGACTGGTAAAGATGAGCTGTCTGCAGCTGCTGCTGGTGTAATAGGCCATGGTGTTTTTTGGTGAAGTTATTTTTAATAGGTAGAAGCCTACAACCTAAGTAATGATAAATGTCTACTAGTAAATACATAAACAGCAACATGGACAATTATTGTCATTATCAAGTACAAGTTCCAGACATAGTTGTGCATGTCACCCTTTCATATGACTGGCAGCGCCACCATCACCACAAACACATTATGACAGCTATAATGTCACTAGGGATGGGAGGTTTTCAGCCCTTATCCTCTCAAGGGACCACTGTTGGATATGAGGTTCTTCTTTGATCAAAGACTCTTGATGCTGTGCATGACTGCACTTCCCTAATCCCAATGGGATCTTAGGCCCCTTGGTCCCTTTCCTTAACCCAAGTTTTCTTATCTCTAAAAGAAGAGGGTGTGACTGGAGCAGACATCTTTGCTGAGGATCACTTGCAAAAAATGGAGTGAAAATGGATTCTCATATGCAGGGTGAGATAATTTTACTCTTTTTATGTACACCAAAATATAATATGCAAGCTCTACCAATACTACATAAACAGATACACAGTATATCTCTAGCATTACAATTTCATGGGTGAGACATGGTTTGTGAAAAATGTTTTAAAAGGCTTCTTAGAGAATAATAAAACAGTCAATTCTGGGACCAAAGAACTCTCAGTTTTCTGATATTTTGTAAAATTAAATATGTAACTATTATAGTATCATAACATTCGGATCTGTTGTATGATGAATCAAAGAAGATTCCAATCTTAACCAAGTTTCTGTCTTCTTCAGTGCTTGGAAAAATTGTATTTCTTGTAAAATGAAGCAAAAGAAAGAGATTGACCTCTTTAAAATAGCTACTGGAACTTCTTGGGGGTCTTCTTAGCTTCTTTCCCCCTCTTATCATGTGCATCTTATTCTCATCCTGTATCATCATCGTCTCTCTTCCAGTGATGTCGGAAGTATTTGGAACCAGGTTGTACATATCACTGGGCATCTGAGGAATGGGTGAAAAGAGCACAGGTCAGACTAGGGCTTTTATTCTAAGCTCCATGAACCCCTGAGCAGCCCATGTATAGAACTGGGTTTATTTGTTGGTTTCCCTAGTAACACTGTGCATTTTGTTTTATAAACTTGAAAAATTTATTCTGAAATGTAATCCATAGGGATCCCTGGCACAAAATAAAGATTAATGTGTGCAAATGGCAGAATGAAGAGATAGTTGTCAAATATGATGGTAGTAGTATATCGATTTGCCATGCTGCCATGGAAAGTACCTTAAAATTTCAAGATCAAAGGATCAGCAGGGTTGGCTATTTCTGGGGCCTCTCTCTTTGACTTGTTGACGGTGGCCTCCCATTGTGTCTTCACGGGGTTTTTCCTCTGTGTGCATCTATGGCCTAATCTCTTCTAAGGAGGACACTGGTGTATTGGGTTACGGTTCACCCTAATGACCTCATTCAATTTTTATTTACCTAAAGAAGCAAAGGGCCTGTCTTCAAAGACCATCACTTCCAGAGGCAATAAGCATTAGAACTACAACATGCATTTGAGCGGAACATGATTCAGCCCATAACAGGTAGGGACCTTACAGAGGAACAGGAAAAGGTTGAAGTTGACCCCAGGAAATGGAAAATAAAATGTCAGGAGGGAAGAGAGGACGAAGGGGAAGATCAGGGGAGCTGACTGGCTGATGATCCTCTCAGAGATCCCTGTAATAATGCTCTCAGAGATTGATGGCTCCTAGCTATCCAGATTGTCTCAAACTTGATTTTGCAGTTTGATCACCCACTCATTAAATAGTTTCAGTTAACGGTGGCAAGCCTGACTCTGGGCTCCATAGGCTGGGGAATAGGGCATTAGTGAACACACACTTCAGGGATCTGTTGGGCTGATAGCAGGGGTGGTCTTCATTTCTCTTTCGTCAGAGTTTGGTTTTTCATCCTGTTCCGAGGAATGACATTTCTCCCAGGTCCAAGACCTCAACAGGTAGAAAGAAACCATGGTGATCAAATAGAATAAGTGGAATCTTTAATTATTTCATAGCCAAAGAAAGCCGAGAAAGACAAATGAATGCTTCTGGCCAAAACATTCCCTGCACTGCAACTGAGAAGACCGTCTTTCACTGGTCGGCTACCCACTCACCACTGTGACCAGAGACTTGTTTTTGAAATGTTCATCCGTGGGTCTCAGAGGTCTGTCTCATGATTCGAGGTATAATGAAAGGGATTCGCAGCTGCTGTCTGGCTCTCCAGGCAATTTTTATCTGGTGACACCACCTTCAGTGGTATTTTTAGTTCTCATCTGTAGCTTTCTGTTTCTTTGGGGGCTGATGTGCCTCTGGCTTTTCAAAGAACATTACAGAGTGGCCTGAGCTCCCCAGCTCACCCCTGATCTATGCTGCACAATTACAGAAGCAGGCTTATAATCAATGTAATTGAAGATCAGAGTTAATGAGGACCTCCGTGCCCGTGCAGTCCCCTGAGCAAGGCTGGTCTTCAGATGCTAGATAAGGAAATGATTGGGCTGAACTGAAAATCCATTTGGCTAATTAGATGATGTATATTCCCACAAGGCAGTGGGAGAAAAACCTGTGTGTGTGCATATGTATGTGTGTGTATGTGTGTTATGTTGTGTGTGTGTGTGTGTGTGTGTTTAAAAATAAGGAAACATGACATTTTGAAGTTGAGAGCATTTGGCAGAGATTTATTTCAGAGTCATTTCTCTCTGGGGGGATCTGTATGAGTATCTTAGAGAGGAATCTTAGAGCACCCAGTAATGGGAGTGCATTTTTAACATGAAGCCAAGAAAATAAAACAGAAGTCCAGAAGAAAATTCAAGAAATATGAGGCACATGGAACAATGAATTTTACTCCTTTGCTGGGGAGTATTGATTCCCAAGAAATGCCAGACTTTGTTCAGAGAGTGCTTCTTGATACTCTTTGACTTTAATATTGCTCCTTTCTGCCTCATTCTCTCCACACCCACCCAGCATCTTCTGAGCCTCCACTACATGCTAGGGACCATGCTGATTATAGAGCTAAATAAAGTGTGGGATTTGCCTTCAGTAAGATGGGATAAGAAACGGGGGAGGGGAATGGATACTCAGGCTTTACCTTATTGTTTCCATGTCTGCTTTGCCTTTTTGGTCTATGAACTTGGTAGCAAATGTCAGCTTTTATTCACCGAGAGCCCAGTGCAGGGCTTGATGCTGCATAGTGTCTCAAATGCATGAATGAGTGAACCTGCAGCATGGAATGTGAAGCTACTGTTTGAGTGAGATTCCTCCTAAGTATTAAAAGGGTTAGGGGAAGTATGAGCCTGGTCTGGAGTTGGGCCTTATGGAGTGAATATCACATGGGTTGCCATATAATGTGGAGTACATAGCTCATCATGCTTTGCTCCTTTTACCTTGACTTCTGTCTGGTTTCTTGTTCCCTTTCCCATCTTTCGGGGTCTAACTTAAAGGCCACCTCTCAATGCTTCCTCTGTCAGCTCCTGTTTTTTCTTCTTCTTATGTCCAAAGACAATGTCTAGCCTTTTCAGGAAGTCCTCAACCCACTATAGTTTTTATTATAGATATCTGTACATATATTTGATCACCCTTATTGAGTCCATAATATTCTCAATGAAGTCAGCCCATTTCTCAGTCTCTATGTCTGTTTACTAAACAGGGAGAGGTTTACTCAGTGTTAGTTAAATGAACACATTAAATTTGATACAAAGTCTCTCCTTTGCACTATCTGGTACGGTATGCCCCTGCTGTATCTCCTTGCTCCTTCCATGAAACCCTTCTACCTGAGTCTGTACTTTAGTTATCCCTTTCCATGCCCATGGGGTATATGAGAACTCAGGGACCAACATAGTGAAGTTCAAGTTTTAGTTTGAACTGGGAGAGTCTAAAAGACTAGTCTTATTTTCTGGCCTTCACAGGATGAAAAAAACACTAAATTTGGGGGAGGGGGATTCATAAGCATTTCTACTTCATAATACCATGAAGTGAGAAGAAATTTAACTTAGTCAAACAAGGAATTTTTGATATCATTAATGTACTTGACATTCACTAAACTCCCAGCATGTTATAGGCATTTTACCAAGAGCCAAATTGATGAGGACTAATGAATCACAACCTGTTTCCTGTAGGAAATCAGTCTATTGGAGAAAACAAAAGTCCTCCAACACTATACTCTATGCATTAAAGGAGTTTGCAGACTACTGGAGGCGTGGTGAAAGGAGAACAGAAAACAACCCAACCAAAGTCCCTGCTTCCCGAGACAGCCTGGAATAACCGGAAGGTCCCAGCTCTGGAGGCTGAACCGTCTTGCTTGTTTTCACTTTTGCCATTTACTAATTGTGCAGATCTGGCCAGATCAATTTCTTCCCAAAATTCATGTTATCCTTCTGGAAAATAGATAAATACCTATCTTACAAGGCTGTTGTGAGGATTAAGTGAGCAGATTGTGTTACACATTCCCAGGGATGAACAGAAGACATTCCAAGGACAATAGCTCCCCTCTGCCATTAGACCAATTGTACATCTCTGTGTAGGGAAGTGAAGGTAACCTGCTGATTTAGTCCATTCATGTTGCTCTATCAGAATGCCATAGATTGGGTGTTCATAAACAACAGAAAGCATATATTTCATAGGTCTGGAGCTGGCAAGTCCAAGATCAAGATGCTGGCAGACTGATCTGCTACCTGGTTCATAAACGATCATCTTTTCTGGGTCCCCACAAGGTGAAAGGGGCAAGGAGCTTTCTGGGTTATCTTTTATGAGTGTATGAATCCCATTCATGAGAGTTTCTCTCTCATGACCTAATCACCTCCAGAGGCTCAATTTCCAAATTCCATCCCACTGGGGGCTAGGTTTGTGGATTGGGGAGGAGGCACATCTAGTCTGAACTACCTACTTTCAAGCCAGTTCCTTCCAAGGAAACTCATACTTCTCATATTTGATACCTGATAACTAATATTCTATTTAAAATCCAAGTTTATAAGAAGTCCAAATAATAATCAACATGGCTCTGGTTAGGTGAGATTTCACAGTGTGCCCAGGACTTACAGGGGTGGATATTGTGATGCTGAACCCCAGTCTCCAGTTAGCACCAAGGCTTACTCATTCCCCCAGCCACCAGGAACATTGGTGGTTGTCCACTGTTAGATGAGTTCTTACTGGAGAAATGTCCTTCATTGAAAGGGAACAGTTCATCCAAGGTTATGTTCGTTCCCCAGGAAAAACTCACAGCCCACGACTGGTAGAGGTACAAAGGCTGCCTTGACTTCAACTCAGAAGGACCATCCCAGTTCCAGAGTGCCTATGGAACCAACTGGAACTTGTTGAGACTTTCCAGAAGTTTGACTTCCCCCTCTGCTCAATCCTGCTTTGCTTACCCCTTACAAGAGTGCCCCCCAAGCTTCCTGCATGCCAGTCTTTGTCTTTGCATCTGTTTTCTGGTGATCCTGACCTAAGACAAATAACTTGTCTCATTGAATCTGGATCTTAACTCTATGAAGGGTGTGGGTATCCATGCTTTTCATAGGTAGTAACTGAGGGCTTGTTTTCTTGCACAAGCTGACAGAACCAGTAAGGAGCAGAAAGAGGATGTGAACTCCTATCTCGCTGACTGTTCTCTTTATCGCTGCACTGTGTAGCTTTCCTGAAGTAGCAGGATTAACCAAACTCAGCCCTGGGACACAATTCAATATCCATCCCTCAGTCTTTAGTGAGAATAAATACAAGAATTATCCATTTAAACAGCATGACTGTGCTTTTTAAAAGAAAAATCTGTAGTTGATACTGATGTTTGGTGCCTTGCTCAAGGACCCATGTGACATGTTTCTGCTTGGGCTTAGTTCCAGTGGGGGAAATATGGCTTTGCAGATAGATTTGCATATCTTCACTTGCCAGGAATGTGAAATATGGAATTCAACAGACTCCTTCCTTTTTTTTTCCCCCCTGTTTTAGCTGCCAAGGATTTTAGGGCCAGATTCAAGGGTGGTCATTTCCTTATCTCAGCACCTGATGCTGTCTGCTCCTGCTATTTATGTGGACACCTCTTCCATCCACACCAAAAATACTGTTGTCAGTTGAACTTTTCCCTGGGAACTCATTCTTTAGGTAGTAGAAATTATCATATTTATGTGAGTTAGAGAAGATCATCGCAGCCTGCTCTGCCCTTACCTGTTTCAGGGAACCTTTTTCACCCACAGCCTTAGGTGCTCTGGCAGCCAGTTGAGATCACTGTGATTCCTCCTCCCTGACCATTTCATGTTGGACCACAGCAGGTCACCTGAGCCAAACTGAGTCCCAGCTTAGGTCAGTTAGCAGGGTCTGATATGATGTCACAGAGAGCTCTCTGTCAAACCAATCTGATACTTATTAACTGAGTCCTCCTGTGGGGAATTCAAATTGCGTCACTGAAGACTTTTAGCTTGACAGTGAAGTACAGAGAGGCAGACACAGGGGAGAAGCCAAGCCATATTAATTGTGAAACACAATTGAATGTCTCATGGAGTGGAGTTTTCCTAGATCTGCCGCGAATCCAGAACCACTCTTCTAGTTCAGCTTTATGAAGCCTCGTGCTGTTTGCAGTCAGATTTTTTTTTTAACCCTGTGAAATTCAACCTTTGCTTTTCTTTATTGATATCTATGTGCATTCACCATTTACAACCCATTTTCAGCCACCCTGAATGGCTGTTTCTTGCCTACCCCAAAATGATGTATGCATCTGTGTTTGTGCACTGATGCATATGTGTGGAATATATTTGCGTGCACATATGATTTTATGTATTATTATGCATGCATGTGCAATATATTAGCCTATACACATGTAAGTGTATGTATGTTAACTGTCTACCATATGAATTCATGAGGGGCATTTCAGGATACAGATCACAAAAACAGAGAATTCTGGCCTGTGTATGTTTCAGGAACAGATTTGCGTCATCATTGTAAAAATATTGATCACAATAAAAACTTGAATCCTCAGCCGCTCCTGAAGGTAATCTGATCTGATGCCCTGGCTTTTAGTCCCACAGGGTTAGAGCCTGCTGGAACTGCTTCACAGCTGCTCCATTGTGATAGATTGCAGTGTCCCTTTGATCCAAACCCCACCTTATCCCTACTGTTTCCCAAATCAAAAGTTTCACTGTGTGACTGCAGAGTTTTTCCTTTGAGACTTTTTTTAAATCTGTTCCTGTTTCTGTGTCCCTATCTCTATCACTTTAACTTTCTCGGAATAAAAATAACAATAAAAAATTAAAATCAGGCTGGGGATATTGTTCAGTGGTACAGCAGTTGTCCAGCATAGGCGAAGGCCTGGGTTCGGTTGGTTCCCTCTCAGCAGAAAACAAAACAAAACAAATAATAACAACAACAAAATCCATAACACGACTAGGACAGGAGGCCTGAATGTTATTTTCCTTTTTTACACTCAGCCAGTCTCTCCTATAAATCACTCACCCAACCCCTGTGGGCATTTGTGGTCCCTATTCTAGAGGCAGTGCCTGGATGACAGGGACATTAGCTGTTTTATTCCTCCTGAAATTTAACATTTAATCATCTTTCACTAGAACAAGTCAGGTGCTGGCTAAGCACTTCATCCACGTTAATTAATTTCATTCTCACAGCTGAGGTGGGCCTCATTAATATTTCCATTTACAGATGAAATCCCCAAGTCCCAGAGACACCGAGTGACTTTAATGGCTAGTTCAGATCAGGACTTGAACCCACATCCCCCTCAGTCCTCAGGACCTACTCTTAACCCCTAGGCTGAACTCTCTCTTGTGTCTGATTTACCTCTGCCTCTGTTGACTTATGGCACCTTACTGTCACAATATAAATGCTCAGTAAAATGCCTTTAGACTCATGAGATCTGGTGTCAGGGGCAGGGGAATGGTGGTTTGTATGCACCTCTCTGATCCTACAGCATCAGCAGCAAGACCCTAAAATTGAGGAGAAAGTAGCTGTCTTTCTCTGTTCACCCCTAGGGAGCAGCTTCGTGGTGAGCGAAGGCAGCTACCTGGACATCTCCGACTGGTTAAACCCGGCCAAGCTGTCCCTGTATTACCAGATCAATGCCACCTCCCCGTGGGTGAGGGACCTCTGTGGACAAAGGACAACAGATGCCTGTGAGCAGCTCTGCGACCCAGAAACTGGTGAGCCGTGGGAGACGGGGCTGGGGTTACCAAGTGGGAGAGCATGGGCCGAAGGTGGGTCTGCCCTTTCTGCCAAGAGAGCCTGGATTCTGAGCCATTGACCAGGGGCTTGACATAAAGGCCCATCTATGCAGTTCATGCTGTAACCACATGCTTCCATTTCCTGGTAAGGGAGAAAATTTTTAGAGAATCACAGAAACTCAGAGTTAGAAAAGACCACAGAGAACACATCATTCAAGTCCAGGAAGGCAAATGGTCTGAATGTCACCAGAGACACCCCTGAGTTCAGATCCTGCCTACCTCTTGCTAGCTGGGTATTCTGTAACAAGATACTGCACATCTCTGAGTACCAGGAAATTTTAAAATGGAACCCAACCAACAAGCTGGGCATGGGGGCACACATCTGTCAGGTGGAATGTGAGTTCAAAGCCAGCCTCAGCAACTTAGCAAGGCCCAAAGCAACTTAGTGAGACCCTGTCTCAAAATAAAAATATAAAAAATAAGGCTGGGAATGTGGCCCAGTGGTTAAGATCTCCTGGGTTCAACCCTGGAACCAAAAAATATAACCAACAAGATTATTGAGTAAATGAAATAATACACAGAAAGTTCCCAGCATATTCATTCATTCATTCGTTCATTCATCCATTCATTCAATAGATATTTTCTGAGTAACCATGAGAACATAAAAGTGGACAAAAAAGGCAAAAATCTCTGCCTAATGAAGCTTTTGATCTAGTGTGTGTGGCAGGAGACGCTAATTCTGCATGGTCTAATATGATTGCCATAAGCCATATGTAGCTACTTTAAATTAATTGAAATTAATAAAGGTAAGTATTCTTATCCCCAGTCACACTAGCCAGATTTCAAGTGTTCCATAGCCTCATGTGAAGAGCGCTACCTACTTGAACCACAAACTTGAAACATTTCCATGCCTGTGAAAAGCTCTGTTGGGTAGAAAAACAATAGGCAGGTAAACAAGTACATATACATACACTGGCATGGGGTGGGTGCTGGAGGGCAGGGCATAAGGAACCGGAAGCTGGAGCTGGAGCAGGATTTGTCATCATAGAGAGTGGTCAGAGGAGCTTTCTCTGAGAAGGTGACATTTGAACAGGCACTTCAAGGCGAGACCAGAGGAATCCATGCCAATATGTGGGGGAGAGCTTTCTCTGCAGGGGAAACTGCAAGGGTCAGTGACAGAAGCCCACAAATGGGTCATTGTTTCTGCACTGGCAGGAAGCCCAGGATGGCTGGAGGAAAGTGGGAGAAGAGAGGAGTAGGAGGTGTGATCTGAGGAACAGAAGGTGTGGGTCTGAGGGCAGATTCGGACTCTTGTATAGGGTGAGGTGAACTTTGGATTGTACTACGAGTGAGATGGAAGGTCCCTGGAAGATTCTGAGCAGAGGAGCCATGGGACCTGACCTGTATTTTAACATCATCGCCCTGGCTGCAGAGTGGTGAGCCAACACCAAGCATGCTCACACATCCTGTGCTCTCGCCTGGGCAAAAGTGAGTGGTGGCCTGGGCCATGGAGCTGTGGGAGAAGAGAATGAGAACGTACTCAGCATCCAGGTGACGATTGAAAATTGTTCATTGTGAACAGTAGGGCAGATCATGTTGCTAGCCAGGGATGCCATGGCATGGTCAGTGTTGGGTTAAGGGGATAAAGAGCTCAATCCTGGGTATGAGGTCAAGGTGACTGGTTAATGTCATGGAGAAACAAAGGATGGGCATTTGACTTGTTTTGAGGGCCGTTGGTTGCATTGGTGTTCCGGAGTCCCAGTGTCTAGCAACTCTGCCTTAACAGGAAATGGAGGGGACCCTGATGTGTTTACAGTGTGCCATCCACGAGACACTTCTGGAATGACGCCTGTCTGGCTCATGGCCAGGGGGTCCCACACATAGGAAACTTGTTTTCTTGTGGCTTTTGTCTGACCTTTGTTCAGTTCATTCCTGATTGAGCATTGCTCTGGCTCTGGGAACTCGACTTTGTGTTCTTCCCAGGGTCTTGGGAAAACCCTGTCTGGGGAAGCACCTGATTCTTCAGATAAAAGCACAAATTCAATAATCCCCACAGCAGAAAATATGTTCAAAGATTTTTTTACTTATAGATTCTGAGCTGGGAGGTTGTAATGAGCCACCCCTCCATCTCCTGTCACAAAAGGTAGTGATAAAGAGTCAGAGAAGGACAGGGGACGGAGAGAGATTCCACTGACTGTACATTGGAGAATAAAGTGTGGCTCACTTTAAATCCACTGGCAAATATTTGAGTGATCCATTTAAAGGAAGTAGTAGGAAAGCAGGGAGCCCATTGTGCTAGGCCTGCAAGATGCCTCCAAGTTCTTATGTCTGCTCACTGGTTTGAGCCATTTGGGTGGAGAGTTCTACTTCTAATGCCCAGGCAGCAAGCTTTGCTGTGTTGTTCTGGATGTGTGACAAATATCTGGATTGACCACATTGAGGAATTGGAAGGAGATGTAGAGTTAGGAACCACGTCAAGGGTGACTAATGGAATCCTGCTGTGGTACACAAAAAAAGTTAAACTTATATTCAAAATGGAAGCCAAAGTCACATAAAAGTATGAGCCTTCACTACAGATCTACAACTCAAATTTGAAGAAGAGATCTTAGCTGAAGATAGAAATGTGCATTTCAATAGCATCTGTGGCTTTTTTTCTTTTGATTAAAAAAGAAGCAAGATTATTGATGGAAGGGAACCGAAAGGAGCATCTTTGTGCCTCCCTCTAAGCTGCCCACACCAGGCAAGTGGTGAGTATTTGCAGGGCTGGCTTCCCAGATGATCTGCTTCTCATGCATGTTTCTGATTTCTGACGATCTTCTCCATTAGCCACAGGCTTGGGGGCACACTTCTAAATAGTGGACCATCCAAGGAGTGAGTGTGTATTAGCCAGTTTAGAAAATAATCAGCCCTTCCATCAATATCCTCTGGAATTTACCACACACACCCCACCCCTAAGAGTTGAAAGTATCATGAGGATCCATTCTGCAACCATCTCAGCTTTCTTGTTGATAATTGAGGTACAAAGAAAAGAGGTGACAAGATCAAGGTCACAGCTGGCAGATGGCAGAGCCAGGATTTCAGCTCATCTTCTAAACTATTGCTTCTGTAGCCCTAGAAGGATGTATGAATGGGGCCTGAGATTCTGTGGTTCTAATGAGCGGCCAGCTGGTGCTGATGCATCTGGCTCATGGACTAGCCTTGTGGCAGCAATGCCTTTAACAGTCTTCTTCCAAAACAGTCCTCCCATATTTACATGCTCAGCAAAAGGCTCATATGTTAGATTTGTTGATTGATCATCTTCACAAAACCATGTTCAATTCTGATGCTTCATCTCCTTCCTCAGTTTGCCCTGTGCCCCGAGCTCTAAGGACACAGAGCACCTGCAGGTTCATGAGAGCACTATGGCCTCTGTCCCTGCAACCACTTTACAGGCTCTTTCTTCAACTTGAAATGCTTTTCTCCTTGGAGACCAACAGTTTCATTTTCTTTCCTTCACAATCAACCAAACCCCCTTCCTCCCACAGGCCTTCCTGATCCCCTCCCTGGCCCTGACCTGATGGAAGGGTTCAACTTTCTGTGGTCATAGCCTTCTGTTCTTCGATATGTCCTAATTCTTGTCCCTTTGAAGAGTCATCATTCTTTGTCTGGCTCTGTCACAGACTGGAAATTCTGTCGGGGGGATGAGGGAGGGCAGTTCAAGATGTGTATCTCATTCACCCCTCTATCTTTAAAGCTCAGCATCATGCCTGATATGTAATAGGTGAGCAGAGAATCATGAAAATAGGAAGGAAAGAGTCAATTTCTCTGCTTCTAGAAACAATGACATATACCACTTCTAGCCCACCCTCACCCCCCACCCTATCTACTTGCACAAGAACTCAAATATCTTCAAGCTCTTGAGACATTGGGTCACCAGAACTGTCCAACAGCGGGTTATCTGAACTCCAGGGTACTCTTGTCTGGTCCTTACATTACGCCATGTCCTGAAGAGCATCCTGTTTTTAATTTTCCCCTCTGCTCCTACTCAGTGTCCCACAAATGCCAGGCAAGGTCTCCCTTTGTGACTAAAACTACAAGCTCCTCCCTCCAACTGAAATACTTTCCATTCTTTAATCATCTTCCCTCTTAATCCTACTCACTTAATTGCCTCTCATTTCCTTTTGGTAGAATGGATGACTCTACAGAATCATTAGAATCCTATGTTGACTTAAAACAAGATTAAAATTTGAATTATTGTTTGAAAATTTGTCTCCCCTGCTAGATATAAGCTCATAAGACTGGGGACTGTATCTAATTTATCCCCGTATCCTTCTCACCTCAATGCCCAGCAAAGTGTCTTACTCTTATAAATCACTCAAGGCATAAATGGATGGGATTATCTACAGGTAAGAGTGGAAATGGGAACATAAGATCCCTGAATATATTTTCATGAGGCTTGACTGAGGGCCACTTTGTAAAATTTAGTTCAATTTGTTAGATTCAATTCAAGCAAGATTTTCTTAATTCCACAACTCATAAGTCTCTGTGTTAAGTGCTATGGGAAATCACAGACAAATTGGACAGTGTTCTTGTCTTCGTGGATTTTACATTCTCACAGGGATAAAAAGAATCTTCTCATATACAGCTATTATAAAAAACATGGTGTGGCATAAATCAAGAAAAATGCATGAACAAAGTGCCTCTTGCCTGGAGAACAGGGAGAGATGTGCTCTAGATGGGGATTTCAGGAGATATGTCATGGAGATGACCTTTTAGCTTAGCTTCATAGAATGAATGGGGAGTATGGGTAGGAGCATGCTGTAGTAGAAGAAACTTAATTTTACAAAAAGAGGAAGGAAGTTTGCATTGATTCTAGGAAACAGCAGTGTAGTCGGGCTGGCATCTGGAAAATGTGCTAGGCATGAAGTGGAGGCAAAGAAGTGGGAGAGTGGGATAGGGTAAAATTGGCAAGGTAAGATGAAGAGAGCTCATAAAAAGGTAAGAATCGGGAAGGCTATATTGGCCATTGAAAAAGAAAAACTGTTCTACATATCTTCCTAATTGAGGAAATATGTAACTGCCCAAAGGAACAGCTTCACCTTCCCCATTGCCTTTCATTCCATTAAGAGTGCAAATTTCAAACCATCCTTCAGTGGGTCAAATCTGTAGGGCTGGACAGAATCATGGAGTCACAGCATTGGTCATCATGTCTTAATGATATTTTGGATGTGTTGAAAGGAGGGATTATTTTTTTCCCAAATGACAGGGCAATGATGATATAGCTGAACAATGTCTGATTACTGTGGCACATCCATGAACCTGACCATGTTTACCTGGCTGTGCGCCAGAGCCCAGCTCAATTGTGCTTTTCTAGGAGTTTCATGATTAGTACCACCCGCAGGGCTGACTGTGAAACTGGATCCATGGAACTGGATCCATGGTGTGCTGGAGCGAACTCAAATGGGCCCATGAAAGTTGACTGTTTGCCTCTCTTCCCAACTCTTTGTTCAGTGGTGTCAGATTGGTAGCTTGGAAATTGACTATGATGAGATTATTTACACCAACAAAATTGATAAATGCTACAGAATGAGAGTTTACTTTCTTCAGAAAGCCAGTCACTGAATATTTTCCAGCATAATACTGGGTGGGATGTGAACCAACAAGTCAAAGACTGAGACCAAGAAAGGATTAAGGGACACTGAACATGTTACCAGAGAGTGGTGTTATGCTTCTTTCTGGAATAGACTCCTCTAACTCTCCATCTCTCTGAGTACAGAAAGTGAATAATCAAGGATGACTTGCTGTAGTCCCAAAGAACACAGCACCAAATAGTTCAAATGATCAGGCTTTGATTCTCAAGGACATTTCCAAAGGTCAGTTGTTGTTGTGATACAGCTCTGCAAAAGTTCTAAACATATGTGATATCATGCTAAGCTCTGTGTATCTTTGATCCACATAGTTTGATGCCTTCAGCATAGCTTTTTTTGGCTTAGGCTTTAGCTATTTTGGATTTCTTATTTTTCCAAATGAATTTTAGGGCTGCTTTTTCTAATTCTTTCAAGAATGTACTTGGAAGTTTGATAAGGTTTGCATTAAATCGGTATGCTGTATTTGGTAGTATGATCATGTTAGCAATATTAATTCCACCCATCCATGAACATGGGAGGTCTTTCCATTTCCTTATGTCTTCTACAGTTTCTTTTTTTAGAATTCTGTAATTTTAATTGTAGAGGTCTTTCACCTCCTTGGTTAGATTTATTTATATGTATTTTATTTGGGGGTTGGTTATTGTGAATGGCATTTTTTCCTGAATTTTTTTTAGCAGATCCATTATTGGTATATAAGTAATTTGTTGATTGTGTATGTTGACTTTGTAACCTGCTACTTTGCTGAATTTGTTTACTAGTTCTAACAGTCTTCTGATAGAACTTTTTGGATCTTCTAAGTAGGGTATCATATCATCTGCAAATAATAATTTGACTACTTTTCTTATGTTTATCACTTTTATTTACTTCTATTGCCTAATTTCTCTTGATGGAATTTCTAGTAGTATACTAAATAGAAGTGGTAAGAGTGGACATCCTTGTCTTGTTTTAGATTTTAAAGAAAATGCTTTCAGGTTTTTTTTTTTTTTTTTTGCATTCACTACAATGTTGGCTTTGGGTTTGTCTCATATAGTCTTTATGATGTTGAGACTATATATAGTGTTTATGATGTTCTTATTTTTTTTCAGTATTTTTTACTATGAACAGATGCTGAATTTATCACTGGTCTTCATTTGTGTGATGAATTACATTTATTGATTTGTATGTGTTAAGTCATCTTTGTATCCCTATGATAAAAACAACTTGGTCAGGATATACAGTCTTCTTAATATGTTGTTGAATATATATTTGTTGACATTTTATAAGCATGTTTGCATCTAAGTTCATCAGGGATATTGGTCTATACTTTTCTTTCCTTGATGTGTCCTTAATCTGGTATTGTTATGAGGGTGATACTGGCTTCATAGAATTAATTTGGAAATGTTCCATCCCTTTCTATTTCACAGAATAATTTGAGGAGAATTGGCCTTAGTTCTTTTTTAAAGGTCTGGCAGAATTCAGCTGAGAATCCATCTGGTCCTAGGCTTTTCTTTGTTGAAAGGCTTTTTATCACTGCTTCCATTACATTGTTAGCTATTGGTCTGTTTAGATTCCCTGTGCCCTCTTGATTCAATTTTGGTAGGTTATATGTGTCTAGGAATGTCTATATTTCTTCTAGGTATTGTAAGTTTTCAAACTATTTCCTAATAGTCCTCTGGATTTCTGTGAAGTCTGTGGTCTCTCTCCTTTTTCATATTTTATTAATTTGAGTCTTCTCTCTTTTGGCTAATTTGACTAAGGGCTTATGGATCTGATTTATTTTTTCAAAGAACTAATACTTCATTTCATTGATTCTTTCTATTGTCTTTTTATTATCAGTTTTATTGATTTTGGCTCAGATCTTAAATATTTTCTTCCTTTTACTGGCTTTGGAATTAGTTTGTTCTTGTTTTTCAGGGGCCTTCAGATGTATCATTAGGTTGTTTATTTGGGATCTTTCTGATTTTCATAAGTATAAACTATTCTCTTCTAACTACCTTTGTAGTGTCCCAGAGATTCTGATATGTGGTTTCACTATTTTTATTTGACTCTAAGGATTTTTAAATTTCTTGATTTTTTTCAATCACTCATTCATCATTCAAAATTATATTGTTCAATCTCCACATGTTTATGTGGTTCCTGTGGGGTTTTTGGTATTGATTTCTAGTTTTATTCCATCATGATTAGATAAATGAAAGAAATTTTACCATTTTTTTGTATTTGCTAAAAGTTCCTTTCTAACCTAACGTATGGTCCATATGTTCTATTCTTGAGAATATGAGCATCTGAGAAGAAAATGTATTCAGCTATTGTTGAATGAAGTATTCTCTAGATGCCTGTTAAATCCATCTGATTTATAACAGGAAAAAATAAAATCTTAATTGTTTTCAGTACCTTGCCTAATATATGGGAGACATCAGTATAAAGTTTTTACACTCATTTTAATAATCAGTTATTTAGTCATTTGTGTGTTCAGTTATCGATTCCATTATTATTTAATGAGATATATGCAACATACAGCTACATTAGATTATGTGGGAAGAGAATAAGATAGTCTCTACTCTGTAGGAACTCTACCCTATGGTAGAGACACAGTAAGGTGGACATTCTTATACATTGGCCTTTCATTTGGTACTTGTGTGACCTTTAAACTTGCATGATGAAAAAAAAAATCCACAAACTCTCAATCTTACTGCCAGCTTTTCTACACATTTGCCATTTGACCTTGAGTATGTTATACCCTGTGGACTTCAGATTCCTTCTCTTCCTCGGAGTGATGTACTTTTAGTGCAGGAAAGTTCCCTAGACATGGTCTCATCTGATCTAATGAGACTGAATGCCTCAAAGTCTCAGCACACTGCACAGTGTCACTCAGAAAATCAGTGGCAAAGATACAAATTACAGGCCTAAATAATTCTCAAGATGTTTTGCAGCTCAAAATTCATGTTTCTATGACCTTTTAAGCACTAATAACTTAGAGTATAAGTATGATTGAAACAATTTATAAACGGTATTTATAGCAAATTGAATTTTCTTTCCACAATTGATATGGACTTCAGTCATGTTCCGCCATCATCTTCATTTTATTTTCATGTCTTCAGCAGCCACTTTTCATTTGTAATAGGATATGAAATGAGAATACAGTGTGTGTGGTTATGTCATATAGCTGTCTCATACCGTCCTAAGTATTTCTAATGTTTATAGATTGTTTCTATTACTGACTGAGCCCTGTGTTGTTAAAGTTTAAAGGGACACAAAGGATTTTATGAAACCATAAAGTCCAGGAATTCACAAAGATGGAGACTGACCTGGCTTTGAAGGAGATGGTAAAATTGAGGTTCCTCGATAATACAGCAGATATGCAGAACTGGGCTTGTGAGAGGTGAGACATACAGTTATATAAGCTGGGATGTAATTATGTTTCTGGCAGACTTGAGAGGACAGAATAGAATGTAAGAATATGTTAACAGTCTTGGTCTTTGCTCATCTTGTTTATTGCTATATATACACCTCAAAAAGGAACCATTCATTGATCATCATATGCCTTTTCATAAGTGAATGGATGTGAAATTTTAATTGCTGAAAAGTCATAGTTTGATCCAAGGGTTAGGAGTAGAGTTCTGGTGTCAGTACCATGGGTAGTCAGAAGGACATTCTGCCAAGGACATTCTAACTAATGTGTATGTTGGCTAAACTGAGACTGAGCCAGGACAGTTAATTCTCTTCTCACAGCCACTTTCTACCCTGAACGGGGTACCAATATCCTTTTGTGGACTCAATAAAGGAAGCTCTGTCTTTTAGTTTGGAACTAATCCTTGTCTAATTATACTGCTAGTCCCTGGGCCTCCATTGGGGAAATCCCCAAGGAAGTGCCACCTGACATGCTCTCCAGCTCACCATTCCTGTGTCCTGAACTCTATATAACCTGGATGAAACAAAACCCATCTAAACTAAGTAAAAATCAATAGACACCATTCCTTGTTATTCAAACATGAAAAATAGTGGAATCAAACATTCAAAACCACTTCCGACAAAAGCCACTGAAATAGAAACCACAAACCAAAGTTTTTCTGCTTACTTTTCATAAAATTAGTTATGAAAGCCCATTTTTTTTTCCATTGTATCTATTCACTTGATGCAGGATCATTGTCTTTGAATGGTAGATGAGAGTATGACACAATGGACAGATATAAATCACAAGTAAGAGAGGTATTGTGGAGTTTTGATGAGCTATCAAGATGTGCATAAATACTAAAGTAACAATAACATCATCTAAATTCATTATACAGTTTGTTGTGTACTGAGCACCACGCCGAGACTTTTTTAACTGTCTTGGTCTTCATGACAACACTTTTAGGTAGTTACTATTGTTTGCATTTTTTCATAAAGAGGCAATGTCAATATATTCAGTTGACATTCCCAGATTTGAACCTAGATAAAATGGAAAGGTACTGTTTTGAGGAGTCCTTGCTTAGCACTAAAGAATAAAGAGACATCTGGCTTTCTCCCTTTGATAGGTATTTGCAGAGAATTCTCTGAGGCAAGCATGAATCATTCGGACAAATAATTTACAGAATAAGTTAACTTGAAAAATAAAAGGACCCAATTGAGTTAGGGATAAGGGGAAAATGTAGAACTGAGAGGTGGAACTATTAAAGTATTTATGAATTATAGAGAAACTATTTGATATATCCATTTGGTACTTTTGCTATATTTGGTTTAAATGTATTGTAAAATGTTATGTTGTGGAAGAGGATTGAGGTCTTTTACCAAAGGACAATCTATGCCAAAGATGAGGTCATAAAATTTCAGAGAGCCTGCAGCAGCAAGCAACTTTTCAAAAACTGAGAAGAACAAGAAGGTTAGAATTGCCTATATGAAAATAGACTATGAAAACCTCTCCTTGCTGAGAACTTGTCAGTCCCACTGAAAGTTAAGACAAGTTTTGCTTCAGAACTTGAAAGAAAGAGGTTTTGAGAGATCTAAAAACTCGTATTGCAAACTTGCATAGAGAAAGAAGGTAACCTGAGATATCTCTGATGGTTATCTCTGAGTTGCAGGCACTGGAATGGAGGAAAGTGCTCACCTTCCTTTGAAGACCAGATTTTATCACCATACATAGACTTTTAAATTAAGGACTCTATTTAATTTTTATCCAACAAGTATGTTTCAAAATATATTAGGCCTCTAAAAATGGCATATGTCCTACTATTTCAAAAGTAAATCCAGGAAGCATCTAAATACAATGAATGGGCTTTTAATTAAAAAAAAATGTATGGAAACAGAAGACAATGGTAAAAGCATGGTTTGGAACTGGGTTTGTTCTGAGGCTATAAAGCCTTGCCATAAAGTCCTGCATGCTTGGTAGTGCTGAGTCATTTCTGGTAGCCAGTGTGACAGGGTCTGTGCAGGTACCATTCTTTCTGCATAGAGCCTTCCACATACCCCTACTTTTTATAAGCCCATTCTGTAGTTTGTTAACTCTTTTTATCCTTCATGTCTCAACTTAAACATTACTTTGTCAAAGAAGTGACCTTCAGATTAAATTATCCCTCCCATGTTTTATGCTACAGTAGTTCTCTATTTTTCCTTTATAGTTAATAATAGTAATGCACATTTATATAGTGTTTTGTGTTAAGTACTCTTCTAAACACTTCATAAATATTATGTCATTTAGTCTTTTAATAACTCTATGAGGTAGATATAATCATATCTTAATTAAACCAAGACACAGCCTTATATATATATTGGTGTCTGTATGTGTGCGTACTAATATTTTCTCCACTACTAACAGAAAAAATATTTACAATAGTAACCACAGCATACTAATAATTATTAGATGAGTCCTCATGTCAGGGATGTTAAATGTAGAAAGTTTCGCATCTTAGGATTAATGGAATGACATATTATCATCATTTTATAGATAAGTACATTAGACCACAAAGAATCAATGGATTGTCCCAAAGACATTCCCAAAGTGTTGGAATCTAGATTTTAATCTAGAAGTATAATTTCGGAGTTTATCCTAACTGCCATCATATTCTATCAAACATAATTACAACTTGCTATCATATATTTGTGTGGCTCTGTGATCAATTACTAGCTATCTAAGGGATCATGTGGTATATAAAGATAAGGGGTGTGCCTGAATTATTCACTGCTTTATCTCCAAACTCGGCCCATTGGCTAGTATACTCTTAATGTTTAATAGTGATTTTTGGAATGCATGCACAAAAGATGAAATACTGGGTTTGAAGACAAATTCCATGAGCCTCACTTCCTGGCTTTTTGTTTACTCATAGTTTGATCTTTAACAAGTCACTTTTTCTCTCTGGGCCTCAGTTTCTCTACTTTCAGTGAAGGGGAGTCTTTACATTAGCTCTTCGCTGGATATTCTCCAGCTCTGAAATTCTGGGTACTAAAAGCTTCGGCATTTTTCCCGGGACACACTGCTCCAACAGGAAATCCCTCCTCCGGAATCCCCTCTCACTTCCCCAACCAATGGGGAGTCCCGTGAGAGCTCCAAAGTAGCAGGCCTAGGCAGACAGCAGGGGTCTAATCTCCAATTGAATGCCCATCTTAACATAATCATTATCATCTCAATGGCTTGCTGGGGTCACCTTTCAACCAAAAATGCCATGCGTCATTCCTACTTGGCTATGGCTCTCAGCAAAAAGCCTTCCTGAAAGCCACTGTTATGCCCATCTCTGGCTTTGGAGGACACAGAGTGAGAATAACCAATGAATCCCGATCTCTTGGAACTTGACAGCACATGCACACAGGGACCAACGCAAGTTTCTATACTTAATGACTGTGTTGTAGAGGTCAGTGATATATATTCTGGATTCAGATGGATGGGGAGTCAGTCTTCACACTTCATACATTTTCCACCCCTCCTGCACCTCTGTTTTTCACAACAGTAAAACAATGGCATTAATGTAAACAATCGTTGGATGATTATTATGAGAATTGAAGTAGATAAAGCATGTTGACACATTAGCCTGGTAACTAAAGCTCAACAAACATTAGCTATTATTGTAGCTTTGGCAAAAACATGGATTGAATGAAATGAGTATTCTAAGATTATGGACAAAAGAGCAATTATTATGAACTTTAGCAGTCAAAAGATGCTTTGGGTGGGAGGTTGGGGGGGTGGAATAATAGAGGCTCTAGAACTGAACAATGAAGCAAAAAGACTGATCATACTGCCAGTGCTCCTGTCTGATTCTAGCTACTAGCTACTAGTAGCCATATGTGGCCATTTAAAATAAAACGTAAGTTAATTCAAATGAAATACAGTTTAAAATTCAGCTCCTTGGTCATATGCACCAAATTTGTAGTGCTCAGTAGCCACTGTGGTTAGGGGCTGCCATTTTGCAGAACAAGGTACAGAGCATTTTCACTGTTGTAGCAAGTTCAAATAGTGCTATGACAGAGTGGATGGAAGTGCATTTTGCATAAATGTCATTTCAATCTAGATATCTAAATAGTGACAGTGCTGTGGTACACTCTGGGTTATGTACTGAGATGCCCAGGAAGCAACGTACTCCCATTGCCTGGTCTAACAAAATTTTTGTTCCAGTGCAGGGGGCAGCAGACTGTACTCAAGAGCTAGCCGGTGTTTTATTATAAATAAAGTTTATTGAGACATGGCCATGCTCCTAGTTCACATATTGTCTATTATCATTTTTGTGCTGCAACAGTCTACTTGAATAGTCATAAGAACTGGTTTGTGAATATGTTCATTTAACATTCAACTGGTATTTATGAAAAACCTGGTTTAAGCAGGATACGAAGCTCTGACAGAATGAATAAGCCATAAAGCCCTTTGCTGCCATATTCTAGCGGGGGCTGGGTCAGACAGAGAGTTAAATATAGTAACATGTACCGTAATGTGAAGAATATATAACAACATGATATATAAAAGGTATCTCATGTTAGAAGACAATGATGATGGGTGTTCTGTGCATGCTTATGCTGAGGCTGCAGAAAAAGGGAACTGTGGAAGTGGAGACGGGCTGGGAATGGAAGCCACTGTTGAAGGTGGGTGAGATGGAAAGGTGAGGGAGCAAGGCATGCCTTATGGATACGTGGGGAAAAGATTGTTCAGGCCAAAGGAGAAACTGGTGCAGAGGCTCTGAGGGGCTTGTGCCTTGCATGCTCAAGGAGGAGAAGGTGTGCGGCTATGCTAGGTGCTAGGAGGCCATTACGAGATGGGCTCAGAGAGAGGCCAGAGAGCAAGGACCATGTGTGAGCCTTATGAATGAAATGGGGAACCACTGGAGGACTCTTCGTAAAGGAGTGTTATCATCTAACTTACATCTTTTTTTTTAATATAGAAATTTTTTTAGAATAAATTTTGGTTGCATGTGGACACAATATCTTTATTTATTTTTATGTGGTGCTGGGGATAGAACCCAGTGCCTCACACATGGGAGGCAAGTGCTCTACCACTGAAATACAGCCCCAGCCCCCAATTTACATCTTAAGAGGATTCCTCTATAGGGACAGGGGAGGTATCAGGGACTAAAGAGATAATTCAGGGCACAGATGACAGTTGTTTGGATCAGAGTGGCAGAAGTGGCACTAGAGAGAAGTGGCTAGAATCCAGGTATTGCATGCCATATGTTGCTTTTATTTACTGAACACCAATTATTTGATAGGCGTTGCACTCAGTATTGGAAATAGTGGACTAAAGAAGCTGCTGGTCTGCTCCCTGGAGCTTCAACTAAACTGATTTCATGCTTTGACATCAGAATTAAGGAATTTATTTGCTGAGTCTCTGTGTGTGAGCTCCAGACCCAGTTTTCACACCGTGTCTAAAGATAAAACCCAGGAGAGGATGACACCAAGGACCCAGGATGAGAGGAGAAGGGAAACACTGGAATAAACATGTAATACAAGTGAGAGGCTGAATAGAGCTTTTTTTGACCATGAGGTCAAGCAGAGCTGGGACCATTGCAAGGTAGGTAAGGAGGCTTGGCACTCGGTCTCAGGTGGCAATCCTGTATTTGGTGGCAACTCTGCACTTGTGTGTCCCTGAGTACCCCATGAATTTGGAGAGGGAAAAGTAACAGTTTGTGACCATTGCCTCTCCCACCTTCCACCTGAGAAGTCTTTAAACTCTCCTACAGTGGCATAATGGGAGTGTATAGAAGAGGAAGTTCCATGGCCCTGCAGGTCACCTAGTGCAGCTTTGTCCTTGGACCCTCAATGAGATTGTGTCCAGAGAGTAGTTTCACTCAGCAACTTAGTGAGTTGTAGAGCAGAAGTCACCTGACTTCTTTGCCGAAGCTCAATTCCCCTGCATCTTAAGAACATCCTAAGCAATCAAAATATTTTATCCTTGGGATGTACACCTCCCACCTCCAGCTGCAGCTTGAGCCATGGCATTTGGGTGCAGGCTTCTGGCAGTGTCCTTTGGGGCTTGTCTTGTAGGGATATGATCATATACGTTCATTCCTGAAAAATGTTTCAGGGCAAAGCACCTGGGGCATGGCAGTATCCCCTGCCCAAGCTTCATAGATGTCTTATTTCACAAACATTGACTAAGCCCAAGATTGACTTGGTCACCAGGGAGGGATTGTGAGAGACTCTGCCACCACCGCTTGCTGGTAATCTGGCTGTGTTAATGTTGGGCCCTATATTGGTTTTGGAGAGGCAGTCAGGGCAAGATGGAAAGAGTCTAGGCACTGAAGTCAGATAGGCAGACTGGGATGAAAATCTTGACTAAGCCCCTGACTCTTGATACTATGTTGAGAAAATCACTTAATTTCCCCAAGCTTCAATTTCCTGCTCTTTTGTTTCTCTCTCTCCTTTTCCTTCTTTCCCTCTGCTTCAAGGAAAAGTATTCACCTTTGCTATATTATTGTCATGATTGTTCACCTATACAAAGTAATTCCTACATTATATGGCAAATATTCATGTTCAGGAAATGGGAATTATTAAATTAGGGGCAAAAAGAACCCCCAGTGTTGGCAGTGCTTAACCCACAAAAGACTTAATCGTGATGGAATGGCAAACATTATGGCAGATTTCTGAGCAGAAGGGGCCTCCTGGAAGCCACTTGAAATACACCAGTTACTCATAGCACTAGACTTTTTTTGGTGATTTCATACAGTCGGTAGGGGGACCACCCATTGCCCCACACTATCCTTTCTCCTCTGTTTGAACACACACTTGTCCCGGCCTATGGTTACAGTGTTGAATGGTCTCTTTATGAAAACTGTACTAGGTGGGTTTCCGTTTCTACCAGACAGTGGGGGGCAGGGTATGGACTTATATCATCACACCAGGAGTCCCCTTCAGGACAGGGAATCCAGGAATTTAAGATGCTCCGATCATGTCAGAGAGGTCAGGCAGACTTGCTCTGCACGGCGCGAACAGCCTGCCGCAACTTCTCAATGGCCAGAAATGGACATAATAGCGAAGGCTGACTCTGATGAGGCCTGGTGCGGGCCCCTTGGACATGCATTGCTTGATTTTAATGATTCATGATGATTCTCCATCATATACCAGGAAATGTACTGTGAAAACGTTTTGTAAAAGAATGTGTGGCCTTAGTAATGGGAACTCGTGCTGTTCTGCAATTAAATCATTGCCAGAAAGTGGGGGCTGCTGAGGCCACAGACTGGGGTGTGGCTGACTCGTGTTGCTGGGGAGGCAGAGAGAATGGAAGAGGGAAAGGAAGCAAAGGAAAGAAGGAAAGGGGGAGAGAGAAACAAAATGAGGGTGGGTGGAATTAACAAGAAATGGTCGTATTCTTTGTGGCAAGCAGCTTTACAGGCCCTGCCTTAGTTAATCTTCACATTTACCCTTGAAGAAGATGGATTTTTCCCTCTTATTTGTGGATGAGGAAATTAAGGTGGATCTTGGGGCCTCTCTGACTCTAAACCTGAGTGTTCTCTGCAGAGAGCTATAAAAGAGAGACACGGAGAAAGAGACAATAAGGAAGAGACACACAGGGAGAGAGAGACGATGACAGAGAAGCAGACACCTAAGAGGGAGACGGGCATTGATTAAAACACAAAGATGGAGAATATAAAGGAGAGCCAGCGTTAGAAGGGGAAAGAGAATCATCACCCAGAACAGGGCAAGGAGGTAAGGGGGAGCAAAGCCATGAATATGAATAAAATCAGGAGTGAGATTAGAAAGTGAAAATTAGTTGGGTTCAGCAGAGTGACACATTATGTCAAGTGGCATAATATTCCAGATGGAAGGGGCTGGAAATGACGGTGCTCTTGTTTCTTGGGGAAGCTAGCTATGACCCTGACCATCTGCCTACATCTGAGGTCGAGGTTGTTCTGAGGAGGGGACCTCTCTGGAAACCAGGGCAGACGTTGCTTGCTACCACAAGTGCACCTCATTTCCCCCAATTCCTGACTGGTTAAAGGAGAGGTCCCACCCTTCTCTGACCAGGGGTCTCTGTCTGTCTTGTTTTATGGCATCAATGACATGGACGGAACACGCAGCTATGGCCCTGTGCATTCAGACTATACTCTGGGAAATCACTCGTCTTTTAGCTTTAATTCTATAAATGCAATTTGATTTTAAACTACCAAAGATAACTGATGCATGGAAGGAAAAAAAAAAAACATCATCAATGAGTCTCTTTTGGAGTGAAGAACCCATTTGCAAAATGAATAATTACCCATGGCTTAATTTATTTTGTATATTTCACTTTGCTGTTTCAGGTTTTGTTCAGGCAGGCAACAGCTACATTATAAATCATCATGCATTCCAAATGGCTTAAATATATATTTTATTCTTGCATTCTCATGAATAGGAGAGGACAGAACTTATGTTCCTTATGTTTTATGCTAGAAGGATGAATCTCGGAGAGATGAAACAGCTTCATAAGGCCACCCAGCACCTTGCATGAACACAGAGCTCCAGAGTCCCATGCCCTTGACAACCACATTACATTCTCTCATCTTCTTTCCCTTAAGCTCCAGTAGAAGTGTGGTGGGTAGACACGTAGGGTCATCCAGGTGGGTCATTTTAATGAAATATAGGGTCATGCTGAGCCCTTTTGTTCTTGCATGGTTTAGTAGTGGGGATCACTGGCTCCAGAGTCCAACAGTTCTGGATTCAAATCCTGACCATGTTTCTTTCTAGCTGTCGAACTGAGATCAAGTCATTTAATCTCTGTGAGATTCAGTTTCCTCATCTATGAACTCGGGACAATATTAGCACTTGTACATGGAGTAGTTCATTGGAATAAATGTGAAAAGGCAGACTGATCATATCATGTTGAGCAAGCATTTCCTAGCCAAGTTATAACCAAGGGATCAGCAAGGAATGTTAAGGCAGCTGACTTTCTAGTAACCATCATAGCAAAAGCAGATGATATTTATGGAGCCCATACTGGGAATTGAGCATTTTTCATATTGTTCAATGAAAAGGGCAGGGGTGATTCACTTGGAAATGAGGAAGCTGAATTTTGGTCAGAGAGAGAATATTTTATAGTCACAAAGATATTGGTTGATGAATGCAGAGTTCACAGCCCATTCTGACTCCAGCGCCTGTCTCACCTGCTTTAAGCTGCTTCTGACCATTCCCATCACTTGGATTCAGCTATTGGGAATGACTATTTTTGTAGAGGGGATGGAGGAATTCCAGGGGCTACCTCCTCATACTGCAGATCAGGTCAGGATTCCAGAGTATCATTAGATCTTCTGACTGCCTCCAGGGTGCCCTACTGATTGAGTGACATGAAGGAGACCTCCATTTCTCATTCACTCTGTGACCTGCCTTTGCCCTCCTCCTTCCCTCTGTATGGAAAATCTTACTTCCCCAGGAGAGGGAGGCATGAGGCATGGCAGCCCAGGGCAGCAGCACAGTGTCTAGAGCCAGGCTGGCTGGATTCCTGTCCTGGTCTTTCACTCTTAACTGCCTGCAAGATTCTTCACCTACTCTGGGCTTGGTCTCCTCATGTGTAAGATGGGGCAACGGCCCCCACCTCATAGGGTTATTTGGAGGATCACATGAACTAATATAAATGCAGAACTTCTTGCACTGACTGGCAGTTAATGATCTTCCCAGTTCCCTCTTATTATTTGGGTCCCCCCTCTTCCCTGGTGTGCATCCTGACCCTGGGGCAGAGCTCCACCCTCCTTCCTTTGGTTCCATGGCCTTTTGTACACACTCGTCTTTCAGCTCACATCAAAACTTGTGGCAGCAATGTATTTTCCTCCAAGTCACCCTCCTTGCATGATAGCAGCTTGAAGGAAGGAAATGGGATGGATTCATCTTTCAGCTCCCATCTCCCCAAGCCAGGTACACAGCAGTTATGCAGAGAATCACAACTTTACTAAAGATGTAAAATCTTTAGACTGACCCAGGGAGAAGATTCATGTGAGGAGGAGAAAGGAAAGAAGGTAGTAGAGCAGGAAGCCTGGGAGGGGAGCTGTAGCCAAGAAGTGAAACTCGCCAAACCAGAGAGGAAACATGGCCTTGGGTAGACCCAGCCAGGCCAGAGAGCAGCTATGCTAGCAGCGCCAGTGGCAGGAGCAATAATAACACTTCTGACTGAAGACCATTTATGTGTTCAGCAATATGGCAGGTAGTTTAAATGTGTTATTTACTATCCTTGTGGTTAATACATTAGGTTTGGAACACCCATTATATGAGTGTTAACTGAGGACCAGAGATGCAGTGGTTGATCCCAACTGTGTGGTCAGTAATGAACAAGTGGAAGATTCAGCCTCTCAGAATGGTTACTGTCCTTCTTCCCCTCCAGGCAATCCCTTGGCTCTCAATCCATTCCAGTTCATCCGAGAAGCTCAGAATAGAGGGTTCTGGGAGGAAGCAGGGAGATGGTGGCCAAAGGGCAATTTCTCGCCCAGTGGGCCCAGCTCTGAGCATCCTTATGGAGTATCTCATGGAGTATCCTTCCTGGTGATCAGACATGACTGCTCTGTGTCCCTTCCAGCCTCTTGATGGTTTTCTTCACCCTCCACTCATCCTTGATCAGCCATGAGTTTAAGGGGGGGGGGGGTGTTCTCTCCACATGCTTATCTCTTACACATTAATGCATAGATAACCTCATGAGTGGTTTGCTCAGAGGTAGAGGAGATTAGAGAAAAAGAGGCAGTGGATCCAGTGGAGGGGGTCACTCTAGATGAAACTCTAGACCAGGGGCCTTCAAGTGACCTGACTATTAGCTTCTCCCCAGCCTGGACCACTCTACATGGCTGAGCCAGCACCACTTGTTCCTCAGATAGCCTTGATTAAGGACCCTGACCTCCATTACCAGCCTGTGCCTCTGGAAACTTTTGGCCTGTGGTTGTTTGTCTTCAGGCTCTTGGAGCATGCTGACAGATGGCAAAGGAGGGCTGGCACTAAGATGCGGGCTTCCAGCTTTGTCTCCAGTGTTTTGGGAAGGGCAAGGCTGAAATGTCTCACACTGGCGATGTAAAAAGTAAGGGAGACCAGAAGCCCATGCAAGGTGGCTTAGCTGTCATTAAGACCCCTCATTATACAGATAGAGAAACTGGGTCAAAGGAGGAGGAGTCCTGTCCCAGGGTACACAGGATTTGGGGCCAAGTAGGTGCCTAAACAGTCTTCTTCTCCTCCTGGAATTCTAAGTGAGAGCTCTTTTTATTTCACTTCAATCCTATTTTTTTGCTTCACCCTCTTTGTTATTTCATTCTAATACTATTCCCTAAACTCCCAAACCTCCCGCAACTACCCTGTTCCCCAGAGAGATGCTGACTTCAAGAGAGCGTTTTAGAGGAAAGGTCATGACTGTAACTTGAACAAAGTTTGGGAGTGTGTTTTGGATTTCTGAATACTACCTGCTTATTTTACATATGGGAACACTGAAGCAGAGACAGGTAAGATGATTTGTAGAGGAATCAGTGTTATAAAATATAATCCTTGATGATTCTGATTACATTCAAAACTGCCTGCGTTATCTCATTCCTTTACTAAGTTGTCATTTTTCCCATTTAATTTTTCTTTGCCTCCGATTCCCTCTCACCCTCTGATCTCTCTTTCATTTATCTCATCCCTCCCATGCCCAGGCTCTGCTTTTCCCAAGGAGTGGAATCAAGGCAGATCTGCTGCAAGAAGCTCTGTAGGGTCTGCAGTTGGATCTGCGGTCGGGGGTTGTACCAGTAGATCCAGGGGAAGTTAAAGCAGGAAAGGTAAAATGGAGGGAGAGACTGAAAATAGGGTCATTAGTGACAATAATGTTATAGTAGTGTGCACGGACAATATCAAGGGCCTGAACAGGGCAATGACAGTAAGGAGACACAGGAAGGAAGGGTGCTAAGTGACACAGGAAATGTAGAATAGAAGAATTCAGATACTGAAGGTAAAAAATAATAATAAAAATAGGACCCAGTTTCTGAAGTTTGGAAAGAAAGTAGTGTCATGACTTGTAAAGATGAAGTCATATATGTTTGAGATACCTCACAAGCTTTTGCTTTTCTGATAATACTGAACAGCGAGCACAGCTTTATACTGTCCACAACTCTAAGCATTTTGTTTCTCCTTGACACACTTGTGGGTGGACTGAAGTAGGCAGGATTCGGCTTCATTTGACTCGAAGCTTAGGCTGAATCCAGTTATGATCCACACAGCTCATCCTCCCTGAATCAGCCATTCCTTGTGGGTATTTTTCTTATGACAAGAGGCAAGAGTATGAGACAGAAAGCCTAGCGGCACAAGTACACTTCAAACATTTCATATCATGTTTTCCACCATCTCATTGGCCAAGCCAATCAACATACTAAGCCTGAGGACAAAGAGTAGGAAAGAAATTTCCTTTTCACAGTCAGCTGTGGCAAAGATATTCATGCATAATACTATTACAGGGAAATGAATACTAGGAACCAATAATCCAATCTAATATGGGATAGTAAGTTTTCCTTTAGCATCCCCTTATCTCTCATTCTTGTGCCCTTTTCCCCACTCTCTTAAGACTTGTCCTCTTGAAGAGCTAACACAGAGTTTGGGAGTAGACAAACAGATCTGGACTTGGATATTTACTCCTCTGATCACAACCTTGCACAACTTCCACTCACCAAGTCTCAGCTTCATGTTACTTAAAGTGTAGTCTGTAACATCTCCCTCCCAGTGTTGTCATAAATACCAGAAATCATTTGCATAAGATGAACATGTAGTTGATGCTTAATGAGCTGTAGTTTTGATGCTACCTTGAAAGTCAGTTTTTTCATTGACTGTCAATGAAAGTCAGCTTTGCATTGCTGTGACAAAATACCTGAGAAAATCAACTTAGAGGAGGAAACATTTATTTTAGCTCCTGGTCTCAGAGGCTTCAGTCCATGGTTAGTGGGTTTCATTTTTATAAGTGTATGATGATGCAGAACATCATGGTAGAGAGGGTATGGTGGAAAGAGTTACTCACTTAATAGCTGGGAAGGAGAAGGAGGGAGGAAAGCGGGGAGAGAGACAGAGGAGAGAGATTGAGAGGGAGTGAAGCATATCTAGGGAGAAAATAAATTCTTCAAGGTTACACAGGCAGTGACCCATCTCTTTAAACTAGGTCCCCTCTCCCAATAGTACCACCACTAGGGAACCAAACCTCCAACACAAGAATTTTAGGGGACATTCCAGATTCAAATTGTAACATTGTGTCTCTGGCCCCCAAAGGCTCATGCCCATGTAACAGTGCAAAAGGAATTTAGTCCCTACCCAAGAGTCCTCAAAGTCTCATCAGTTCCAGCATTGCTCAAAAGTCCCTGATTCAAGAGAAACCCTTAGTTGTGAGCTCCTGTGAAATAAAAAGAAAATAACACACTTACAACAAGCAAAGGTGGGAAAGGCAAAATAAACATCCCAACTCCAAGAGAAAGGAATAGGAGAATACAAGATAGGATTGGACCCAAGCAAGGACGGAACCCAGGAGGGTAAAATCCTATAGCTCCTTATCCCTCACCTGGGGCACCTGTGAGTTTGAAAGGGCACAGGTAGCCCCTGCCCATGCTATGGATGTGCCCCTTGCAGCCCACACGGCCTGTTCTTGGGCTGGCTCTGCTTGTTGCCTGCTGGTTTCCTGGGCAGACATTCCATGCTCTTGACATCTCCAACATCCTGGGGTCTCTACGGCAATTTTGGCTTCATTCTGATGGCTTCACATGCCACCCTTTCAAGGCCTGCCTTTAGGACCCCAGACCCTGCCACACATTGCCTAACCTCCCCAGCCTTCCTTGGAATCTGGAGGTCTCCATGGCCCCATAATACTTGCATTCCGCAAGCCTATAAAACCAACACCGCATGTATGATGCTAAGGTCTCCTGCCATTGGGAGCAATAGCCAGGCTCCTGTGAACAGGGCTGCAGCATCCTCTAAGTGCCTGGATGGCTGAACATGGTGAAAGGGAACCTGGAAGATAATTCCCCAGGCAGTCCCATGGGAACAGGGTACCCTGGGTATGCTTTTCTTAAAGCAGAGTCTTTGGAAGGAGTTTAAACTTTATGTCCTTGCACATGTGGTGGGTGATAGGTGAGGTCTGGCCAATTCCTGAGATGCCTGCAAGGTATCTTTTATATTGTCCTGGTGCAAATTATCAGTTTTTATTTTATATTTTAATGACAACCACTCCCTCTTTGGCTCTACTTTTACTTACACTTTTCTGGTCAAATTGCCAAGCTTTTCAAATATTCCAGTGAATGTCTTGCTCCCAATTCTCACTCTAAGTCAGCTAAACACTGCCAGTAATACCCATGATACCACCTGAAAACTGCTGCCTCAAAATTTCCTTCACTAGTTTAATTAGTCCATCACCTTTAAACCCAAGCTCACACAAAGTCTCAGGGAATGGAAAAAATATATAAAGGTTCTTTGCCAGAATGTAACATGTATTGCCTTTATGCCAACTCACAATAAAGTCCTCATTCCCATTTGAAACCTCATCAGCACAAGTCTTTGTTTTCCACATTCCTATTAGCATTCTGTTCTTCTGAGCTCACAACAGATTTGTCCACTAACCTCCACTTACAACATTCTAAGGCTTCTCTATCCTGCATCTTCCAAAGATTTCCAAATTCTTCTCACAAACCAGTTCCAAAGGCTTCTGAACCACTTCTGAAAGTGAAGTCAGCAACAACTCCACTTCTCAGCACCAATTTTCTGTGTTCATCTGCTTTTTGCTGCTATGACAAAATACCGGAGAAAATCAACTTAGAGGAGGATACGTTTATTTTGGCTAATAGTTTCAAAGATTTCAGTCCACGGTCAGCTTATCCCATTGCTGTGGCCTGTGGTAAGGCAGAACATCAGGATAGAGAAGTTGTAGTGAAACAGAGCTGCTCACTTCTTAACAGCAGAAAATCAGAGAGTGGGAAAGAGCAAGGAACGGGGGACAAAATAAATCCTTAAAGATCATGACCACCTCTTCCAAATAGACCCTGCCCCCTGAAGTTTCATCTCTTCCCAATATTGACACAAGCTGGGGTTCAAGACTCCAACACATGTGCCTTTGGAGGACATTCCAGATTCAAAGTACAACACTACTCCTTGGCTTATCCGTGCTAGTAGAAAATCAATTCAACCACCCAATATTATATAGGTATTATGAATTCAAGACAGTCCTCACATAAAATTATACATTTGAACAGGGAAAATTGAGGAGAACAAGACATAACCTTTAGTTTTAGAGGAACTTTAAAAGCAGTAGGGTGAGAATTTAAATGCACGGAAATCCAAGGTCCCTGATTTTGTTCCTAACCCTCAATGTTTAGCACATAATAATGGTCAAATTAAATGCAGATCTCCTTGTTATTGTCCTTGTGATTCTGATTATTGCTCGGATACTTGTAAATGGTCTAAATGACCATGAGCTTTAGATCTCATTCTATGACTGTGGGCAAGGGATTAGTTGAGTTTGAGTTTCAGTTTCCTTATTTTACAATGAGAGCATTTGTACTTTCTTCTAAGCACTTGTCATGAATGGGACCTGCCATAACATATGTCAGGTATCTTCCATCATTGAGAGCAATAAGCGGGTTCTCAGTAATGTTATTTCCAGTCCAAGCCTCCCCGACCCTGTGCCTTGGCCCTGAGCTAGATCTAGCAATACATACGCAGAGAGACCCGGAATGGCCCATTCAGAGTCAGAACAGACCAGGATGCTGTGCTTATTGTTCTGAAGGCCCAGAGAAATGTCTTTGCAAGCCACAGGGACAAGAAAAGTAAATGGGAAAGTGAACAGCAGGCTCTGTGTCTGGCCTGTGATGATAAGTGATGACTGAGTTGGAAGCAAGTGAAAATGGAATCATAAAAGGATGACCGGCTGGGAGGAGGGGAGCCAGCCAGCCAGGCGGGCTTGGGAAGGAGGCTTTGCACCTATCCAGCACTCTCTCAGACAGGCTGTGAGCACCTCTGAGCTGTGGGGAGCAGGGAAGGCAGCAGGCCCCTATCTCGCCTTGTCTGCCTGCACCTCCTTCAGCGGGATGTTCCATGGACACAGGCAGCAGATGTTAGTGATTCTGGAAGGGTGGAGAACATTCTTGGGTATGGTCTCACTTAAAATGCCCCAAATTTACAGATTTTTTTAAAAAAGTCCCTTTGGCTTTGTAAAAGGCATACCTTGGTATTATGGTTTGGATATGATGTGTCCCCCAAAAGCTCCTGTTAATGTAGGAATGTTCAGAGGTGAAATGATTAGACTGGGAGAACTATAAACTAGTTAGTGGATTAATCCACTGATGGATTAATAATTTGAACTGTTTTCCTGGCTGATAACTGTAGGCAGGTAGATTATGGTTGGAGGAAGTAGGTCACTGGGGAGCATGCCTTGGGGGGCTATATTTTGTCCCTGGCACCTTGATGTCTCTGCTTCCTGGCTGCCATGACCTGAGCATCTTTCTTATGCCACTCCCTTTCACCATGATGTTCTGCCTTACATCAGGCCTGCAGCAATGGAGTCAGCTGACCATGGGCTCAGACCTCTATAATCATGAGTCCAAAATAAACTTTTCATCTTCCAAGTTGTTCTTGTCGATATTTCGGTCACAGCAATGAAAAACTAACACACTTGGATTTTTGAGACAATCTTTCAACCTAAGCACCTTTTTTTTCCATTAAACTAAGATGCTGAACTGGCTCTCTAACCCAAGAACAATAATAAGAAATCAAACCACCATTCATTACCTTTTCAGCAACAAGAAAAGTGCCAAAGAGTATGCTGAGCCTTTTCAAACATGTCTCTTGAACCTTCCAGCAATGTATGATGTCGTCCTTACTACAGATAAAGAAAGAGGCCCAGAGGAAAAGGAAGCAGCTTGATCAAGTTTGCTCAGGCTCTGAGGGCAGATCCGGGATTTAAATCCAGGATAAAAGGATCCACTGTCTGAACCATTTTATCACATTGGCCTTAGATGGTGAGCAGGGAGGCACTGACCACTTGGCAGTGGCTTAGAAGAGCACCATATAGGATGAGCCCAGCTTGTCCATTATGAAGGGGTTCTGTTGTTGTTCTCCAGGAGTTTATAGGGTGACAGTGCATGTAACATAAAATGAGAACTCAATAAATGGGACCTGGGAGACAGAAAGAGTAAATATCTTAAAACCAACGCAGTTCATGTAGAGCTGAAGATACAGAGTCTTAGTAACCAGCATGATAGAAATTCACTTAATTGAATTCCCTTATGGAAACCACTTTAATGAAGAGATTAAACTTTTTTAGGTCTGCATTATTAACCACATATAAATGTATGTTTTTAATGTGCTTAAGGATATTTTAAATTCATTTAACTTTTTTTTATAGTACCTGCTTGGAAATGTAATATTCTCATTATAGAAAGATTAGAAATGTCATAGGAGCACAAAGAGCAAAATTTGCTAGAAAGGCTTCAAAGTACACTGAAGGATTAATATCACCAATGCAACAGAAGGAATACTGGTTCTGGTGGCCAATAGCCCTGAGTTCTAATCCTGACTGAGACAGAAGCCAGTCCAGTGATTTGGTCAAATCCCTTCAATCCCTTAACTCTAATATTCCCTTCTGAAAAATAAAGCCAGAAATATGAAAGATGAACTAGAGGACCTTGAAGGGCGTTTTCTGCTCTCATATGGAATAGAATTCTGTTGTAGACATTTTGTGAGCACTTATGTTTACAGTCCACATTTTCCTAGCAAATACCTTTCATGGATGGAAGTTTCTTGGAGTCCTTAGCAACATCATCATTATTCTAAATGAACTCAGTCTGAGTTCATGACAAGTATAATGTATTTACATATTAACTAATTTGTCCATCCATCCATCCATTCATCAAATGAGTTGCCTACTCTTCATCAGGTACTATACTCTTCATTGAGATAAGGATGATTAAGAAAATGTTTCTGCAATCAAGAAGTTCTAGTTTAGTGAGGGAAAGGGCAAATAAAAATCATTTCCCTGGCATTAGGCATTACTATTGTAAAATATGTGCTCTCACTTATTTACCTTTTGTTTACGGAATGCCTGCTGTGTACCAGGCATTGCAGCAGATGCTGGGATGAGATAGTGAACCAGGTAGGTGTAACACTTTCTGTAAAGGATCTTCCATTGTAGTGAAAGGGGTTCACAGTCAGCATGCTGTCCCAGGAGAGCTGTTCCTTGACAGCCTGGCTGCCCTGGGGGTGCAGAGACAGAGCTAGAGAAAGGAGTCACCAAGGAAAGGGGTTAATAAGCCTCATCTCTGACTGTTAGAGCATCTTAGAGCAGGAAATGCTTGGTTGCAAATAGTGGAGAATTAGCTGAGTTATAAAAAATAGGAAATGTGAGTCAATAAAGCCAGTAGCTGTGGCATTGATGGAGATCTTGCCAGAGATACCCAGCCCACTGCTAAGAATGATCTCAGCTGTGGCTAAAACTGTGTCCAGAGAACAGAAGTTAGGGATTCAGAAAGGCAATACAAAAAAACTGATTCTTAGATGTCCTTCATTTCTGAGCACACTAATATAAACTTTTGGTTTGCAGCTGAGAAAACTAAGGCCCATAGAGAAGGAAATTACTTGTGTCCCTAGAGTTAATATGTGAACATACACCAAAACCCTGGGGCCATCTTGGAATTAAAGGAAAAGGGGTGGAAACTAATTTATTAACCATGAACTCATTGTCTACCGGAGCTGTGAGATATACTTTTCACTATTATAATTTCTTCTTCCATCAGTCCTGTGACATAGAGACATTACTATCACTTCCATTCTAGATATGAGAAAACGGAGACCAAAGAGGTGAAGCAGCTTCCCCAAGGCCACACAACTTCCAAGAGAGAATGTGAAGACTGAACAGCAGTCCGTCACCTGTCCCCAGCACTTGCGGGCTTTCCCTTCTGCCTATTTCCTGTTCTCCAGGCAGCCTTATGGGGATTCCTGGGATGGATACTTCTCATTTAAAAAATACAAATTTGTTGAATATTGAATGACAGTAATTAATGATCCATTCCTAGTCAAGAAAAAGTTGTTTAGTGAGCACACATAGGAAATGAGGAAAATAAAAATATAGCAGGACCTTTTTCCAAACAGACTTTTTATTGTCGCCAAAAATGAGCTGTGCCTTTACCTTGCAGAGCCACTGATAGGAGAGAGACGAACCTCAGCCTCTGCCCTTTCTATGACAAAGGAGCATCCTCCCTGCCACTGGAGCCTGGCTTCCTGTTCTGTTGCCCACAGTAACCATTTTACCTCTCCCATTATGAATCATGAGGTCTGCGGCTTTTGGCAGATCATAAATCAATCCTGGGAGTCTCGAGGACAAATCCCAGGACTTTTAATCTTTAATATTAGACGTGTTTAAGGTGGTGAATATTTCATGAAGGGGCGGTCGCATTTTAACACATCGTTAGTGACTCCCACCCCACCCTGCTTGGTAAATTACTCCCATCCAAATTCAAGGCCCTCAGCCCTTTCCCTCCACTTCCCTTAGCTCAGGAGTGGTCTGTCCAGTGGGTTGCACCCACCTACAGCACTCCCACCTTTAGAAGACCTCAGGTTTTGGGGTGGAGGCAGGGTTATAGAGAATATTCTAGCCTGGGGCCAGCCCCCTCACAGTTCACCAAGTACCCAGAGAAGAGGAACCACAGATTACTCCAGTCTGTCGCTCCTTCTGTCTTTCAACAATCTTGTCATGAATACTTCAAAGACTTTCTCTGACCCCTTCTTCACTCCATATTCTGTTCGACTGCCATTTCAGTTCAGCTACTATTTATGAACCAGGCTATTTGCCAAATACTTTCTAGGTGCCGAGGGTACAAAGATTAAACAGCACTGCAATACATAAACAATCGAGTTTTTTTTTATTATTTTAACACTAGAATGCCTTATATAAGATCCACTGCATTACATTTCTAGTTCATCAGTGAAAAAAGGAAGGTTTTTTTTTTTTTTTTGATGAACACAACATTTTGAAATTAGATCTGATGTAGTTTTCCCATGTACATATATGAAAACAACATAATGAATCCCACCACCATGTACCTCCATAAGAATGGGACTGTAACGAGAATAAGATGTATTCACGCTTGTGTGATTACATCAAAATGAATTCTGCTGTTATGTATAACTACAAAGAACCAACAAAAGAAACGAGGAGCTATTGGCAATAGTCGTAGAACCTGCATTACCCAGTATCTTGTTTGTTACTCGTTTCAGATGTACAAGGTTGAGAGAATCCTGAAACACAAGCTGTGTCATTGCAAGTAACATGAGCTTGTTAGCACCTGATTCAGTCTCCACATCCTCGTCAATGAAACAAAGATGATGGGAGACTTTTTTTTTCCTGAGACCTGCATAAAATAAGTTTACCCGACCAGATGAATTAACATGATGATGCTTTCTATTGTCATTAATTTTGGTACGCAGCAGCAGAGTGTTTATATGTGTTTTTTCTTAATTATAAAGAGAAAAAGAAACTCTAGGGAAAATGAAAACTCAAAAGTCCATAAATACCCCATATTCAACAGTATGTTTCCATGGACATAATTTGAAAATTCTTGGGTCGGGCCATCAGAATCACTGCAGGATGGAAGGGTTGTGAGTTCATTTGTGTATGTGTGTGTACATGTGTGTATTTGTCCATGTGTGAACTGTGTGTATGTGTGTGTAATCACCAAGGAAAGGAAGTAAGGCAGTTTGACAGCAATAGTAAAAATTTACCAGAGCCATGACAATTAATTACTCACTCACCTTACATTGTTGAGTACCAACTCTGCTCTACACAGTAGGCTGAGCCAGCCATCACAGTTCCTACCAGCACTTCCCAGGATGAGTTCCACAGAATGTTGATCCTATGAGTTGTTCCACCAGCAAGCCTCTCAAAGTAAAAAGAGGTGGGGAAAACTGTATGCATCACCCTCATGGAGAATCATGTTCCACCGGCTCCAGGGAAGGGTATAATATTTGCCAAAGTTATTTATTTATTTTTTTTTACAGAATCTATTTTTTGGTAAAGCATCTGTGAGCATTCCGCAAATATACGACGGGGTAGGGGGGACAATAAGTAAATGATTAAAAAAAAAAAAGGATTTCCCTCAACTTGAGAAGTACACAGTGGAACAGAAATTATTAACAGAGGACAGGACAGAGAGCTTCAGAAAACTCTTTTAGTATTCCAAACTGTAAAAGTATACTAGGAAATGGGATATGCACTAGCCAACTGAAATGAACTTGGCCAACAGGAGAATATGTTTCAGTGTGCAACACCAGCAAGCATTCATGCCACCAGAGACAGACATGGTCTGGGTTGGGGAGTGTGAATGGGTAGATGGAATGTAAGGAAAAAAAGAGATTGAATGAGAGGAGAAAGAGGACAAGAGAGGAGATGGGAGGGGAGGCTAGGAAAATTGTGTGACTCAGTTTTTTTTCACTGTGACAAAATACCTGAGGAAAACAATTTAAAGAAGTTAAAATTTATTTTGGCTTCTGGTTTCAAATGTTTCAGTTAATGGTCAGCTGGCTGTATTTTGTTCTGGACCTGTTATGAGGGAGTACATGGTAGAAAGGCATGGTGGAGTAAGCTTCTCACCTCTTGGCAGGGAAGAAGGAGAAAGGGAAATGGGCCAAGGACAAGATAACTCCCCAAGGGCATGCCTCAAAGGACCCACTCCATTCAACTAGTCCCCAAGTCCTCCCATTTGCACCACCACTCCATAGTCCAGTAAAATTATGGATCTGTCAATAGTTTGATCCAATGATGCTGGATCATTTATGAACCAGTCAGCTCTGAAGGCTCTACCTCTGAACACTGTTGCAATGAGGGCCAAGCCTTCAACATTTGAGCCTCTAGGGGATATTTTCAGATCCAAATGATACAGAAACAAGCTAAAATTTTTAAAATAAAACACCAAGACAAAATACATAAGACCAGGAGACCACAGGCAAATAATTGATTTTGTTTTCCTAAAGAGGAAGTTGACAGTTTCTTGAAGGAGGAGGTGGTGTGTGACTCAGGGCTTATGGATGATCAAGTCTTGCTCATTCGGGTGGAGAGAATTCAATTTTTGTTTACATACTTAAATAAATATATATTTTAAATAGATACGTATTATCATAATTTAATTATTTGGAAACTGACCCTTCCGTTTGTAGTGCCCTGGTCACTGGTCACTTCCTGTTTCCCTCATCAAGTTGGGAGGGCCTTGAGCTACCAGGTTGCACCTTTGGTCCCTGTGTCTCCAGTGCTAAGCTGAGAACTTGGCAGCATAGGTGATGGTCTTATTGAATGGATAAATGAGTGAGTGAACAAATGAATGCACAAATTGATATATTTTTCATGAACCATGGTGGTCCATGATCCAAAACAACCCTTTCTTTACGGGTTTTTCTGAAACTATCAGTTTACTTTATTTTCCAGGAAAGCAAGGAACCAGGGTAAAGCCTATTTTGAGAGGCAGCATTTCTCACGATTCCTTTCTGTTTGCTTCCAGGAGAGTGCAGCTGTCATGAAGGCTATGCCCCCGACCCTGTTCACCGACACCTCTGTGTGCGCAGTGACTGGGGACAGAGTGAAGGGTGAGTGGCACAGGACATTGAGAATAGGGCAGTGGTAGACCTGTCCCTACCTCCTCTGTTGTGTTACTGGGTGCCCAAAACCTCCCTAAGGAAGAATACTTTCTCTATTAGAGATGTCCTCCCGAAAACCCCAGTGGGAAGCAAATCCTACTTTCCCACTGAATCACATTTTAGAATTAAAGGTACATGATTGATGAATCTTCTAGAGCACAAAGGCTGGCATTTAAATGACCCCTCTAAATAAGAAGTGATCAATGAAAGCTTTCTTACATGGACTGAAGAGGAATCGGGTTTCCTCACATGCACTCAAATATGGGCAAGTGAGAGCTGGGGATATAGCTCAGTTGGTAGAGTGCTTGCCTTGCATGCCCAAGGCTCTGGGTTCAATCCCTAGCACAACACACTTACAAAAAAAAATCAAATATGGGCAAATGAATTTTTACGTAAGTGCCGAGTCCTACAGTAAAATGGAGACACTCCTTAGTAATATAGAGGCTTTGTCCAATAATTACCTCTGTGGAATTTGAGCACTTGTCCAGATATGAATTCTGCTTGCTACTGACTAATGTTATCTCCGCTGTTTTTTCTTTCCCCTGGTTTCCACAGACCTTGGCCTTATACGACACTTGAGAGGGGCTATGATCTGGTGACAGGGGAGCAAGCCCCTGAAAAGATTCTCAGGTGAGTTGACAATCTTATTGGGGTGTTATAATGGTGAGGAATACAGAAAGGTCTCTTAAGAAGTATAGTCATGCATCCTTGGACTATCGATCCTGGGCACCTCTGAGCTGCCCTGAGTAAGGGAGAACTCTTGCTAACACTAATGCACCTTCACAGTCCAGGTCGCTACGGGAACCTAATTCCCATTTGTCTGGCATCTAGATTTATAGATTTCAGGTACCTGAACTGGAGGAGATATTGCTGATTATCTATTCCAGTGTTTTAAAAAATGTTCTATTAGCCATAGAATCTCATATGAAACAAAAATCTCATATAAAACTTTAATATTTAAGCAGATAAAGACATAGGGAAAATTAAATGGAAGTACTGGGACTCACACATTGGTTTGAAATGATTCTGAATCCATGCTCTTGGCCTGTAGGCCAATCTGCTCCTGATGACTTGGCAGTCACTTGTGAAACTCCTACTGGGTGTAGAGACTGTGGGGAAACCAGAGCCGAAAGAGTCCCTGTCTTCAGAGTTGACTGTTTACCCAGGAAAAGAAAACTAGAAATGAAAAGCAATGCATGAGCGAACTGATAAACTGATTTAAGAAATGACCATTCAAGTTTGTGCCTTCAGGAATATAAGGGTCCAAGTTGGGTGGAGGAAGGAGAAAATGCCCTAGAAGGGATAGGAAGAGGGGCCCCTGTTTTCTTTTTGCTCTCTGCTTCCCAGGGAGTTCCCAATGGAAACTCTTACATTACAGGTCTACTTTCAGCTTGGGCCAAGGCCTCTGGCTTCCTGTGAGCAAAAGCTTTGTGGTTCCACCCGTGGAGCTGTCCATCAATCCCCTGGCCAGTTGCAAGACAGATGTGCTCGTCACTGAAGACCCTGCAGATGTCAGGTAGGGAAGTCGTCTCCAGAACTCTGTACCAAAGACTTCTTGGAGCCCTGGATGTTCCTCAGTTTCAGGATCACAGGACCTCCTGTGTAGGAGTGACCTGTGACTGTGATGGAGTCAGCTGATGGTGGATGTGAAGAATACTGTCAACTACACCATGCTCCTAAACTCCTAAAAGCACCCTCCACTGCTGGGCCTCAGTGCCACATATTGTAACATTAAGGCTCTCATTTTGGGATTTTATAAAATATAAGCAAGGCTAACATTATCTCCCTCTCTTTGGGATTTTTAATGAGCTTATCATGTAAAAAGTTATTACTTGCCAGTGTTTTGGAGAGTCATGAAGGCATCAGTTTGGAGAATGGGGTGCTTTCTACTGTGATTCTGGTACTGAGGATGGACTTTGGGCTAATCTAAGTGTCCAGATGTCAAATCTCTTTGTTCTTATGAAAGGATGGTGGTTACATCCCTCCTTATATGTCTTGTACCTTGTAGAAAACTTCATTATAGACTTACTCTACTGTATTCTAATTACTTGTTTGCACATCATTCTGTCCCATTATGTGATGCACTTCTCAAGGTTAAAGAAAATAACTTATTTAGCTTTTTAATCTCTGGTTCCTAGTACAAATTGGACAACTAATAAATGCTTATTGATTTAATTAACTCAATGGTCTTAGGACTGATCCTACCACTATTCTGGAGCTCTCTATTAGAGATTTTTTTTCTTCTTCTTCCAATTTGGTTAAAGGAAACCTTCCAGAAATTTTGATGTTACAAATAATGGATTCTAGTTTTTCTTCTACATCTGCCTTTTACACAGGCTTGTAAAAGTCAACATGACCCCCCCGGAGTACCACCACTCCATGCTGTCTCTGGGTCATTCTGAATCAAGACACTAACAGTATGCCCATGACATCTTGATAGAGAGCTCCTAGGACCCAGCTCTCCTACTTTGCCATATATTTATTGTCACCTGTCACCTTTCACAAGATCATCTTTTTCAATCTCTTAATATTTCCCAAAAGTGGTTGTTTGGAAAATAATAGATTAATAAAGGGGATAGCATTTAGAAAATAAAGCAATAACTACTATAACTAAGGAACTATGGTGGTTTTACACATGTATACCAGCACACACAAATTGATTCATGGAAGATTATTATTATTTCCATTTTTTATATAATTGAAGCTGACGAAACTTGAGGAAATCCTATGCTAAAGTCTCTCTGTATCACATATCACATATTGGAACAAGGAGCATCTATCTGGTTGAAAGACCATTCTCAAGGAGACTTAATGACCTTGCCTGAAATCAGCTGAAAGAAGGGCTCTGCTGGCTGTCCACAGAGTTCCATGCTGTTGACATTGCCTTCACTATTTCAGGGAAGATAGAGGACAGATGTCAGACTGTATACTGGTCACTCACTGTGGCGATGCAAATGGCTGGGTGAGAATGCTACCTCTCCCGTGTGTGAGAAACATGATCTCAGCCAAGTTCAAGTCCCTAAGCTTCCTTTCCTTTCTAGGATAAGGATGATAACAGTACCTTGCTTCTTCCACCCAAGATATCCTATATGCCAAATATGTTACAAACACTGTCTCATCCCATGCTTACATCAGCTACATCGGTTGAGGCTATTATTTCATTTTGAAAATTGAAAATAAATAAACGAGTAAATCAGAGGCACAATTGATGCTTTTTCTAGTAGGTGACAAAGCCAGGCTTAGACCTCTGCTCTGCAAGGGTGGATAAAACATTGCATGCGTCACCATTTGAAAGGAGCTGTGCTAAACTGAGTTTTGCAAGCTGCACTAATAAACCTTGTTTGACATGGCATTGCCCAGGCGAGCATATCGTGGGTGTTCAAGGAATTAATAAGTTCCAGTCAGGAGATATGTTATAAATTAATAAATAATAATAGATCATAATTATAGATACTCAATAATGCTGTCTTGAAATTGCAACAGAGAGATTAGAGGAAAGACTGTGGGAAAGCACAGGCCAGGGGAGACAGGGAAGTGTTCCAGTAGGGTTGCAGAGGAAAAATCAAAGTCAATATTTTTATTTTACATCTCTTACAAAGTCTTGAGAAAGCTGGAGACCTCACTCTGCCAGAGGCAGGGCTGTCAACTATATAGACTGTGACCCTCCACAGTGACTAAATTGAACACAACTAATAATCACAAATGTTGGTGTGCATTTGAAGCAACTGGAACTTTCATAGCCTTACACTAGGAATAGAAATTAGTATGATCACCATGAAAACCTGTTGAGCAGTATGCACTGCTGTATCTAATGTAAAGTATACACATACCCTGTCACCCCTTGGTTCCACCCTTAGGAATATGCCTAGCAGAAATGAATATATATGTGCCTCAAATAATACTAAAAAGAATACTAATAGTAGGCACTCATTGTATTGCCAAGGAACTAGGAAAAAAACACAAATATCCATCAACAAAGAAATAGATGAATAAATTAGGAAATAATCCTATGATGGAATATCATTAATGAGGAAAATGAGGGAACATAGCTATCATGCAGTACATGGATAAATCTCACAATATAATACTGAATTATGGAATCTAGTCACAAAAGAATATATGTGTATACATATATATATATATAATTTCTTTTTTACATATAATATATGTATATATTTTTAAACAAATCTTAATAATTAGTAAAAACTGATGTTTGGTTGGGAAGAAAGAAAGGATGGGAATACCTTTGGGAGCTGGGGACTTTGGTGACGCTGATGACAATTGACCTCTTGATCTCAGTGGTTGCATGAACATTTTTATTAACGCTTCATCAAGTTGCACATTTTTTCCTCTATGTTGTACTTTTATTAAACATAAAGTTCATTGCTTAAAGTCATAAGATATGGAACCCAATTGAATCTCTTGGGTTCAAATCCTCATTCTACCACTCAATACAATGCATGAACTTTTCTATGCCTGTGTTTCCCCTTGAGGTTTGTGGAGATAAAAGATTATTTAAATCCTACAAGAGAGAGGTGAAGGTCAAATGACATGGTACAGGTAAAGTCCTGAATTTGGAACATAGCCAACTCAAGAGACATTGTGCTTGTCAAGGTATGTATAGTATCTAGCAGCATAGTGAATGTTTTATTCTCTTTTTCTTTTTCATTTTTTTCTCTTCCCTTTGATGAAAGGCTGCATCCAGTCAATGATGCATTTTCAAATCAACAGTATCTTGGTATTGAGGGCTTGTACTAATCCTTGTGCATACCCACACATATACACATATGACCATTAGTATGCCAGGTCTGTGGCTTTAAGTGTATTGAATATATTTATGGAATGAATGAAGAGTCTCATATAGGGTAGACATAGAGTTCTTTGAGAGGTTGGAAAAGTTTCTGGGCAAAGGAATTAGGTGATTATTCTCAGGAGAGAGAACATTGGAAATGAACCATGAATTGCACCTGCGATCTGACTGTGTAGAGTCTAAGGTGGGAGAGGAAGGGCCAAAGAAGAGAACTCTTCTCTGATGGCTCCTCTTCTCCAGCCTTTAGCAGGAAGCTGCTGGGAATGAGGATTTTTTTTGCGTTGGAGACACTAATGATGCCAGCTATAGCCACGGAGGCGCAAACCCTAGCTAAATTTCATACAGATTCCTTTCAATTCTGAAAAACTCTATCTGAGCCCCTCCTGTGTGCCAGGCACTGAGCCAGGACCATAGGAGTACAGAGATGAATAAGGCCCTCCCCTGCCTTCAGGAGTCTCAAGGCTTAGCAAGGAGCACGGAACAAGAGACTGACTTGAGAGATGAGATAATAGTCACTCATGGAGAGAGCAGCACGGCAAACAACACTTATGGCTCCACACCAGGCCTTCTTCACAATTTCACCTGAAGCTGGTTCTTGTAAGAGAAATGTGAGAATAGCTATTATAGTTAGAATAATAACCATCCACAAAGCCCAGCTTTTGGAGCTTCTCAATGATTTTTCTATGATCTCAAATCAATGAAAATGAAATGGTAAAATGCTGTTAATTCCAGAAATGTTAAAAGAATAATGGAATATCAGATGCAAGCCAGCATTGCTCAGTTGGTGATAGTTTGCACATTGAATTAGTTCTAAATAGAATTAAGAATGTCTCCTTATTCTTTTGGCCTTTCCAGTCTAAGCATTGAGAATTTATTGAACACCTATTATATGGCAGGCTAAGTACTGGAGATCTAGAAGAAAAACAAGACAAGGATCTTATTTTTATTAAATGAAACAAAATCACAAATAAAAAGATGTACCTTGTGATAGTTGAAGAGAATGGAGGGAGATTTCAAGGCAGAGTGAAGACACAAAGGTACAGGTGATCAGACTCACTTGGAGAAGGAAGTACTCACAGAGAAGAGAATCTCTGGGTGAAATTTTCAAAGCCTACAGGAAGTTAGGAGGTTATTGTTTCTCAAAGTGTGATCCCAGGACCAGCAGCATCAGCATGATATAGAAATATGTTAGAAATGCAAATTGACAGACTCCATCTATGGCAGATGGATAAGGACCCCCCCCAAAGGTATTAGATTATAAACCCTAGAACTTGTAAATGTCACAATATTGGGGGAAAAAGAGAACTCTGCAGATCTTATTACTAAGATTCTTAGTAATAAGAATCTTAAAATAGGTTGATTATCCTGAATTATCTGGATGGGCCCAAAATACCATATCATAGTGAGTGCCCTATTAATAGAGCACACAGAGAAGTCAAGATGGAGTGAGAGCTTGGAGCCACACAACCACAACCAAAGAATGGTAGCCACCATGGGAAGCTGGCAGAGGAAAATTCAGAGAATCCCCAGGGCTGCTAGAGAGAGTATGGTCTTCATTTTGCCCAGTAATACTGATTGGGGACTTACTGTTGTTTTTAGGGTCACTCCCATTTGTGGTGATTTGTTACAGCAACCACATGAGACTAATACACCCACTGAATCAGGTATTTCAGAGTTTAGCCCAACAAACTGATTTAACAAGGTGCTTAGATGATTCTAATGTCCACTAAAGTTTGACTACAAATAACAAGTTAACACGACAAGAAATAAATCTCGTGACTTGAACAGAAAACAAATGACATAAAGGTTTCACAACTCCAGGGTGGCAATAGCTTTAGACATAGCAGAATGTATATGCTCCCAGATGTTGCTTGGACTCAAAATTTCTGTCTCTTTTCAGGAATTTTGTTTTTCTCTGGGTTGATTGACTTTTCAGGAATACTTTCACCTTCTATCCTAGGCTTGCAACCTGAGTTTAGCACCACCAGGGTAAGAGATGACTTCTTGCCCAGTGGATTAAGCAAAAGTCCTGGCACTGTGCAGTCACAATAATAGTTCATCCTTCTGTGACACTGTTCCAGATGAGGAACCCAATTTTAGCTCTGTTGAATATGTGAGGCCCAGAGTGGTCATGTAACTTGTTCAAGGTCACATAGCCAGTAAGTGGCAGCACCAGGATTTGAATTCTGAAAAGCCTGAGGCTTGAGTCCACATTCCTCATCTCCAGGGTATGATGCTTCCCTTTGGTCTATTTTAGGATATTGGCCAATATCCCAAACCAATGCCTAAAGGGACTAAGTGCTTTAGTTAGCCAGACCTGGGTTATTAACCCATCCTTGAAACCAGCAAGCTGAGGGAGCCCTTGACTATGTGGATTGAGATGACAGATAGGATAGTCCCCTAGGGAAAAATCAGAAAAGGTAACAAATGAGTGTTGATAAGAAAAACACTCACAGATGTCCTCTCCATGGGCAAGGTACAGGTCCTTGAAGGGTCATGCCCAGGGAGGGAGCTTCCAGTCTAATCTGGCTGCAGAGTAGCAGTGTGGGATACATGGCGGAGGATGAAAGCAAAGAAAGGCAGGAGATACAACATGCCTGGTGCTTTTTTCCCTTATGTGAGGACACTTTGTTCAGGGCTAAGGTTCCCCTGAGATGCTCCTGGGTGAGGACTCCAGATACTGAAATATGCCTTGGGCCCAGACAGAACCCCTATCAGAAACAATGTGTTCCGGAAACACAGACCATGCATCTTAAGGTGAAATTCCCAACAGATGCATGCCAGGTATTTACTTGCCTGTGTGATAGACGTTGTACCAGGCCCTAGAAATATAAAGACCAGAACGGGAAGGAAAATAGGAAAGATACAGGCTTTGGAGTCATTCAGACCACAGGTGAATCCTGGATCCACAATCGGTTACATGAGCAACCTGGGCCAAATCAGTTCAATTCTCTGGGCCTCCAAGTGAGAACCTGGAAGGTGGAGGTGCTTCTTGGGATCACACAACATATATAGAGTGACTGGCACAGTGACTTTCAGGTAACTGGTGTTAAAAAAAAAATGGTGGGAAGTTTGAGTAGTAGTAGGAATTGCAATTCAAATTAGGAAATAACCATATAACACAGTGTGACCAGTGGATAAAAAGATACAGTTCATGGTATAGAAGCAGTACAGACACAGGGCGTCTGCTTTCTTTTTCTGGATCACATTAGATATCAATAGGAGAATTAAAGAAGAGAGAGGACAATAGGACTTGTGAGTTAGGTGGGAATGGATGTCAGACAGTTGATGAATTACATGGGGACAGATGGCTTTGGATGGACAGATCACGGCAGGAGAGTCTGGGGGAAAGCCCTTGGTATGGGTTTTATATTGTGTGATACTCATGATACCTCCCTCCTATTAGAGATGAATAAAACGCAACATCTGGTCTTTGCATTTCCTATAACCTCTGCAGGTTTGTTAATGCTGTGTGGATGGTGCACACGTGTGCTTGTACATAGTAGGCAACCTAGGAAACTTCCCTTTCCACTGAGAATGCTGATTAGGGTGTGTTTCTTCAGCCCTTACTAGTAGAATTTCAAGCCATTAAGCTTCCCCTTCAATCTCCCCATTCCTCACCATTTACTCACACAAACATCCTTTTCCCCAAAGCACAAGAGAATTGCAATAGGTAATCCACTTACTTGCTTAACACACAGGAGATTCAACTGTTCCTAGAGCAAAGAATAGAGAAGGCTCTGGTGTCAAACTGCCTGGGTTCAAATCCCAGCTCCACCACTTGAACAAGGTACTTAGACTTTCTGACTCTCAGTCTCTTCCTTGTAAATGGCAGTGGTAATTACAGCTGTATTTTTGAGTGTCTTTGAGAACCGGATAACTTATTTAAACACTTAGTTCCATATTCATAAGTAATAATGACTAGCACTGATTAAGTGCTTAATATGTGTCTGACCCTGTCTACAGATTTTACAAGTATGAATTCTGACTCCTCACAAACACTCAATGATGTAGTTACTGTTATTTCCAAATGAGGAAAAGAGGCACCAAAATTTAAGGTATTTGCACAACAGAACACAGTAAGTGGCAAGATTAGAATTTGAACTCAGGCTGTTGGCTGAGTGCTCAGTACATACTAACTACTAGGGTGGCAGGTAGGGTTTTGGGCTTTGTATCCTAGTCTCTGTTGACCATTTTGTCCATTGAGTGGGGGTGTTCTTTATGCAAGTGAAATATGAAATATCCATGGGGAATGAGGGAGACTGTGTAAAGGGGAAGTCACCCTAGCACCCACAGCTGGATTCATGGAATTTGGGCATTAGAATGTGCCTGGCACTACCATGTACCTCCCTTATTTTAGGAGAATAAGGCCCTTCTAATAAGCACTACTAAAGAGGCCACCACATTCCCTACTGCTTGGACCCCGCTCTTAGATTCTGGCTGCCTGTCATTCAGCCAGTGAGCCTGGATACATATATATTTTCCCCATTTTAGTTTAGCGATCATAATAAAAGTGAAGTCTATTAGGATGAGTTTCTGCCCAGGCTCAGTAAATCTCTTCAAACACTGTTCAGCACCAGATTTCTGTTAGTCTTTGCCACTGGGGAGGCTGTGCCACGCACCAACTGTCAGCTCGGGTGGAGGGCTCAAGACACAGCCTTTGCTAAATGAAACTCAAATGGAGACTTTGGAATATAAATATTGAAGTGACCCAGGTTGGATAAAGGGGAACCAGTTAGCTAAGCTTCTATCTTACATGCAAGAGATGTTAAATTATTAAAACTTTAATAAATGTAATAATAAATATTTGATGTTGAATTATAGAAGGCTTTGCAGATACAGTGAAACTGAGAAACGACTTGTTATATCTGCATTAGTAGTTAAACACTTTTCAAATGATACTTCTGATGCTGAGGCGGATCTGCAGATCTTTTGATTAAAAAGAGGGAGAGAGATGAAAGTATGAGTCTTGGCAAGTTATGCTGGGCTGGGCATCAGGATACCAGGGTCTGAGGCCTGAAGACAGAGATGTGTGGCACTTGGGCAGAGACCTTCCACTCTCAGATTCGCATAATTGATCCATCTTCTAATGCCGAGGCAGTTTTAACCTCCCTTCCTGTCCCCCTCTGGCCTGCCAGGGTAGTGGTTATAATAATCTTGAGTCTCCACATATGGCATGCCACATATCACCAAGGATGAGTCCTTTTCTTCTTTGAATTGCAATGCAAAAATCCTCAAGAAGGACTATTATTGCCCGGGCATGTTTTAGGAGCCCATGCCTGGCTTAGTCATCTGTGATTAGGGGACAGCATCATAAAGTACAGATATAGCCAAGGGAAGAGTTGAAGAAACATCTACTCCAAGCCAGGCCTTCAAAATCCCCCCTGAGTTTCTGTCTGTTTATCTGTCTTACAGGTTGGATTAAATTAGAGGTGGCAGATGTCAGGCATCTCATATGCCGACTGAGATAAATAGATACAGACTGTTGCAAATATTATGTTGGGAAGATTTCTGAGGCTTTAGATGATTCAAACGGATAAACTGCCATGGTCCACTCATGATGCCTACCTTCAGTATTGGATGAGGGTTGTGAAGGCTCAGGTATTTGCCACCTCAGAAATGGGTGGTATTTAGGGGTTCTCCCAATTTCTTATCCCATGACTTGATGATTATATTCCCTTATCAAATGAAGAGAGATTTTTGGCTGCTAAAAGAAAAGATGGTCATGCTGATAGAGATGTTGGGGATGCATTAGAAATGGAACCGTCCTATCCACACGTCTCATCCATCGACGTTATCTCAGGGGGCATATTTGAAAGATCTCATCTTAGTACCAACATATTTCCTGAAATCAATTTCTGGCATGTAGCCGAGTTGAGGCCTCCTGTGAAACTGCTCCCTCGGTACTGTCTGGCACCAGCCTGTCATTTGTATCGAAAACCAAACACTCTCATTTAAGCTTTAAACAAACTACCCACATTCCAGGGACCTTGACCTGAATCTGAGTATTCCCTTTGAGGCATGTTTGAGCAATTATAAGCTCACAGACTGGATGGGGCCTCCTCAGCCATTTTTTTCAGCCCTTGTCACCACACAGATGGTCCTAAATTGATAGAATCCCCCTCTGCTTGCAGATATCTCCTGCCCCCCTGCTCTGTTGCCCGCTATGGTCTCACCCTGTTCCCTAGAAGCCCTCTCTTGGTCTCACCTCAATAGGGTCTGCTTTCAGTTATGTGAACAGCAACTAAGGGGCAGTGTCCACCAAGATAAGCTAAGAAAAGTCATCATTTTGTGATGTTAGACCTGTTCATTTGGGCTATGTAGTCCATTCACGTATTTCCTTTCGTGCATCTTACTCTGCTGGATAAAGACCAAACACCATCTAGAACACACATCAGGGTACAGTCTGGGCAGAGTGATGATCTGGCTATTTCAATGGTCAATTGGATGATCCTGTGTAGCGAGTGTGACTCTTTTTCTGATCACCCAAAAAGGAAAATTGCTATCAAAGAGGATCCCAGCTGCAAACAGGTGACATGTGGAATCGGGGAGAGTTTACAAAGGGAGCTATTCACAGAGTTTGGAGCAAGTTCTAGAAAAGCAGCATGGGATATACAGGATCCTGTGGCATGTGTCACGGGATCAAGGTGAGGGTGAAATTTCCAGAACATGGAGAGAGAATCCCATGGTGCTGTGGCATTTAGTTAAGGGACACAGATAGCTCATGGTGACCCTGCAGGAAAGGCACCAGGGAAATAAATTGTTCCAGTTTCCCTCAAAGGGAGAAATGAACCCAATGGTTCATTTCTCAGAGTATGCTGAGGTCACCTCCTGAGGCAGGGGTAGGACAAACTGAGGGTGTTCCTGAAGGAGCACATGGACGCCATCAGCACAGACCACACGTTCTTTCTTCCTCCCTTCCTTCAACTGTCCCTGCCTCTCCATGTTCATTGACACTCCCTTCTCGAGACCTCTTAAGTAGCCACACTGCTCCCTGTCCTCACCTCACCCCACGAACATGCCTACACCAACCTCTACACAAAGTCTTTGTTCCATGCTTGAGATCATTGAGAGCCTCCCCACCCCCAAGTGCTCAGAATGGAAGTCGGACTATGTCAGCTGGCACACATCAGCACTCCACAGTCTGGCCACCCCCACCCCCAACGTGTTCCCATTTGTTCTTTGCTCAAAACGCCACACAGTCTTCTTATCTCCTTGCCTTTGCTGGTGCTGTGTCTGTGCCTGAAATGACTCATGGCCTCACAGTCCCATATGTACCTGGGGTGCTGCTCATCCTCCATCACAGCCTTGCAGAAGCATTGCTTCCTCTGAGCAGCGCTTTGTGAATGTGCCCTTCCTTCCCTCCCATCCGCCAGCCGCTGTTGCTTTGTTTGTATTGCTGGAATGTTCCTTCATGAATTAGAGACAGGGCATCGCATTGCAGTTCATTGTAGATGAGTACTCCACCCCCACCACATTCTTCTTACCTGGTCATCTGTGTGTTCCTGGAGGCCACAGATTGAAACTAAATGGTCATTGTAATTCCCAGTTCTAAGCATGGTAAGTGACTCAGGGAAAGGATGGAGAACATTTTGATGATACTAATTTCACATTGTTATTTTGGTACGATCATGAAGATATTTTGATATTACCCACAAATATTGTCAACAAGTACTTCTGGGCTATCTCCTAGTATCACCTGATCCCTTTACACATAAATATCGCTACCATCAAAATTTCCTGTCTTACAGTGTTTATTGTATTGTATGGTAGCAGATTATATTATCTCAAAGTGATTCCAAATAACACAGTGCTTTTGGACAAGTAAATGGAATAAAATTTTTAAAAGATGGGTTCCTGAAGTTTAAAAGTTTGAGAATTCCTATTGTAAGAGAAGTGACTATATTGATTTCCTTGGTGGCAGCTTTTCTAGGGCTGCTAATATGCTAATGAATGTCATGAATCTTTAGAAAATAAACTCCACATGCGACAGTCTCCTCAACATTATTCCAATAGGAGCAGGTTCAGAATCAACCTTCCTAGAGAGACACTTTGGTAAACCCATATTAGCCTACTGTGGCCCAGAAGATATATGAGTTAAGCTATTTGGTTCCCAGAGGACCTCTTTCAAAGCACCCATGTATTTTGGGGGAGTGTAGAGAATTGGCCTCTTTTCTGCTGGATTATTTAGTCAGGACAGTGGCTGCTGAACTCCACATTTTAGCTCCTGGATTCTGCAAATGGCACAGGACCCTCACAGGGTTAGGGGCAGGGAGTAGCAGGTAGAGACGATAGCCATGCTTGGGGGAAGCAGGTCCTGGGAGAGGAGACAACCAAGATCCCCTAGAACTGGCAAAGAAGGAAGGATAAGGAAGTGCCAAAGAGAAAAATGTAGTAAGAGAAAAGAAATACTTCATAGCAACCCAGCCTTTTCTAACTCTATAGCCCGACAGAGCTCAGTCATTAGCAGCGCCAGAGCAGGTGCAAATCCCATCTCTGCCACTCACTATCTGGGTAACAGGAAACATGCGATGCTTCAATTTCCACATTTGCAAAATAGAGATAACTCTAGCTACCTTGTGTGATTGATGTTGAGAATCAAGTGAGTTGATGCAGGTTATTCTTGGCACAAAAACATTGGCCATTATTGTTGTTATATTCAATTGTGAACATGAATATTAATCCAGTGTAGGAGTCGCTTATTAGGCCCTTCTAAATTCTTGCTTTTTCAGAAGGGATTGCGACTCATGTTCTTTGTGTCCTCTGCCCTTTCTTCCTGAGGCTTTGCATGCGCTAAATATTCAGTAAGTGCTAATGACTCAGTTGTTCGAGTGCAACTGAAAGATGTTTCAAAAAAAATTCAAGATTCAGAGCAGTGTTATTCACAATAGTTCAAATGTGGAAGCAACTCAGTTGTCCGTCAGTGGATGAACAGATGAACAAAATAGGGTCTAAAACTACAATGGAATATTATTTACCTACCACAAGTAAGGACATTCTGACATAGGCTATAACATGGAGGAACCAAAGAACATTATGCTAAGTGAAATAAACCAGGCATGAGAAGACCATTACTGTATGATTCCACTGACAGGAGGTACTCAGAGGTATAAATAATGGAAACAGAAAGCAGAACAGTGGTGTAAGGACTGGAGAGAGGGGAAATGGGAATTGTTGTTTAAGAGGAGCAGTGTTGCATTTTGCAAGATGAAAAGATTTCTAGAGATGGATGATGGACAATGGTTGCATAATGATATGCACTTGATCTATACACTTAGAACCACTGTATGTTATGTGTACTTTATCACACTAAGAAACAAAGTAGAAGAAATAAGAGAAAGTGTAAGTGTGCATGACCATCCAGGGCAAGCAATGCCACACACCTCAGTGGCTTCCTGGCTGTAGTGTTCCTGGTGCTGAGAGCCCAGTTCCATAGTAAACCTCTGACTCCTCCGCCCCTTTAGGGCATCTCTCAACCCTGCCTGCTGCCTCCTTCATATAGCGAGACCAAGTGAACTGTATTGAAATGGTGCTGCCTGGATTTGAACGTGACAAATGCAAGGGATGGATTTACCCATGATGGTGTCCAGTCCAGCAGTGTGGACAGTCTCTGGAAGGCAGGATGAGAAAAAGCCAGGGACGCCCAGGCCTCCACAGATTCTAGAAGGGCCTGGTCTTCAGGGGAGTGTTTTGGTTTTCCACAAAGGCTGAGAAAACTATGGGTCAAAGGATAAGACTCACTTTCTTCACCACACAATGGGCTTTAAAGGACATGATTTTGACCTCCCCTGGCCCCATGACACATTGAGCAACCACTGGAAATGTTTTCAGTTGCCATAACCTAAAGACTGCTGTTGGCATCTAGCAGGTAGAAGCCAGGGATGTTGCTAGGTATCCTGCAGCACAGAGGACCGCCCTCCTCCGATGAAGAATTACTCAACCCCGAAAGATGACAGTGCCAAGCTCAGGAAGCCCTGCCTTAGATGGAGCTATATTATCGCCACTGAACAGATGAGAAAACCGAGGCTTAGAGCCAATGATTTCAGACCCATGTCTTTTCCATCACAGCCTCCTAGGGACCTGGCTGTAAAGGGACTGGGACACAGTGCAGGCTATTAAGCCAGAAATGCAAGCATGAAGAGAAAAGCTGAGCTGTGTAGCTGTAGCCTGGGGAGACAGGACAAAGCATTGGTCCAGGGAGTCGGGCAGGGCTCAGGAGTGAGCATCAACTTCAGGTTTTTGAAACTCCTCTGGGGGAGTCAGAGGGGAGCTGTGCAGAGCCCGGCTGTGTTTTTCTGCAGCCCCAGCTGTGCAGCGTGGAGAAGCATCCCTGGAGGGAGTCAGCCAAGGTCTGACAACAACCCCCTCCTCCAAACTGAGCTGGAAACACCCTGCCCTCCCTTGCTGAGATAGATTTTGAACATTAAAAAAAAAAAAAAGAAGTTTACAATCCCAGCCAGGCAGGCATAAATCACGGTGCCTCTGTGCAGCAGCAGCAGACATGACTTATGGCCCTATCACCATGACAACGGGAGCGCAGCGGCTGGACGCACAAAAGCGCCACTCCCGCCTGACAGGCCTTGGCTGGGCCCTGATGGAGAGGCAAGTGTTCCGGAGAAAGGATGTATTCTCCGGAACTCACTGCCCATTTGTCTTCATTCTGAACCCCTTGCTCTTTTCCTCTTCTCCCCATCCCCAACCAACAGGTTCTTTTCCTCCCTCTTTTCTGCATGGGAAGGTTTTTTCTTCTTTTAACCTGTTCTCTAGGAGGTTTACCCCTCCCCCCAAAAAACAGCCCCCAATTAGAGTTTACAAAGACCTCAGTGGGTCTGCCTGCTGCCTGGCTGTCTTCCTAACTGTGCGTATGTTAATAGCTTCCATGCGTTGAGCATCAGTACACGTGGAACCTTTGCAGATATCTCCTCCATGATGCTGGCAAATCCGCTTTAGGTTTTCTTCCTGCATCCGAGTCATCTTCTGCATGCAGCTGGCATGGATTCCTCTTGACTGCAAACCACCTTTTTGCCCTTCTGCTGCTCTCCTTGTCTTACCATGGAGACAAGGCCCACATTTCCCAAGGCCTGGAGCCCTTAGGGATCTAGCTTCTCTCTGCTGTTGCAGCAAGATCCCTCCTGAGAGCTCTGTCTTTTTCTAGTACTGCTGGTTTCTCGGGCCTCTTATTCCTTCGGCCTAGAACAATCTGCCTCTGTATCTGGCTGCCTTCTGCTCATTTATCAGGGCTTCAAACATGCCACCACCTCTAGGAAGCCTTCTCTGATCCTCAGGTCTTATGTAGATGCCCTCTCAGCACTGACTTCCCCCTCCCCCACCGCTACATTGCTCTCTAAGCTCAACTCTGCTGCATCTGCACAGTACACTGCATTCCTTGGTCCCCACCTCCACTGCCCAGGCACTATTTCTTCTCTTAGCCACAGTTCTCAGCTCCCTCCCTCCTAACTGTGCTTCCTGCCTTCACTATTACCACCCTCAAGTTGATGCCCCCACGATGGTCCAGGAAATTGGTTTGGGTGAGGGAATATATTCTGTCCAACTACAAAATTCAATTATGTCATTTCTCTGGTGAAACTTATTTTATGGTCTCTTGCCTTAGAATTAAGTCTACATACTTGCCCCGTCCTTAGTAGTATCTCCTGTCTAATATTCCATTATATTCAGTGCCAGCCAGTGAGGCTTGGACCATTTCTAGGTAATCTGTGTTTCTCCAGGCCATTGTGATCCCAGAATGTCTGCTTCCTCACCACCATCAATTTCCAAGGAGTAGGGCTACTCCTACCCATTCTTTAGGTCTCCATTCAAATGTCCCTTCCACCAGAAGGCCAGCTTATTCTGCTTTAGATTAGTTTAGGTGAGTGGCTCTCTACCCTGGCTACATTCATATAATTTGTGAGCTCTTAAAACTCCAGATGGTTCCAGATGCAGTGGCACATACCTATAATTCCAGCAATTCAGGAGTCTAAGACAGGAGAATGGCAAGTTCAAGGCCAGCCTTCTCAACTCAACAAGATGGTGTTTCAAAATGAAAAGGGCTGGGATGTATCTCAGTGGTAACACTGGGTTCAATCCTTACTACTAAAAAAGAAAAAAAATGATGGTGTGAGGGGAAAGAAAAAAAAAAGAGAAATGTGTCACAGTAGATTGGGTAGAGAGAGGTGATGGGAGGGAAGGGAGGGATAGAAAGGGCAGCAGAATACAACAGACACTAGGATTGCTGTATGTATAAAGGTGGCTGTATAATCAATGTGATCCTGCAATCTGTACACTTGGAAAAATGAGAATTCATACCCCATTTGAATCAAATGTATGATATGTCAAGATCATTGTATTGTCTTGAGCAACTAATGAAAAAAAAAAACCAGATGCATGCTAGAACTTGTGGAAATTTTGAAAAGTGGCAGAATATTCACAAAGCCTTAAAATTTCTATCTCCTCACAAGTAATCTATTAAATAAGAAGGGAAAATAATAACCTTACAGCATAAAAACCTGACCAATGCCACCTTAATGGAGCAACCAAGTTAACATCACAAATCAAGACCATCTGCTTCCTGATAGCATACACTGAGAAGAACACGGCATAACTTTGCAGGTGCTCCTGCCAAAAATATATAACCTGAATCTAATCATGAGGAGACCTGGGACAGATCCAGATGGAGGGGCATTCTACAAAATAACTGACCTTCATCTTTAAGAATATCAAGGTCATGATAGCAAAGCAGACTGAAGAGCTATTGAAATTAAAAGATTGCAAGAGACCATGGCAACTGAATGCAACCCATGAGCTTGGGCTTCTCTTTGCTATAAAGAACATCAGGGGAATATTTGAAGAAATTTGTAATTCTATAATAATGCTATGCCAATGATGTCTCCGGATGTCAGTAACTATGTTGTAGCTACAAAAGAGAATGTAATAGTTTTTAGAAAATGCACACTGAAGTTTTGAAGAATAAGGAAGAATCATATATTTAACGTGATCTCAAATAGTGCAGAATAGAGGTGTATGATAGCCTCCCCTTTCCCTGTGCCCCGACAGACATTACTTAAGTAGTTTGTAGCAACTGGCTTTTTCCATTGGCACCATCAATTCATGGCTTCTTGATTTTCATGGCATTCTGACTTCATATGCAATTGCTTTAAAATTAAATTCATAAGAAAATGTACTATAATTCAATAATAAATTTGGTGAGAATAATTTTTTTTAAAAAGTATATGATATATGCCAAGAAACACACACACACACACACACACACACACACACACACACAAGGAAGGAGAGAGAAAACAGAAGAAAAATAAAGATGTGTGGGTCCTCCAACTTTGTTCTTGTAAGATATTTATTTGATTATTCTGGGTTCCTTTTACTTTCATATGAATTTGAGAGGGAATTTGTTAATTTCAGACAAAAAAATAAAAGACCACCAATCCTGCTGGGACTTCTATAGGGATTCCATTGAGCCTGCAGAGCAGCTTACCATCTTAACAATATTAAATCATTTACCCATGAACATAGGCTGTCTTTCTATTTACTTTTTATTTACTTATTTATTTTTTAGCATTATTTTCTAGTTTTCAGTTTATAAGCCTTGCACTTACTTTGCTAAATTCGTTTGTAAGTATTTCATTTTTTAAATTTTTTTTTAAAGAGAGAGAGAATTGTTTAATATTTATTTTTTAGTTTTCGGCAAACACAACTTTTTATGTGGTGCTGAGGATCGAACCCGGGCCACACGCGTGCCAGGAAAGCGCACTACCGCTTGAGCCACATCCCCAGACCAAGTATTTCATTTTTTTGAATGCTATTGGAATTGGAAATCTTCTAATTTTTTTTTTCAGATTATGCATTGTTAGTACAGAAAAAAATTAATGTTCATATGTTGACCTCATATCCTGTAACTTTGCAGAGTTGATTATTATTTCCTGTTGTGTATGTGTGTGTGTGTGTGTGTGTATTATGACTTTCTATGTACAAAATCAATTCTTCCGTGAATAGAAATCATTTTATTGCTTTTCCAGTCTGGATGCTTTTATTTCTTTATCTTGCCTAGTTTGCCTGACTAAAATCTCCAATATAATGTGGAATAGAAGTGGCAACAATTTATATTCAATTTTAATTATTATATAAGTCGAATATTGCATTAAAACAAAAAATTCTATATGTGTATCTGTGTGTGTGTGTGTATGTGTGTGTGTATTCTGCTTCCAGAATTCTGATTCAGTTGGTCTGGATGCTCATAAAGGCAGTGAAATTTTAAAAAAGCTTGAGAATTTCTGGATCTGCCTCTCTGGAAAGATGCCCTTGTCCTTGCCCACTGTAGCATGTAGCATGTGTTATAGTTGACTGTGATTTCTTGTTTAGTTCTCAAAAAAAAAACCTTCTGTTAGCACAGGGATGGTCACTTTCTCTTCTGGAAATCTCATCCACAGCAGCAGTGGCTGATGCAAAGTAGAATGAGAAAACTTACTGTCAAAGTTTGTAATTCTCACAGCTCCACAAGATATGCAATGCTGTCCCCACTTTATAGAGGGGAAACTGAAGCTCAGAAAGGTGAAGCAATTTGCTATGACCACATAGTTAAGTCTTAGCAGTGGGAGACTTGTCTATGCAGACCCAGAGCTGGAGCTTTCCCCTCTCTAATGGGGCCTCTACCACATGGTACATTTCTAGGCTGACATATAGCTAGAAGATTCAAATCAGGATTTATTATAATGACAGACACATATTTGTTACTTGGTGGCTATAGGGTGTACTGACTCTTGACTGGACCCTTTAACAGCTAAGCCAATGGTGAACAATACTTTTCGTGACATTGATACTCATCCATCACGTCTTACCTCAAACTCACAAGCTTCCAGTTCCTTCCAGGTGATGGTTCACCCCAGCCCATCTATGAGCATTTAGAGATCTGATCCTCATCACTCAGACAGCAGCAGCTCCTACTTCATGGACACTTTGTCTGAAGCAAGGGCTGGACCAAATGTCCTGCAGGCACCCCCTCATTTCTTTCACCACTGACACTTTGTTGATATTTTATACTTTTATGATGATGTCATTCTGTTGATATTTTACACTTTTATGATGTTGTTATTCAATGATTGCAAATGAAACTATGGTTCTTGTCTAGAGGCTAAGATGCTTATCCACAGCCACATAGCTCATCAGAGAAAGAACCAGGATTTTAACAGCCCCCTCTGACACCAGACCTCAAGTCCTTATTCTGTCTTGTATTGCCTTCTCATTCTGCCCAAACTGGAAGGCCCTAGGTCTTGCTTACATTTCAGGATGTCAATAATTTTCCCAGTTGTTCTCATACTGTAGCACATATAACAGTCACCAGGAGGACTTAATAAATCATGGATATTTTTTGTTCACCCTCAGATTTTCTGATTTAGTGGGTGTGATATGGGGCCTTTAAATTTGTACTTCTAACAAGTTGTCAAGTGGTGTGTGTGTGTTGATCCATGGACCACATTTTGAGAAACACTGCATGAGACTATTCAGGGATGTGTATACTTTCCTTTACTGTGACAGAATGCCTGAAAATAATCAACATAAAAGGAGGAAACATGGCAAGAAAACGTGGCAGAAACACATGGCAAAGGAGGTGCTCACCTCCTGGCAGATGAGACCAAGAGTATGGGAAGAAGGAACCTGCATCCCTTCAAGCGAGACTCCCAGTGACCTAACTTCCTCCCACTAGGCCCCACCTCCTAAAGGTTCTACCACCTCCTCTTTTTACACCTTCTCAATGGCTGATCTCCCACTACTAAGAGTGAGTTGAATGGGTGCAACAGAGATCAGCTGAGCCTAAAATATTTTACAGTCTAGTCCATTACAAAACATGTTTCCCACCCCTTGATCCAGATTCTATAATCTAAGTACTCAAATTGTGGTCCTTGGTCCAATAGCATTAGCATCCCCTGCTTATTTGAAATGTAGAATCTCATGCCCTAATCTAGACAAATTAAATTAGAAATGGCATTTTAACAAGATCCTAAGTGATTTATCTGCATGGTAAACATTGAGAAGCATTGCTTCTCAGTAATTAAGAAGCTGAGAGAGGGACTGGGGTTGTGGCTCAGTGGCAGAGCGCTTGCCTCACAAATGTGAGGCACTGGGTTCGATCCTTAGCACCACATAAAAATAAACAAAATATTAAAAAAAAAGAAGCTGAGAGAGAGGACTCTAAAGTCAGAAAATTTAATTCTGCTATTCACTAAGACTGTGACCTGGGGTAAGTTATATTCCCTTTCAGCCTCAGTTATCTAACCCATATAATGGGGATACTGATAAATATGGGATTGTTTTAAGGATTGGAATGAAATGAAACATGTGAAGTCCTAGCTCATAATAAGAATTGGATAAAAAAAAAAAAGCCGCCATTGCCAAGTGTGGTGGCAAATTACTGTAATCCTAGCAGCTTGGGAGGCTGAGGCAGGAGGATAGCAAGTTCAAAGACAGCCTCAGTAATTCAGCGAGGCTCTAAGCAACTGAGCAAGTCCCTGTCTCAAAAGAAAAAAAAACATAAAAAGGGCTGGGGATGTAGCTCAGTGGTTAAGCACCCCTAGTGCCCTAGACAATCCCTAGTACCAAAGACGAGAGAAAAAGAGAGAGTGCTTGCTATTTTAGAAGGATCCCTGTTATTCATAGATATGAACATTGCAGCCTAGGAAGAAATACGTGATATCCAAATCACAGTGGTCAAGTCATGAATGTGAATGTGTATTAACCACAAGGATCCCTGGCTCTGAGCCCATTTCATGACAAGTTCCATTCTGCTAGAATTGATGGATAGATGATGGATGGCTCCAAGTTAAAATAAACTCTGCCATTAATAAGCTGAATGACCTTGGGCAAGTATCTTCACCAAGTATCAGTTTCCCATCCAAGAATATGAACAACTAACTTCATCAGGCTACTATATGACTTAAATGGCGAAGGATCAGTCAGTGCTGAGAAGCCCGTGGGTGCAGGGCCTGGTATGTAGGCAATGCTCCATAAGGGCACCAAAGAGATTCTGTTTAAAAAAAAAAAAATAGAACAAACAAAGAATAAAATATGCCACAGGCAGCAGATACCCTAGAGGACACTGAAAAGCCTGTGGACATTCTTGTTGGACAGCTGCCTCCTCTCCGTAAGTCCTAACCAGGGACTTGAAAATTCAAACTGGAAACTGGGGTGCAAAAATGAGTGTTCCGTCCCAAGCTCCTCTGGGCCTCCCTGCCTCTCTCTGAACAGCCATGGGGCTTTAGCAGCATCTGGTTCCTGCAGCACTCCTAGGAAATGAGCTTGGTGAGAGTGTCTTAGTGGCTAATTCTCATCCCAAACAATTCCCCTTGGAAAGATTCAGGGGTCTAGGAGTCAAACAGATGCAGATGCAGTTCTAACTCTAACACCACTTCTCTCTGTGGCCTTGGGCAGCTCACTGAACCTTGCTGTGCCTCAGTTTGCTCATAGGGAAACTGTGATAATTGCACCTTGTGTTATTCAACTGTAAAAAAATCAATGAATGGATTCATGGGATGCCTAACAATTGTAGTTAATGAATGTTGTCATTTGCCTTAAGGGATGGGGGAGTTAAAATCACAAACTGTCTCTTCTGTCGCATGTTTTTGGAGGATCTCTGGGGCCAGAGAAGGAGAGCTGAGAGATAGTCACCTCCACTGCTTCCTTTTAGAATGGAGAAACTGAGGCACAGAAATAACATGGGACCGGCCCAAGGCCACATTGTGGCACAGTAAAACAGGCTACCTGGGTTCCCATAAAACGTCCTTCCTGTTTTAACAAGCTGCATGTCAATGGCCCAGTTCATCGTGTAGGTCCCTTGTTTTCAGAATAACCAGTTGCTGAGCCAGAATCAGGCCCTCATCAGAAGTTGTAATCAAAGGTAGCCTTGAGCCTTGGGGAGGCAACTCCAAAGGCTATTGCTCAGCCGGCTGAGGCAGAGGCTTGACGCCAATATCAGCAGCCCTGGGCTCCTGACAGCAGGTGTGGATGATGAATGGGCAGCTTAACGTGATGGAGCAAATTGATCATTGCATCACCGACCACAACTTATTCATTTCTGCAAAGCGGGCAATTCATTACCCTGCATGTCACACTGCCCATGTCATTGCCAAAGAAGAAAGTACAAGGCCTCACAGCCTGTGCCTCTCATCACATCTCACCTCTTCTTAATGGGAGAATGAGTGCCAGATGCTCAAGGCTGCTCCAGGGCCCTTAGTCTTGCCAGATACTGGAGGCCATCTCTTCTCCACCAAGAAATAAACAGGAACAACCCCCAAGGGCTTTTAAGTCAGTCAACAATAGCAAATAATAGCCTCTTTCAGGCTCATCTTATACTCTCTGGAGCATAATGTTGAGAAGAATTTTGAGGTTGTATGTAAGCTCAAGAAGAATAAAAGCCAGGATTGATTATTGATGTCTTTGGTGGATCTAGAATAGACAGACATCTGCCATGCTTTATCATCCACCCAGGTGTGATGACTGGGAGATTTCATGCAATTCTCAAATCCTCTTTAATACAAATAAACTAAAAGGAAGTTAAAATATAGTGTGTAGTTATAGGCAATTAATGAAAAGCTTGCATCTTATTTTATTTTAAACAGTACAGTAGATCTAAACTACGAGATTTGGGGGTAAGTTGCAAGAAGTGTAAATTTAATAATAGTCACATGATGTATGTTTCAATATATTTTCTTTCTGGAGAGTTTTTTTTTTTTTTTTTTTTTTTTTTTTAATACAATGGATTCAACGTTATAGGTGGCCTTTGCTTGTCTTCTGAAATTTTTTTAGAGGAAGAAGTCACAAGTAACTTCCTGGTAATTTCACACTCACAAATTTTTACTGACCTCAGCTGTGGTGGCTCCCATACCTTCTTCCATCAAATAAACAGCTGGGCCTCATCTACACCATTTCTCTCCCATTGATTGCTAGAGTATGGTCCTTGTAGTGTCTGTGATGGATTTCTCTGCCTGAACCATGATCTCATCCATGCCATTTTATTGAGGGCCCTTGTTCTATTGATATTCCCTCCATCTCCTTTATCTTTGTGCTAAAAACCAGACTCCCTTTGCACTCCTTGAAGAAATGAACGCTGACCAGCTTAATTGGGAATGGGAAGTTATTGGTCCTCATGGCTGGAGAGGACTGTGATTAGAGATAGTCTCATCCATGGCGGTATCCAGAGCAGCAGAGCCTTGTCTATCTCACCTTGTTTCTCTTTTTTTTTTCCCTCTGTTGACTATATTGTTTCTAAGTTCTGTATGGGTTTGGGACTTGGGCACTGGGAGCTCTGGAGACTTCTTGGGCTTAAAGGAAGCCAAAAGCTTCTATTGTCTGTTGCTGTTGCATAATATGTGCATGTGCCCTTTGCTGGGAATCTCACTGATAAAGGGAATTAGGCAGCATGATTGGCCAAGCAGTGGGCAAAGACACTCGCATGTTTGTATCTTTCCACCCCCAGAGCCACGTGGAGTGATCAATGGTCACTTCCGGGGAGAAAGAAAGAAGGAAAAGAATTCTGTGATGCTGCCATACGGGGTGGAAAAGGGAGGGTGGTCAAAGAAAACAACTTCCCTGACAATCTTGGACTTCTCTTTCAGTACTGTCCAATCTCTTTCAGTTTTTCAACATTTAAAAATAAATACTAATAATTTAGAATAGCAGTAATAATCTTACCTTAGTCATCTCATCCTAGCTGTGTACGTATTAGGAGATTTGTTAAATGGATGATTTGGTTTTGTTATTTTCCTTCTTTCTGCATCCTTCTCTTTTCTCAGCTCACTGGAAATCACTTCCTTTATCATGGTGATTCTTTACCAGGGACAGTTTTGCTCCTGGGTTCTGCTCCTGGGACAATTGACCACTTCTGGAAATGTGTGGGTTGGAAAAATGGGAAGTGCTACCGACACCTGGTGGGCAGAAGTTAGATATGCTGCCGAACACCCTACAAGACAAAGGGTGAACAATACAGCAAATCATCATTTAGCCCTCAAAGAGAAATCGTGACAAGTTTGAGAGTTCTTGGCCCCTTTTTCTAGAGCAATCTCTTTCATTCCGGATTGCCTTGCACACTTTTTTTATAGATCTCCCTGAGAGACTATCCAAACTCTCAAGTGATGCTAAAATAACAATCACCACCAAAAAAAGAAAAGAGAAAAAAAAATCCCTACCATTGACTGAATGTTTGCCATATGCCAGGCAGTGAGCTGAGTGTGCTTCCTGCAGCTGCTGTATCTAATCCTCAAAGTATTTTAAGATAGGTCCTCTTATTATACCTAAAGTCAGCCTTCTCGCAGGCAAACGGAGATTCAGACTCAAATCTACCTGATTCCAAAGACTGTGCCTTTAACCACTAAGCAACAAAGGTTCCGTAGCCTCTGGAACCCTCACAGCATCTGCCCAGAAGCCATGAAGGTAGTCCTAGTCCCTCCTCCTCCCAGACAGGACAATGTGCACACATTCTAGAAATGTGCATGGCTTGACTCTGTACCCATAAAACTCATGACCATAGACTCAAGCTATTCCTATCCACAAAGACCCATTCTAGCAGGGCCAGCACCTTCTGATCAGTGTTCACCAGGCTTTGCCCTCTACCCTGTTCCAGTCTTAGCTCATCTTCTTCCTACCTCAGAAGAGATTGCACTCTCGGCATTTCATGAAGTATGGGTGTGGCGTGGAGCCATATCTGTATTTCTCTAGTGCATATTTTTTCTTCTTTTTTTTTTTTTTTTTGTACTGGGGAATTGAACAATCCAGAGGTACTTTATTACTGAGCTATATCCCCGGTATTTTTTATTTTTTATTTTGAGATAGGGTCTTGATAAGTTGCTGAGGTTCTCACTAAATCAATGAGGCTGCGCCCAAACTTAATGATCCTCCCTCCTCAGCCTCCTGAGTTCCTGAATTACAGGCATGTGTTACCATGCCTGGCTTTTAGTGTGTATTTTTTAAAAAATATTTGTTTTTTAGGTGTAGATGGACACAACACAATGCCTTTATTTTTATATGGTGCTGAGGATCGAACCCGGGTCCCGCTCGTGCTAGGCTAGCGCTCTACTGCTGAGCCACAATCCCAGCCCTTAGTGTGTATTTTTAAATAGTGAAAAATAAATGTTGTAGGGAATTCAAATAAAAAATTCAAAAATATAGCAGTTTACATCACTCAGAAGCAACAAATCATTTTGGCACTGGGGCAGACCTATCATAAATAGATGTCGCACATTCCAGAGCCCTTTGGGTGACCACCAAACACAGAGCCTCAGAAAAGCCCAGTGTTTGCCAAACTGGAATTTCTTTTTTGCCACAGAGTGTTTGTTAACAGTTTATTGGGATATATTTTGAGAAATACTACAAAAAAAACCCGAAATATTCTCTCTCTCTCTCCCCACTCTTCTCTCCCTCCACCTACCCCCCTCCATATAAGTGGGCGCATGCGTGCGCGCGCGCGCGCGCACACACACACACACACACACACACACAGATGCACACACAAGTGTAAGTAAAACTCTGCATACAGATAGGGCCCAGGAGCAGCAACCTGCCTTCGCCCAAGCCTCCCTTTACCCAAGAGCAACAAGCAAACATAGTGGCTTCTAAATGCCATTTCTACTGAAAGGAATCAGAGGTCGTTGGAGAAATGGTGTTTTAGTCAGCTTTTTCATCATTGTGACCAAAAGTCCCTAAAAGAGCAATTAGAGGAGGAAAAGTTAATTTGGCGGATAATTTCAGAAGTCTCAGTTCATAGATAACCAACTTCATTGCTCTGGGTCAGAGGTGAGGCAGAACATCATGGCAGAAGGTTGTGCAGAGGAAGGCTGTTCAGGATTTGGAAATTAGGAAGTAGAGAGAACTCTGCTAACCAGGGATGAAATATATACCCCAAAGACATAGCCTCAGTGACCTGCCTCCTGCATCCACATCGTACCTGCCCACAGTTACCAGCCAGTTAATCCATATCAGTGGATTAATGCACTAATTAGGTTACAACTCTCCTCATTTAATCATTTCAGCTCTGAACATTCTTGAATTGTCTCACACATGAACTTTTGGGGAGCACCTCATATCTAAACCAGAATAAATGTTTAACAGAGCTAAGACAAGGGAAGTGAAAGATAATCCTGGAACATCTCATTGTGCCAGAAGGCTGGTCATAAGTATGGAGACTTATTCAAGGACAGAGGAGTCAGCTCTGGCCAAATGTGGTGCAAGTTAAGCATTGAAATAAATAACTATAGTAACATTATGACCCAGTCAATAAATAAGAAGTCACCATTCAATAGTAATTTGCATTAATGAATGAAAGCACTAAAGTTGGGTAAGGATTGAAATATTTATATAATTCTGAAGCACTTCCCCACAAAGACAATAATTACAGAAGAAAAGGTCTGGTAGACAATACCTAAATGCCTTGAATAAAGTGAACGCCACTTTTAAATTTAATCATATTTAAGTCACATGCCACCTAATAGGATGCCCTAGCAAAGAAGTTTGGTTTTGGTGACATTCCTCCAAACATGCATGAGGCATAAAAAGCACCAAAACACAAATTGTAAAAAGATAGTGCTGGAGATGGGAAAAACCAGGGAAAGACGCAGTCTGAACTTAAGAAGACTAAAAGACATGTCTGTGAAGGAAACACATGCTTCTGACCTGAACACTTTTCCCTAAAGAGCATTGTTGGGACGTTTCATCCAACTTGAATGGCACCTGTGGATTTCATGGTGGTAATGTATCAGTGTTAATTTCCTGATTTTGATGATTACCTAGTCATTATATATGAAACGGTTGTTGCTTGTAGAAACGTCACTAAAGTACTCAGAGTGATGGGACATCTGGTTGGCAACCTGCTCTCCGAGGATTTCTGGGAAAAGATTCTTTGTTCTGAACAGGAACATAAGAACATTGCATCCAAATTTTATTCTTTGAGGATGAGACTATTTCTCTGCTGGTCAATTTTGAACCAAAGGAATCTTGGCGATCTCTTCATGAATAGCAAAAGGTGTGGGCATCTCCCCCATCCCTTCTTTTAGGAGAGAGTGTAGAGATCTGGAATACACAGAAGCAGAGAGAGAGAAAGTCATTGAGATGGAAAAGCAAAGTTGTTTACACGTTAATTGCTCAGTGAGATTGGCAATATGGTCCCTTTGGGAAGCCAGAAGGATCTTCCCAGAAGAAATAACAAGCTCAGCCACCTAACTCAAATGTCTCGATGAGACTTCCATATTCATTATCCCATGTGTTCCTTGTAATATCAACTAGAGACAAGAGAGAGCAGCGAAGGTGAAACTTATCGCACACTGTCAGATATCCAATCCCCCACAAATCAGGTGGCTTACCAGCCACATATCTGGCTGGTGATGTTTCAGGGGCTCAAATACAGAACGATGTCATTACAAAGCCCCTTAGAGTCCACCCACTGGCTTCCAAATACACATTACATTGTCTTCCTTACAGAATGGCAATGGCTTGTGTATATCCACTGGCATTGTTCTCTCCCCTCCCCATACCTCCCCCCCTATCCTGCAGGGGCCTAATGCATAATGGATTACCCTGTCCTCTTTTTTTGTTTACCTCAAAATTTAAATATGATCTTGATTTTTGGTAAAAATCATTCAGAGATCTGTGGTTCCAATTCCAGGTCTGGAGTTTGGAGTGGGTCTGGGAAAAGCCTTTGCAGATAAGGTGGCATATTCATCTTCCAGCCTGCAGAGAGCCTGAGCTACTTACCCATCTCCTCTACCTCACTCTCTTCTTTCTCTGCATCCTTCTCCTCAAGAACTTGAGATCAGAAGCTCTTGCTCCCTTTCTCCAACTCAAATATCTGACCTTATTGAGCAACACTCCTGGAATAGACAGGTCTAATTGCCTTACACACACACACACACACACACACACACACACAGCCTTGCTCGCCATCCCTGTTTCTGTTTTATCGTCTTCATCCTTCATCCCTGCACTCACAGTCAAAATCATTATTATTATATTTCAAGAAAGTTGTGCAGCTGAGGAATTTATTAATTTTGCCCTTTAGCTACGGAAAACCAATAATCATAATCAGAGAATTTTTAAAGAGACTGAAAGAAGAAGCAGGGGTTTAAGTTGGAGGTGGGGGAAATAGATAGACAACCTCTAGCAGTAGGATGCTTTTAATGTCCACAGAATCTCCCAGAAGACGGCTACCCATTTAAGGTTCCACATGAATTAGTAAGCAGCCTCAGGGAGGTGGGGGGGGGGCTCCTGGAGGAAGGGAGACATCACTGGGGGCTGGGATGCTCATAAAAGGATTTCTGTAGGAAGAGGGATAGGATGAGCTGAAGAGAGATAAGGATTCACAGAGAAAATGCAGGGGGAAAAAAAACTCTGTGTGTGTGTGTGTGTGTGTGTGTGTGTGTATTGCGTCAGGGATTGAATTCATGACGTAAGATAACATTGAACAAATAAAATAAATCAGGAGAGACTTCATAAATTTGTGTTCAGCAGAAATAAGGAGAGAGGAGGGAAGGGAGGGAGAGAGTAAAGAAGGAAGGCAGGCGGGCAGGAAGGAAGGAAGGAGAAAGGAGGGAGGGAATGAGATTGCGGGCCATGTGGGAGACCAGCACATTTAAAGCAAAAAAAAAAAAAAATGCTACTCAGAGTTAAGCCTCGCTGCTTGTAATGTTTTAAATGTCAAGCTGAAGGTATGGATTTCATCGTGAAGAAATTAGGGGAGCATCGATGTTCTTGATTTTCAGAGCTGTCCAATCTCGATTATATCCAGAAGATGAATCTGTCTTCTTTAAAGGAGCCTTTTTGAGATATAATACACATACAATAACACTCACTCTCTTTAAGTTGGGCATTTTAATGAGTTTTGGTAAATTTCCAAAGTTGTATAACCATCACCAAGATCCAATTTTATAACAGTTGAGTCTGGTTTCTTTAGATGAGTTGAACTGTAGCCATTCTTACATAAGCATGGCAGTTGGGGCCCAGTCTTGTAGGGAAGGCCAGAAATGAAGGTGCTAGAAGAATGAATATGTCTTTCTCTCTTTTTTATTCCTGATTCTGAGTTCCTGGAAACATGGACCCTGATGATTGGATCCCAATAATCATAGGTTCCCCACAAGTACTTCCCTCTTCTCCCTCAGATCCGGCATTTGTGTGTTATTTATTAATACTTTTTCCATTGTCCCTTCCCTGGACTCTGTGAGCTCCTCAATGGTTTAGAATCACGCCTGATTCATCTTTCTATCTTCATTCCATCACTTTTGGTAACAGGACCTGGCGCACAGTAGGTTTACGTTGAAGATGGTTAAGAAACTCAAGAACATCGTTAGTTGCAATTCTGGCTTTGTCTCTGCTATGGAAATGACATTCCACATTCCTATAGGGTATGCCATCTAAAAATGAATGTGCAATGGGACAGGGAAGAGACAGTTATGACCTAAAGGTTTTGGAAGTTATAGGTCCAGTTCATGACTTGTGCACACTCATCTGCCTTTGTTATCTTGGTAGTCAGCCAAAACCTGGCCACTCCTTGAAGCCCTTACTTAGTGTTGGGCTGAACATGGCCTCGAATTGTTTCGATATTCCTCCCTCTGCACAGCATCTGAATGTGTTCTCTAAATGTCACAGCGCTTGTGTCTGGCTAGCTTGACTAGGTGCAAAAAGGACACCTGCCTAGGGAAACCCTGGCAAGCTGTTCCTTTGGGGCCACGTGTGTGCACACCTGCTCCTGAGCAGTGACTCAGTGCGTCAGCCTGTGCAAGGAAGGCAGGGCTTCCGTAGCAGGTACATATTCCTTTAATAAGCATCATGGTAAGAACACAAGTTTAAAGCTAAAGGCAAGACAGGTCCAGTAGCTTAGACCGCAGAGGGCCATCTAGGGCCCATGCTTAAGAATCCAAGACCTCTAGGGCAAAGGACCAGGTCATGAAAGCTAGCAGGATGGATGAAGAGCTACCCACCCCAGAGAGGATGGAAAGTCAGAAGTTAGAGAAGAGAGACAGATCAGGCAGAAGGCCCAGCATGAGCCATCAGACAGAGAGGAGTTCAGTAGAAGTACAAAGGGGACTGGAAGAGTGATCAGCTATGGTGGGAGGAGGGTAGGTTTAGACTGAAGCCACCATTACTAAGTCCTGAGTGCCTGGGCAGTGGTCACATTACTCCAAATTGCTACCTCTTCTGGACAGGGCAGGACCAGAATGAGTTGATGTGTGTGTATGATGTAGGATGTGTGTCCTCCTTAAATTCCTAGAATTTTATAGCATGCAGGGATGCTTTGGGCTTACCTAGTTAGAATATAATCTATTTCTTTTTTTGCACCAAGGATTGAACTCAGAGGCACTGAACTATTGAGGCACATCGCAGCCCTATTTTGTATTTTATTCAGGGACGGGATCTCACTGAGTTTCCTTAGCAAGCCTCGCCATTGCTGAGGCCGGCTTTGAACTTGTGATCCTTCTGCCTCAGCTTCCCGAGCCACTGGGATTCCAGGCATGAGCCACCGCACCCAGCACCTAGTTAGCTTTTGTTAATTTTTAAAATGATGAATCATAAAAGTGATACAGTTTGTACAAGGACCCAGAGCCTTTTACTAGCCAAACCAGGACAAGAATTCGAGGATTTAGTTACTAGGTCAGTGCTCTAATTCTCTGTTCATGTTGTGTGACTGAATGTCTGGCAGTGCAGATCCAGTCAACAGTCCCAACTTGGTGCCTAACCCTGATGTCATTTGATCTATGTAAAGACTATTCTGATGAAAAGATAGTCAGTATTAAAGTAAAGATCTATGTACCTTAACAGCTGTGGTTCAATGTTAATTGCTTAGTTTGGGTAAATGTGATGGTTAAATTTAAGTTGACTGGACCATGGGTGCCCAGATATTTGATTAAGCATTTCTCTGAAATTTTCCTTAAGAATTATTTTAGATGAGATAAAATTTATAAATTGTATTAAGGAGGTTTTCCCTCCCTAATGTGGGTGGGTCTCCTCAAATTAGTTGAAAGTTTTAACAGAAAGCTGATCCTCCCTCAAGTCACAGGAAATTCTCCTGCCTGGCTACATTCAAACTAAAGGCATCATTGTTCCTGGTTCTATAGCAGCTTGTCAAATTTTGGGCTCAAAATTGGGCATTGGCTGTGCAGGTTTTAGACTTGCCAGCTTCCATAATTCTGTGAGGCAGTTCTTTATGATGAATCTCTCTCTCTCTCTCTCTCTCTCTCTCTCTCTCTCTCTCTGTGTGTGTGTGTGTGTGTGCGCACACATGTGCGTGTGTGTGTGTATACTCTCTATATATTTATTCTAGATTAAAAGGTTACAAAACTCAACAGTGCATCCTTATAATCCCAGCTACTCAGAGAACTAGGGCAGGAGGATCACAATTTCAAGGCCAGCCTGGCAACTTTTTGAAACCCTACTTCAAAATAAAACATAAAAATAAGATGGGGTGGGATGCATCAGCATGTACATTATAATTCAAGAATAAAAAATATGGGAAAAAATGGAGGTGAGGGATGTAGCTCAGTGGTAGAGTACCCCTGTGTTCAGTCCCTAGTGCTGCAAAAAAGAAAGATATTTAAAAGAAGAAGAGGAGGGTGGGGGGAGCTAGGGAGGAAACAGCAACAAAAGGTCAGGTAAGAATCATAAATAAATACTCCAGATTAGGAAAATCCCCCAGGGAAGGGACCTCAGAATCCTCACAGGGCTAACAGGGTTCAACACAGCATTAAACAGTATGCAGTAACCAAGTTTCTGGATCATTTTTTCTATTTGTTATCATATTTCTCCCTGAATCATTATGAAAACTGACTACTGTTTTTCATTATTTCTTCCTTTCCCCAGGAAGCTGGGATCTGTGAGTTTGATGAGACCGCGGGAGATGTTCTATTCATCACTTTCTCTTTAGAACAGGGCCTAAAGCCAGGTGCAGTGGCATCTGCCAGCAGTCCCACTACTTGGGAGACTGAGGCAGGAGGATCACTTAAACCCCAGATTTGGAAATCAGCCTGGGCAGCCCAGCAAGACCCCCATCTCAAAAAAAAAATTAACAAAAAGATTTTTTTTTCAATTTGGCCAGTTTGAACAAAAACATAAAGAAGAATGACATGAATAATTTTATTTCTGCCTGAGTCTTTCTAAAATATACTCAACTAAATTTTATTGCAAATTAAATGTGTGATGAGCCTTTTGGTAGATAGAGGCATGAGGGATTACAGGAAAAGCATGAAGTCCCTGTCCTCTATAGGTGACAGCTGGGTGATAGCCCAAGAGTAAGAATAATAATTTTTTAAATGACTAAAATAATAAAATATTTTTATTATTAAAAATAATCATTATTTACTATTTGCTAGCTGTTCCCCATCCTTCACAGAGCTTCTGCTTCACCCTTAAAGCCACAGTGCTGGTTCAGACACTGTCTTCCTTACCTGAGGGAGAAAATTGAGACTCTATGAGATCAAGTCACTGGCCCAAGGATGTCATGCCATGGGCTGAACCCATGGCTGGCCCACCAGCAAAGTCTAAGTAAGCCATTTGCTACTGTGCTGCACATCTTTCTCAGTATGATTGATTCTATATTGTTTAATAGAGAGGCATCCATTCATATTGGTCTGTGTTTCTTCAGATTATAACACAGTGTTTGGCACACAGGGAAGCAAATGCTTGTTGAATTAAATTAAAGAAACAAACCTAAAGAAACCAAAGAGTGCAGAAGGAATCCATCCCTTCCTGGGAATATCCTTTTTATTATTATTATTATTATTACTATTAGCAAGAAATATGTCCAAGAGATGATCAATTCTCCCCTGGAATTATCCCCCCGTGTACTTAAAGTAATGAATTGCTATAGGTCTGAAGAAAACAATATTGCGATAATATATCGAGGCCCTGATAATATGCTGTGGTTTGGGCCAATGTGCTGTCTTTAAACAAAGCCAAGAGCAGGCTGTGCTCTCTGGGGCCCTTTCAGATACCAGCTGAAGGGGGAGGAATGGATAAAGGCCTGAAATCAAGCAGTATAAGCACTGCTTTGGGACCAGGCATGTTGTTGAGAACTTCTGGGGCCTATAAAACTGCCAGCATCCAAATTGAGAGCTGAGGACCCCTTATCTTCCCCAGGAGGGAAATGACAGTATTTATTGTGGACAAAGGGAGGTACATGTTTGGAGGTGGTGGTGGTGCCTGATTTTTGGATGGCATATTTATAAAGTGACAAGGAAAAGCCCCCAATATCAGGAACAGGATTCTGTCCTTATGTGCATAAATATGTGGCTCGGCCTCTCAGGGTCTCAAGTGGTGTACTATGCATAGAAGTGCTTACACATGAAGGAAGTACCATGTGAATGTCTTTACAGCACAGTTGTGTGTAGATTACCATCAAGACCTCAGGTGTAAAGGAATGTCACTTCATTTTCTATCACTCCACTCCAATGCTTGATTGAAAAGTTATGTGTTAAACCTGCATGTGTTCTAGTTTCCTCGTCTGTAAAAAGTGGGATTGATGTCTATCTCCTAGGCTGTTGAGAAAATTAGAAATTGTGTATGAGAAGGGCTTGGTTCACCGTAAAAGCCCTCAAACAGCAGACAGATGTGCCACCATCTTGTTTTGGGTTCTGTCTCTACTGCTAGACAGTGAGTTTTAGGAGGGTAGAAGCGACACCATGTTGATCTTGCAGCTGAGTTCAGCACATTGCTTTGGGAATCCAGGAAAAACTAGGCAACGCTGATATAACTGGGAATCAAGTGGGAATCAGGTGAAGAATTATCAATTCCTTACATTTTAATTCCATTTGTACTTTTGTCTTCTACTTCAAATGAGTTTCTTTCTACTCACCTCTCAAAAAGTAAGACTGTTCTTGATCCTTGGAAATCCTCATTTATTTATTCATTCAACCAATAAATCTTATAGATGACCCACTTGTGCTGTAAGTTCGGAGATGGTAATTATACCAAGTTGGTGACCTGGTGGAGAGATAGTAGAATGCTAGTAAATGAGGTTTTGAGAGATGAGCAGATTTGAATCATCTTGCTTGCTTTCTAGAGAAAGGAGTAGCAAGACCTAGCATGTTCCTGGACATGCAAGTCATCAAAGAAGACTGGAGTTGATTGGGGTGAAGAAGGTTATGAGGGAAAGGAGATGGCTGGTCCAGGAGTCAACTATGAAGAGCCTACTGAATTGTGTTCAGGAATCCCATCTTGCTTCTGAGGTCAATCTGAAACCACGGAAGGATGCAGAGGAGAGAGAATGACTTGATTTTCATTCTACAACCATTATCTTTGCTCAGTGTGGAAGATGCATACCGGGGAAAGTCAAGGTTGTTGTGGTAGGATTTGCTCAGCTCAAGATTCTCTTGCGAGACACTAAGCCTATGTTTATAAATTTAAACTAAATTAAAAATCTGACACACATAAACCAAATGATGACCTTCTCTCATATTTGAGGCCTCTGGATTCTGACATTTCCTATCATTGTGTTCTTGCATCCAACGCTGTCCAGCCCCTAAGGAGGTAGATGAGACTCTGCCACCCACCTTAGCTAATCATTCTTCTTTTCCAGACACATAAACGAGGTGCCAGGCCTTGGGCAAAGCTGTGCTAAATGAGGACACGATGGAGATGTATGTGGCTTCATTTGTTATCTAAGGTCACTGAATTCACCCTTCAAATTGGACCCTTCAAGATTGATACTGCAGTGTTCAAAGGCTGTCAGACAACCCAACCCTTACAGCTTACAAATTCCTGGTAGAGAGAAGTGACTTTTGGAAAATGTTGGTTGCATTCCTAGTGGCATGCTGGGTGGCTTTACAGCCTTAGAAGTCTAACAGAGTGCTGAGGACCTGGTTCCAGTGACTTAAATCAAGCTCAAGCATTGGCACTTGACCTTGGGCAAATTGCATAACCCACACCATACTGTTGTTATAAGAATAAAATGAGGCCACGTGTGTAAAGTTTGTGCTACCTAGACAACAGACAGGACATGGGGTTGTAGGAGTAGTTGTGGTGGTGGTGGCAGATGGTTATAATGGGGGTGTAATGGGTGGTGATGGCCATTACAACCGTAATGGCCACAAGGGTGGTGGCAGCAGTGGTCCTGGTTGTGGTAGCATTTGGTGTGGTAGTGTGAATGATGATGGTACTGGTTGTGGCAGTTGGGGATGTCAGTGGCTCCACAGCTTGGTGGCTAACTACACTGCCACCTAAGCCAGAATGTAGTGGTATCAAATCCCAGATCTGAAGTTCGCTAACCATGTGACCTTATAGAGGTTGCCCAACATTTTTTTCTCAATGTGTCAAATGTCAAAGGGGGATAATAATAGTAGTTAACTCAAAGGGTTGATATGAAGATTAAATCTAATGAGTTGAAGTTGTGAAGTGTGAGCATAGCGCCTGTTCCGTGGCAAGCAAACTCATTAAATAAATGCACGTTGTTAATGTGCATAGCAACAAAGAGCATATATACACCCCCCCAAGTAGAAGCAGTGTTGTTGTTTCCCTGTCTTACAGATAATGAAACTGACACAATAAATAAAGGGAGAAAATGGAATTTGAATCTGGTTTGGCCAGACAGCAAGAGAAGTGCTTCAGACCTCCCCCCCAGGAAGCCTTGTTGTTCTCTGGCTCATTCCACTTTCCACTTGTAACCTGCAAGGGAGCATGTTTCTGGAATAATGGGAGTCCCTTAAAAAGCTTGCTCATACTGAATGTCTTCTATTTACTAGGCCCATGCATGAATTTATTTAACTGTGCAACCATTCTGAGAAGAAGCCAGTATTATTTCCACGTTAAAGATGGAGCCTGTGAGTGTCAAAGAAGTTAAGCAACTTAATCAATTAGCTACTGTAAACAGAAGGGATCAGATTCAGATTCTGGTAGAGATGTCCAAAACTCATGCTCTTAAGCACTGGACTTTATCAGCCTTAAATTCCTACTATGTTGAATGGTGGAGTGCCCTTCTAGGAATTCCGTTCAGAATCTAGTTCATTTAAAAATGTGAAACCTAGAAGTGTATGTTCAACCAGCACTGACATGAAGATCACCAGGGGATTTATCATTAATGGTTCATGCTATATAATTATTGTTAACATCCCAGTGGGGTGAATATTACTCTGAGAATGTCAGTAACTTCCCCATGTTTGCACAGCTAAACAGGAAGAGAGTTGTGATGTGCACACTAACAACCCGACTCTAAAAAACGAAGCCTATTTTTCCAATAGACACCGTATGTGGACAGGAGTGCTTATAACTGTCAACTTAAAATAATGGAACAGCCATCATTTGTGCCATACATTGGCCTGCAGGTTAAATGAATTCAGAAGCCATTTTTTTTCCCAAGGCCATCACTTAGGTGTTTACCAGGCTGACAAGCTTCATTATGCTCTGAGGCTTGCTTGGGGGTATCGCAGTCCTCATAAGGTTCTCTTAATGGCACAGTCAGCTCTGTTAATTGCAAAGTGTTTTGTGTGCATTCACTGCAGCTGGCATGGCTCCTGATGGGTACTCCAGGGCCCTTTAGGGGCTTGGAAGGAAACTTGCAGAATATTGGCACCTTTGCAGCTGTTGAGAAAAGAACCAGGCCTTCTTTGATCCAAGGCATCAAGGCTTCTTATTTGTGAAAGTGGGGCAGATATCCAGGAGGTATGCAATAGCAAACTGTGGTCGTTCAAATATTGAAGTGCCACTGGACTGGTTCTTAAGGAGCTGCTGCCTGACCTTCAAGTGCCCCAGGCCAACCTGACCCACTCTGCTAATTACTCTTTGACCTCCCACTGATGCCTCCAAAATGACTAACACTTGCCAGGCTTGGAGGAACACACTTAAAATCTCATGACGCTGGAGGCTGAGGCAGGAGGATCACAAGTTTGAGGCTAGTCTAGGTAACATAGTGATACCCTGTTTCCAAATGAAGAATCAAAAGGGTTGGGGATGCAGCTCCATTGGTAAAGCACCCCTGGATTCAATATCCAGTGCCACAAAAATAAAAAAATAAATAACAGAATGCACCAGAGGGTTGCAGGACCATGCCATCTTCAGAAGGCTGATAGGTGGTTCCCTGCATGTACCCATCGTTCCCATTGTTAAATGCGTGACCATTATTTCTGCCTGAAGACATTATTCAGCCATAAGACTCCACTGTCCAAAGCAGTGAGACCATCTGTGTTTCCCTCACAGTCTAGCATAGCTGGAATAGTCCACCTATTATGTTTAAATGGTGGTATTTTAGTGAACACTGAACTTCTTTGGTCTTTTCTTTTTTCCTCAATAAAATTCAAGAACAATGCTTGCCATTAAGTAACAGTTTCTAAAGGGCTGCCATCTCCATTTTGTTAGGTCCTGTTTTCCTCTCTGCCTCCCTCCCCCACCTGTGAAGTGAATACTCTGGTTTAATTGCCTAAGTGCTCTTGTTTCCGATCCAAACTTGTCTTGGCTTGCCTGTCTCATAAACATGAGACAGAATTTCCAGACTCCTCTGCGGGAAGGGACTGCCTCATGCTCACCTTCGCCCTGGCTCCTTCTGTCGGGCTGCAGTGGTCCAGAGGGGCCTAGGAAGCACAAACAAAGGCATCCTGAGATCTCAGAGAAAGCCAGTCTTATCTACCTCTGCAATACTGAGCGAGGAGGCGTGGGGAGCAGGTAATGAGAAGCGGAGCTCAATTTGTCTTAAAGAAGCTGGTATGAGCTCTTCTTTTTCTGAATGTCCATTTAAAACTCACCCTAATGTATTACTAGCACAATTAACCCTTAGGGCTCAGTTACTATACATGGACAGTGGCCCAAAATAGACTCCTGCTTCTATATGAGATGGAAGCACATTTGTCTCTTGGGTAAAGCTTCCAAGGGAGTCAGCTCTTTGTCAGGTCCACGAGGTCCTGGAGATCTTTACCTCCTTCCATCCCAGAGCCTACCTGACATCGGATACTCCACTGTGGGGTTCCAACTCTACCATCCACACTCCAACAAGTAGAATGGAAAGCACACCCATGGGACCCACCACCAATCGACTTGTCCTTATATTCTATCAGACCATGTGTCTGTCTCCATCAGATGTGACTCTAAGAATGTGGTGACTGTATCTATTCCATCATTGTACATTTGCTCTGGCATAATTTTGTTAAGGTCAGGCGAGCGTTGGAGGAAGAGACCACCAAGAGACTGTCTCATGCAACAGCAGAGGGTTTATTGGGGGTCCAGCATGCTGGGGCTCAGAGCTCACTTGAATGGGGCAGAGAGCCCCGAGAACAACTTAAGCAGAGCTTATATACATTCTTTGGAGAGGGCACGGACTTTACATACATCACAGCATCCCTTAGCAAATCATCACATACTGCGGGAAAATCAAATAACAACTCTAAAACATGATTAGCACATTCACTGGCGGGAACAAGTTGGGTAGGGGTGATTGGTCATCACAAACAAAGGGGTATATATTTGAACTGGTTGGGTTAAGCCCTGAGGTGTGTACGTGCTGAGCTGCATGGTCTCTGGGAGGGGTTGTTTTTACAGAGTGACCAGATGGTCAGGAGAGATTTCTCAACATACATTTACTGGTCTCTCCGGGAGTTGTTTTGACCCCTCCATAAATCTCAGGTCCCAGGAAAACAGAACTTAAAGAAATTGAAACTTAACAGAACTTAAAACAAATCTTATCCTTTACATTTTAACCTTTCAATTTCTCCTGCAAGAGGTGCCCAATGGTAATCTTCTGAAAGCCCCTGCCTATGGTTGTGGCATGATACCACTTAAAACTTCAGCATGTCCCACTGCCTATGGCATCAAATCAAGCTCATTACCTTGACCTCTCTACAGACACTCACCTCATTCTCACACTGAGTCAAACTGGCTGTATTTCTTTTCCTGCAATTTGCTAAATTAGTATTCTTCTGCGGCCCTTGTGTTTGCTGTTACTTGTGCCCAAGTGGTCTCCCTTCCCCTCCACCCCGTCTCACACCCCCCTATCTTTTTTTTGGTGGGGTGGGTATCTGGGATTAAACTCGGGGGCACTCAACCACTGAGCCACATCCCCAGCCCTATTTTGTGTTTTATTTAGAGACAGGGTCTCACTGAGTTGTTTAACACCTCGATTTTGCTGAGGCTGGCTTTGAACTCACAATCCTCCTATCTCAGCCTCGCAAACCACTGGGATTACAGGCGTGCACCACCATACCCAACACACCTCTTCATCTTGATGGTCCATCTCCACTGAGCTCTGGACTCTAACCTGCCTCTTGATATTTGTCTGATATTTCCCAACCCACATATGCTTTGTCTGTCCCCACTCTTATACTTTATTTTCCCATAAAAGAGATTTCATATCACTTATCATTATATGCAATTTTTGTTTGTTGACTAACTTATTTGGTTGGCTCTTTGTCGCCTGAATTAGAATACATGCGCTTAGTGGACAAAGGTTCTGGGTTGTTACCTGTGGAATTTTAATGCCTTATACAGTGTGTAGTACCTAGGAATCCATCAGTTACCAAAGAGATAAGATTATATTTTCAGAAGTTAAATTCCACTCCCCCACCCGTTAATCATATCCCTTTTACAAAGTTACAAAGCAAAACCTAGGAATCAGCCTTAAAAACCTCTGTAAATTCGCCATCCTGTTGCCCGCTGCCCTGCTCAGGGAAGCAATCTGCCTTCCTGCCTTTCCCCAAGATGAGGGAAGAAAGTTTCCCTTTGGAGACCTGTGGCTAGGATGTGGTGGGCTTGCCAAGCTAACATCCCCATCCCCACCCACGGTTCTAAATTATAATAAGTTGCACAGGATCAAAGGGATAGGTAGATGGCAAAAAGGATGGAAGATCATCTGGAATGATGAAACTCAAAGATAAAGGCTCGAGAAGGAACCTGGCTTGTGGTGACCAGAACCTTGGGAGGTACATCCCAGCAGGCTGACACAGAGATGGTGAAACAAAGCTCAGAGGAGAGGGAGGAAGGGC
>NW_026000051.1:13783762-13883695 GCF_001458135.2 Marmota marmota marmota
CAGGGGAGGGTGGGAAAGTGCAGATCCAGTAACAGTTAGATAGTAGGTAGTGACCCAGAGAATGAGGAGAGGTCTGGGGGTGGGGGAGGGGGAGTAGGGTTCCTGAAGCATTGGTGAAGGATAATCTGTGATTTTGGGAAGCAGTCTAATGGAGGAGGGGGGAGTGGACAGCTGTGAAGTAGAAGTAAAGGTCAAGGATAATTCCCAAATACTGTCTGCCTTGGGAGTTTGCACAGGGAATTTAAGTCTTTATCATGCATACAAAGTGCTCAGTAAATATTTATTCAGTCAAATCCAATTTCTCTGCCTTCCCTGCTCTTCTTTCTACTCAGCTTTTCCTTTGTCCCAGATTATATATAGAGAGAGTTCACTAATGCTCAATCCTAGAGAGCGTCCCCTCTCTCTGTCACCCCATTCTTGCAGAATGAAACCTGACATGTCTCTCAATTCATAACAGCATGGCCAGTGCTAAAATCAGGACTAAAGGAACTAAATGCCCAAGTCCAGACATCAGCTGGCTTTGGTGCATGGAGATGGGTCAAGCTGAGCCCAGATCTGTAGTCATAGATGCAGACCTTCTCCTGCCTGCTCAACAGGTACCTCCTTGATACTCATACTCTACCTAGAGTTTGCAAACCCACAGCCTCCCTAGCAGTGATAAATACTGAACATCCACTATGTCAGCCATCCCAAGGGGCCCAGTGGGGCCACCGTTCTAGCTGTCCTCCCCTCTGCTCCATCCAGTGCTCATCTATTCCTTTCCACACCCATCACAGATTCCCATTAGCTTTAACAATGGGAAGTCGCTGACCTTCCATGTACAGTCAGAGACCTGGATGCCCTGGATCTCCAGCAAGTATCCTTCCCAGGATATCCCACCAGCCACCATTAATATTCGTGGACTGACAGCTGAGATTGACTGCCTCATTAGCAGGCGTCTTGTGGAACTCTGACAATAATTAACAACTCAACAGTCTCATTTGCTGGCCGATCAGAGAAGTATTCAATCAAAAATGTAATTTGCCCGATGCCTCCATTTAGCATAGGAAGACTATTTCTTCAAAGTTTTAAATAGTCTAATTAAGAGGGAAGAAATAGAAGGGGAAAAATTATTAACAGTATAGGTTTAATGTGAAATTGCTGGAGCAAATTAATAATGCAATAACCATTTTTAGCAGCTGTCTATCAGTTTGTGGGCCGGAGTAATTCAATTAGTCAGCAAAGGGCTGTTCAGATTAGACAGTGGGGAACAAGTGCCATTTTGTCTCCCAAAGGTGTGGTGAACTTTATTTCACTGGGTTTGGGAGAGAGAGGTACAAATCACTCCAAGATTCTGCAGAGAGGCAATGTCTGGAAGGAAATGTGCCTGGTAGTTGGAGCCAGTGAACTGGGCTTCTTGGGAAGATAGTCTCAGAAGAGACTGTCAACTCCTCGGAGTTGATTCCCTGCAGCGTTGACTCCACAATGTCAACACCCTTGATAAAAAGCAAACAGTCTACCGAAGTCAAGCATTATAGGCAGGCCTAGCTTGGAACTCTGGCTCTGTGCCCTTCAGCCTAAGACCACAGCCATACCAACCAATGGTGTTGTCTTCCAGCATCTGCTACACTTCGGCCTCTCTCTGCTCATGAAGACCTTTATTTCTTCTCTTTTCTTTTTGCAGTACTGGGGATTGAGCCCAGAGACTCATGCATGCTGGGCACATTCTCCCCCGCTGAGGTACACTTCCAACCTATTTTATTTTGTTTTCATACAGTGTCTCACGAAGTTGCTGAGGCTGGCCACGAATTTATGATCCTCCTGCCTCAGACTTCTGGGTAGTAGGAATACATTGTGCACCAGTGTATCTGACTTCATGAAAACCTTTCTCTCAAAAATGCTTCTGCAGGGTCTAAGCACCAAATCCTTCTGCTCCTTCCAGATCCAGCACATCTGCACAAAGCCAACCTTATTTCTCCCAAGCAAGTGTTCTTCTTCCCAGTTCCTTGTCAACCTTGAGGTCCTGCCACTTCTTCTTTGCCTGTAAATGGTGATAATTTGGTAGATGTAACTGGAAGGTGGTGAGGCTTAGGTGAGGACTGTCAGAGTCTCAGGCAATCTGTCTTTTCTTTCAGAAAGAGAGTAACAAATGGGCCCAGGCTGGCCTGGATTCTAATTTGGGTTCTGTCACTTCCTGGCTGTGTACACTTAGGTAATTTTTTTCCACCTCTTTGTGTCTTAATTTCTTCACTTTGAAAGTAGAGATATGAATTCTTATTTTGTTGACTTCTTATGAGAATGATGGATAATATATGAAAAGCCCACAGTGCATAATAGATGCTTTAAAGTGGCCACCGTTGTTATTAATGCCCTTAATATCGTGTTGGGCTTTCTTGCCGACTCCATAAATGTCAGTCTCTTTACCTTTCCTGACATGTGCCTTTGCACCTTCACAAGGGTATTTTTATAGTCAACTCTTTACATACATGTTTATTTCTTCTTTCTCTGCACCCACAGCTGTCTGTTCTTCTGTAAACTCGTGGAGTGTATGACTCAGATCATACACACTATACTCAAGCAGTGCCTAGCCCTTACATGTGGTAGGCTTGAGTAAGTGCTGCAGAAGCTAGAAGTACTTATAAGCTTATGTTAGAGCAGGACGAACAGTTACCATGAAGACTTGGGGAATAAATGAGTCCCAGGGTAGGTGGTAAACAAATTTGCATATGTGATTTTGTTCGAATATCTGAAAAGGTTAATTATCAGTGTTTCTAATTAGAGGTTAATTGTTAATTGTTAATTGCTGGACTTCAATGACAGCCACAGTGGGGTCTGCATTTCAGCTCTTTCTCATGGACTTCTAAAGTCCCCTCTCTGATCCTCATTTTTTTCATCTGTAAGATGGATTGTCATGGACCTACTTTGAGAGTTGTTGTAATGATCCAGTGAGGTTTTGCACACAAAGCCATTCTGCTTCACAGTGAGGACTCTGTACATGGTAGCCAGTTTAGCATTATTTGGAAGTGACAGGGAGTTGGGAGGCCAGGGACAGTGACAGGGAGGGAAACTGAGGTAGATTGTAAAATATCATGGGAAATGATGAACCTATCTCTAAGGTGCAAGGTTTCTTAGCTCCTTGCAAGTTGAAAGCAAGGAGGAGATATGGTGGGCTGTTGCCCACACCTGCAAGAGTGTGCAGAGAGAACTGTAGCCAAAGTTAAATTGGAATAGTTACCCAGAAAGGAAAACCCTACAGGGGACTGCTGGTGCTGACAGCCAGTTGGATGTAGCAACAGGACAGCACAATAAGGTTTTCAATCACACACTTGCTTATTCCAAGAATGTTCCTGGTCCTAGGGTAAATGCAATGTGAAGAATAAAGATGCAGCAGAAAAAAAATCTCCTTCCCCATCCTGAGGTGCTTGTGCTTGGAGAGGTGCTAGCACTTGGCCACAGGAGGGGAGAGAGCCTGACTGAGCCCATGCACTATTCTCTGGGAGCCTGCAGGTGTCCAGGGCACGACTATCCAGTATAGACTTCTGTTCTAACTATAGTCCATTCACCACAGCCAAGACAAGTCTAATAGATGGAGCCATTCAGTCCAATCCAGTGGGCTCTATGAATACTTATGAGTGTTTTGTTATACAAGTGAGTTATCAGAGCCAGTTAAAGAAAGAACATGAACACCAGCGAAAGCCAGGAATGCAAAATACACCACGCTTCCTGTAAGTAATGATATATATAAACTTAAGAGGCCCCATGATTGGAAGACTTATAATAGCTCTGCATTTACCACTGGATGACCATGTGACTGGTTCCCATGCTAAGGGCACCTCATGCATTATTTCCTTTAAAGTAAGAAATCAATCTTTTGAGAGCTAAGAAACCTTGCACCCTAGAGATAGGTTCAGTTGAGGGAGTTGGTGAAAACTATCCTAAGAAAAGCAGAGGTGCTGATTGAAGGAGACAGAGATGCCCTGACATGTATATTCCTTAGATAAATGCTGAACACAAACAATGCAAATGAGTTTCTCGGGGGGAGGGGGGGGGGCTCCTGTTGAGCATGCTCAAGGATAGATTGTCCAGACTGACCTCTTTGCTATACTTCAGCTAATTAATGTACCTAAAACTTGTAAACCAGGATTCATTGTTCGCGGGCTGTTCGCTCAATTATTCTTGCTTTTGTTCTGTTTTTATAAGTCCCAGTTTTGCTTTTATTCCTAAATAATATCCTGATGGTCCTCTCTCTCATATATATAGTGAACTGCATGTAACTAATTAAATGTCTCTGGGTTATTCTCTGATAAAGTCATTAAGAGACTGGATTTTGGAGTCAGCTATGCCTGATATCAGAAACCCAGCTGTCATTCAGTGAGTGACCTTGATTTAACTTCTCTATTTTCTCACCTGTAAAATGGGAATTAAGAAACATCCCCAGTTCATGGTTCTGTAAAAGATTTAATTAAAGCAATGCATATAAGGAAAGCACTTAGGATAGTACCTATATCTCAGTAATCAAATATTTAAATTATTAATGCCAGCATGGTTAGGCTTATTATTATGAGAGCTGATCAATATAATAATAACTATGCCAAAACTACTTGTTGTATACCAGCCCAGGGATTGAAATGGGATCTGATAACATGTGAGCAGGGACCAAGAAGGAGAGAACAAAGATTCCTACAAGAGCAGAGGAAGCTACCCAAGCTGCAGAAGGTACCAGAGAGAAATATGCACCAAAAAGAAAGCTCTACATTAGAGCAGGGCACAAGTAAGGGATGGGCATACATTACCGAGATCAATACATGTTTTGAGGGAATTTTAAATGTGGTCCTGGGAACTCTGATGGGAGAAAGATCATTTAGAGCAGGAGTCCCAGGGACATCGCAGCTTTCTTGGACAATGTGGTGTTTTACCTAGGCCTCCATGAGAGGACAGGAGAAAACATTAGGTCAGAGACACTGCCTGAGAAAGGGCTCATGGGTGGTCCCAGATGGTGTGCACAGTTTGCCACTTCAGGTGCCGCTGATGGAGAATTCAGCATGTAAGGTTTGTAGGATGGGATGGTGTTTAAATCATAAAACATTTTATTTCCAGACTCTGGGGTATTTCTATATTACCCTGTGGACAATGAGGGAATTCTGGACACTTGAATGTATGTACATGCCTGTGTGTGTGTATGTGTGTGTGTGTGTCTGTCTGTCTGTGTGTGTGTCCCTCTGGATGGGAGGAGGGAAGAGAAGCCAGATACCAGGAAGCTTGGTCTTCCTTAATTATTCATTATGTCCTACAATGTGAAGAAGGAAAGTAGGAAGGAAGGAATAAGGAATGAAGGATGGGGGGAAGGAGGGATTGAGGAAGGGAGGGAGGGAAGCAGCTCTCAGGGACCACTGGAAATGCCTAAGGACAAGGCAGTTGCCAGAGCCAGGGCCTTCCTTTAATGAGTCTGAGTCACAGGAGGCAGGAACTGTTTGGATGTGTGCATGCACATACATCTGCTTGTCCTTTCAACCTGGGGAGAGCTGCCCAACTTTCTTTCCTTGTTCTGAGACTCCACATAAGATCTGGGAGGAGGAAGTGCATCTTCTGACCCATTAAAAAGCTGTTTGGAAGAGGACTGTGGAGAGGCATTCCTTCTCTCCCTGGGAGACTCCTCAGCGCCCCAGCAGGTTCCTGGGAGGTATTCTTTGAATGCAAAATACCCAAGGGAAGATACTCAGTGAATAACTACTGTTGTGATGATGGTGGTGGTGAGCCCAGCAGAGTTGACAAAATGTTTTATGTTTGGTGATTGGGAGAAAATAAATGATTTATTATCTTTTATATTCAGGATACAAACATGGGTGTACTCTTTTAGCATTGATCTGAGGACCAAGAGTCTTGGATTTTAATAAAACCTCCATTCGCTGGACTTCATTTTTCCCATCTGTAAAATGGGAGATGGGTTGTAAGTGCCTTCTCAGCTCAGGGTAACCTATTGAGAACAATGCACTCCTCAGAGGAGATGCTTCCAGGGCTTTAGCTTTGGGGTCCTGCTCCCTGTCAGCAAGTGCTTTCTGTGAGTGAGACCTGGTCCACAACATGCAGTGGTGAGATCACTGGTACCTGAGTAGGGCCTGGGCTGCTCTGCAGGGATGCTACAAAGAGCCCCTCACCCAGGTGGGAAGTTGAATTAAATCTCCTCTGCTAAACTCCATCCCAAATCTGAGATTTAAGGATTCTAAGTTGAATATGTGATTTCCATCCTCTGGCTCCTTTTGAGATTTCCCCACCACCCACTACAAACCAGCTCCCCATTAAAAGTCTGGAAGGACTCTCCATTCCAGGGGTAAAAGCAGGTGTCCATCTCTCTAGGCCTGATTAACGAACATGGGGTCACATCACAGAATAGTTTCCTGCCATTCTGCACTCATCACTCAACATTTCTCAAAAATCAGAGATGATAGCACTTTTCCCAAGGCAGAAGTCTGATTTTTGCAAAGACAGCTCCATCTCTAAAGACAAGGGGGTCAAGATGACATGTGCAAGTGCTGACTTGGACTGTCAAGAGTGACTCTCATCATGGACTTACGCGGATCATCCAGAAGGGTGAACAGCCCAGACCTGGGAGCAGAGATTCAAATGCAAGCCCCTGTCCTCTAAAGACTCAGTTGGGTGGTGAGGTGTTGACCTCCAGAGGGAGATACAATTAGAGAAGGAAAGAGCACAGGAGAGAGTTTCCAAGCTGAGGCTGTCCAGTTGGGACATTCTGCACAGGTCCCCAGATCTCACTGTTACACTTTTGCAAAGAAGAAGGCAAGCTTGAGATTTAAGCCAACTGTGAGTCCAAACCTTCATGTCCTTTTCCTTAAAGTGGCGATGCCCAATCTTATCTCTTAGGGATTGTTGCTCATTCAAAGAGCCTCAAAAGCCTGTGGCAGACCCTGCAGTGCCTTTACCTCAGAAAGTCCCTTCCCATCTCTGTCCTGTGGGTGTGTTGTTGCAAGTCTTCCTTCTCCTGTTCCTCCTCCTTTTTTGTTTTTTCCTAGGTTCTCAATCATGATGAGCATGCACTCTACCTCTGAGCTACACCCCTATCCCCCACTCTCTCTCTTTTTCTTGGGGGTGGGGGGAGGGGGGAAGTACTAGAGGCTGAACTCAGGGACACTCGACCATAGACTCACATCCCCAGCCCTATTTTATATTTTTTTTAGACACAGGTCTCACTTGAGTTACTTAGTGCCTTGCTTTTGCTGAGACTGGCTTTGACTCTTGATCCTCCTGCCTCCACCTCCTAAACCACTGGGATTGGAGGCATGCACCACTCTGGCCCAAATCATCTCTCTCTTTTATTTTTTGGTACCAGGGATTAAACTCGGGGGCACTCGACCACTGAGCCACATTCCCAGCCCTATTTTGTATTTTATTTAGAGACAGGGTCTCACTGAGTTGCTTAGCACCTTGACATTGCTGAGGCTGGCTTTGAACTCACAACCCTCCTGTCTCAGCCTCCCCAAGCTGCTAGGATACAGGCTTGTGCCACCACACCTGGCCCCTACCACCTGTTTTTAAGAAGTATGTTTTGAGTTAAAAAAAAAAAAAAAAGCAGAAAGCTTCTTCACTCACCAAACCTACTTCCCACCCTCAAAGCACCCTCTGCTTAGCAATTAAATATGCTTACTTCCAGCACTGTTGACATGCATTTACATAGGTAAATTTTAACCAGAATAGGATGATACTGAATGTTTTTTGAAACTTGCACTTTCTGCTTATACAAAGTCTTAAAGATGTGTCCATGTTAGTTCATACAGATCTACGATAACCTTGTTTTGCAACTGATTAATATTCCATGGTACAGATGCCTTGTGTCTGCTTAGCCACTAGCCAACAATGCACTTTTGAAGTTATCCTATTTTTTAATTATTATAAACAATGCAACAATAAGCAGCCTCACATTTTTATTTTTCTGACCATTTATTTTTGTTTATTTTTACGTCCCAATGCAATAACATGAAAAAGTAAAAAATTATTTAAAATGTTGATAGGCACTCCCAAATTGTTCCCTGAATCTATTATTCCAAGGGATAAACTAGTCATTATTGAATAAATGGTTATTAAAAACAAATTATGAGCCAGGCATTCTGGCAATACATAAAATTAATTGGACATAGGGCCATTCCTGAGTAGCTCATAATTTGTTATGGGTGCGTACTTTATAAACAATAATAACTCAAGGTATAAAGCTCTGAGGCACAGCTCAGGGTAGATAATAAGCAGCCCTTAAAGGGAAGGGGCTTTTGACTTGTGAAAAGTCAGGAGGATTATGGGTTATGTCAGCACTAGAGGATCTACAATGCTGTTTTTACAACTGATTAGTGTTCCATAATACAGATGTATCCTGATCTGTGTAGCAACCAGCCAACAATGAACCTTTAGGTTATGACTGTTTTATTTTTATAAACATGACAACAATAAATAGCCTCATACGCTTATTTTTCTTCTGTTCCAAGTAAGTGGTCAGAGAAGATGTCCTGAAAGAAGTGGCCCTTGAGCAGAGGCCCCTCCCATGGAAGAAGAAGGGAAAGAGCTCAGAGGGATGGGTATTGTTTGTGGGCACCTAGTCTGAAATAAGACAGGTTTTGAGGTCAGATAGACCTGAATCCTGATCTGCTGCATGACCTTGAACAAGTGACTTAATCTCTAGGACTTTACTATGTTTATCTATTAACTGGGGGCAATGATTTTAGTTCTGAGTGTCTTTTACCATTTCTCCCGGTACTTAATGAATGTGCACAGAGGACCTGGCACTGTTCTAGAAGATGGGCATGCAGTACTGAATAGACCACACAGTATTCACGAGCTGACTTCCCAGCAGTGGATAAAAGGAGGCAGTATATGGTCAAGAGCTTGGCATAGCCAGCATGTCCGCTTACTCTATCATGAAGACATCGTAACATGAAGGGGACTTGCAGTAGACAGGCAGGATCTTGACCCAGGATTTTTTTAAGTGATCTTGAAAGTTGGTTATTTCCATTCTTCATTTTCTATTCATCTTCCCCTCTTCCTCTTTCCTGCTCTCCCCTTTAAATTATCCTGTTAATGTCACTTCTTACAGGAGCTGGAGAGCAATTCTTCAGCTTTGAAGCCATTAAAATTATTTAGAGGTTGCCTGGACAGCATCACCAGCTGGCCTAGCTCATCTGAGCCTGGCAGAGGTACTGGGGGACCTGGGAAAGGGGCTGCTTCTCATACACATCCACATGCTCAGTAAAAAGGTCCTTCATCCACAGAAATTTCTTATGTCCCAGGGAAAAGGAAACTGTTAGAATCCAGAGCAACTTTAAAGAGCACCTGACCCAACACTACCCCAGTGGTTTTGTACAGTGTTGGGAAGAATGCAGAGAAGGCAAACTTTGAAACAAGACTTCTCCATTCTAAGAAATGAATTGCAAAGATAAAGAAGCAGTGTGTTTGCCAGCCAAAACCTGTAAACCACCACAGTCAAATTCCTAACATATAGCAATGACGTATTTTTTTTTCTTCAGATTTTGAAATGGTCACACTATGTTACTCAGGCTGGTCTCCAACTCTTGGACTCAAGCGATGATCCTGCCTTAGCTCTCTAAATAGTTAGGACTACAGGTGCACACCCTCATGGCTAGCAAAAGTGGCATTTTAAAAAAGTGATTGACACCACCTTAGAAACTCCCAGAATGGTTGTAAGGCCACCCGGGGAGGAAGGGCCTTGTAGCTTTTAAGAAGGATGAAACTTTCTGATCTTGGTAAAGATGGATCTTTATTCATAGGTCAGCAAACCTCAGAGGGTTAAGAGACATTTGGAAGAGGCTGTAGCTTTTGTCAAGTAGCATATCTGGGGTTGTTGAGCATTCACAGTGTAAATTCTTTTAGATATGTAACGGGAGCTCCATTGATCATGGACGGTGAGTTCCCCTTCTGCATTTGGAGAAGCAAATGCCTGAAGATGGGAAGGAATTACCAAGCTCACACAGACATGAGGAACAAACTTATTTTCAAACTCAGAACTCCCAGGCCTGTCCCCCACCTTCCCAGCCCTCCGCCAACCATCCCTATCCCATAGAATCTGTCTTGTTCTTTAATCCAACCTGTTACTGAACAGTAGGCTAGGAGCTGATTACCCACCACACAACAGCAACCAGTTCAGCTTTCAATCTCAGGCCAGGCCTCAAGCCCAACACTGGGTGGGCACAACCCTAGGCAGTAGGTACAGCTGTTATTGCAGAGATGAGAAAACCAAGATTCAGGGATGTTCACAGACTTGCCCAAAATGACATAGGTAGTGAATAAATAGCAATTGTTTGTTTGTTTTTTTTTTAATGTGAGTTTTATTTCTTTTCCCTTCTATAAAAGAAATCTGTACTCACAAAAAAGAGGGAAATAGAGAAATTTTAAACGGATGCAGTTTTTAAGGCCTCATACAAATATAAACAATGTTTGATACATTCTGAGATTTGCTTTTAATTTTTTTTTCAACTATCCAGAATCATTGCTGTAAGATTGTAATCATGTCCCTACAGCTTTGGACTGGGCTTCCTGTTTAACCTAAGTCTGTTCCATGTTACTTCCCAGTCTTTGTAAACATGATTTCTCTGCATAATAGGACACATTATGGAGGCGCAGGAGGAAGGCTAGGAAGGGAAGCAGTGGGTAGGAAACATGGCAAACACAAAAATGGTGGAGGATTGATATTTGGAGTCAAATGTAAACAAGAAAAGAGCAAGGGAGACCGTGAGAAGCCCTTGGGATTGGGATGTTATCTGATTTTCAGCTTCATTTGAGGCAGGTTTTTCAGGATGGCATCAAAATGCAGGGGAGAACTTGTGGCAAGAAGACTCAAGTCTTCCTAACCCCATATTCCAGTCTCAAGCCTAGTGACACATGAGAGGAAATTCCATTGCCTATGAGGCTGGCCCCTTTACCTTATTGCCAGTCACCACCTAAGGAAGCCCTTTCTGCCCTGGTCAAAAAGAAGATCTCCCCCTGCCCATCCACACGGGTATGAGGCACCAATTCAGGGCAAGGACCACATGACTATGTTCATGCCAGAGTCTCAGGCTTAACACAGGGCTAAGTATATAATCAGCTCTCGAATAATTTTATAAAATGATTTAATTAACCAATTAACTGATTAATTTATTAATTAACTCCAGCTATCTCACCTTGCCTTTCCACACTCTTTCTTCTCTGCTGTCCTTATTAGTCATGAATGTGCATACAGAGTATTGATTTAAATTAAAAAAAAATTAAATTTGAAGATTTAAATTCAAAAGGTTTGGGATAGAGCCTGGAATTCTGCATTTCTAACAAGCTGCAAAGAGGAGGCTGTGTCTCTTAAAAGCAGGAGTTAGGAAATTCCATTGTCTCCAAACCCAGGAGTTTCAGAAACCTGAATGCCTGTGGTATCAGAGGTACTGGGAGTAGCTGAACATGCATCCGTTCATTAATTCAATCAACACTGATCAAGCATCCACTGTGTTCCAAGCCCTGTACTTGGAACTCGGAGCTCAGTTGGGATTTGAGTAGACAGGGTCCCTGCACTCTCAGAGCTCATGGTTTAATGGGTGAGACCAGCATTAATCCAACCACATGCCAATTAATCAACACTTGCAAACACCCAGCCATGTGCCAGGAGGAAAGTAGGGCAATGTTATGAGAGTTAATTGGGATCAGGGGGCCTAAGCAGAGGGTCAGCTAGCTTCTCTGAGAAAGTTCCAGTTGATCTGAGCTCTAAGGGATGCACAGAGTTAAAGAAGAAAGGGGGTGAGGCAGAGAATCACAGGCAGAGGGAACTGCATGTGTGAGGACTGTGGGCCGCCAGGGGACTAGGGTGGTTATAATCCACAGGCACCCACAAGAAGTCTTTGTCACTTAAACCAAATAATGGCCGCCAAAGGATCACCATGGAGAAGTTAGCACTTTCTTACCCGAATGCTGGAAGAAGGACATTTCCTAAATTACTGCAGTCTTGGATCACTGGGAAAAGAGGGGATGCAGGTGAAACAGGAGGACCAAGTTGACTCCTTCCTGGTTTAGGAGGAAATGCAGCTCAAGAGAAGGGCCCAGGCTTTGATGTGAGACAGACCAAAGGCCTAGATTCAATATCTATCATTTAGCACTTATTCTGGGAAAGTCATTAAAGCCTTTCTGAACTTAATTTCCTCACTGGTAGAGTAAAATTACAGTAAAGCAACTAGACATTTATGAGCTAATTTGTATAAAACAGTCCCATTGCCTCCCCCACTCCCCTCGGCCCTCCTACCTCAGACACACCCAGTTCATTCAGAGGAGAAGAAATCTTGCTTTGGTGGCTCAGCACATTTCAGGGATGGTGGGCCATCACCGGGGCTGGGTGCAACAGCATGAATCCCAGTGTGTGGAAATAAATTTACCTTCTAAGGGAAAAGCTGCTTCTCTTCCCACAGTACCTTTAGGCCACGTGTTTGGGTAGTTTTCCTCCACACCAACCTGTCTCCAACTCTCGAAACACCAGCTGGCTGACTTATAATTAATCTAATTCTGACACCATCTACCTGGAGTAGTTCATCTTTAAGATATTGATTAAGGTGAAGGTGGAAAACTGCCTTTATTTCAGACACCAGTTATAAGCATCAGGTTCCCACATTTCTGCCTGATTTGGCTAAGGAGTCAGAGATTCTCAACTCACATTCAGTAACTTTCTAGGAGGACTCACACAACTCAAGGAAACACTGACTTGCGTGGACTGTTTTACTCTAAAAGATATGATAGGATTGATGTGACAGAGGATAGAGATGAATAGCCTGCTGCAAAGGCACAAATGGTCAAGTCTTCAAAGGATCCAAGTGCAGAAGCCTCTGATGCCACAGAGTTGGGACATGCTGCCCTCCTGGCACATAAATGTGTCCAGCACCCAGGCACTCTCCAGACCCTATAGTTTAGGGATTTTTATGGAGTCCTTATCACATAATGCATGATTAATTACTAACTTTCCAGCTCCCCTATCTTTCTGGATAATGGAGAGTGGGACTGAAAGTCCCCAGCTTTTAATCATGATCTTTCTCATAACTAGCCCCTATCCTGAAACATGAGTCCACCAAGAATCATCTCATTAGAACAAAAGATGGTTCTGTCATTCAGGAAATCATAAGGTGTTTAGGAGTTCTATGTCAGGATTCAGAAGGAGACACCAAATATATGTATATATTCATATTCATACATTCTAAGGAGGAAGTAATGAGAACTCAGTATTTAGACCCTGTGTTGGTGTGCTGCTGTGCTAGCCAACAGATATTCACCAATAAGTATGGTCACGGCCATGGGAAACCCTTGGTCTTTTTAGCGAGTCTAAGGCCACTGCCGTAGACGTGTTGCAGATGCAGTGCAGATATTGCCCTTGAATCAATGTCATTGACATGTCTGAGGGATATTGCTCCCCAAGTCAGGAAAGAAAAGTCTAAAAATCTGGCAAAATGGGGCATCTCTGAGAAAATAGTTTGTAAAGAACATTCCACACTTTGGGGAAAGGAGTTGTGGAGCTCTACCTGGTCCTGGGCTGTCTGTGAATTTGAGGGCTAAAATATTCCAAGGCCCTATATAGGGTTTTCTAGCAGATAGGCCAGAGGCCAAAGCCCAGCTGTAGCACATGCTGGTTTCCTGACTTTGGGCAGGTAATTCCTCTCTACAGAGCCCTAGTTGACTTATCCATACAATGGAAACCCCAGGATCCACCTGGCAGTGCAGTAGGGAGGGTGAGTTTAGCCAGCAAACATTAAACATCTCCACAGTGCTTCACTTTAGGCGTCACCAATGCTGCCTCAGCAGTGGCCCAGGTGGAAAGAGGGTGTGGCCGAAAAAGGCAGGCATGACTTTGGCCCTGCTGGGTGACAAAAGCACATTTTCACACCTCTCTGAGCCTCAGAAGTGAAGAAGAGCAATGGTATGTGTGGAATAGTCTCTGACCATGACGGCCAAGGTTGAGGTACGTCTAGAAAGCACTTTCCAGTGCTCAATGCAAAGCAGGCCCTCAGTAAAGGGTAACTGTGCTGTTTTACAAATGACAGAATGTTGATGATGGTTATCAGTCAAACAGCAGAGATTGAGGTAAGCTTCAAGATGACTTTCATGGCCAGAAGGGGAAAAAAAGTCTCCAAGGTAGATGTGTCCTGCTGAAGTTCAGAGGTCAAGCCATGGGGTTTTACTCTTCGATTCCCATTGCAGGGTGAAGAATTCAGGCCCAGGAAGGAGGAGTTTCTTTCCCATGTTCACATAGTGAGTTGGTAAGGGTCTGCACTGGGCCTGATGGCAATTCTGATTCAACTTGTCTCTTAGTATTCAAGAACCTCAGCACTATGGCCCAAATCCTTCTTCCAGCCCTGTTCCCTGGCCCGTATTCCTTAGCAAGAACTATTCCCCAGCTCAGCTCCACTTACAGTCAGCTAAGAGCATTCTCTGTTTTTCAGCCTCCACACCTTTGCCCATTCTGTTCTCTGTGTCCAGAATGCCCACCCTGCCCTTTACCTAAGGAAACATTGCCACCGATCATGTTTGGATCCCCGAGTCTAGAAATACACCCGCAGAGGAATGCAATGAGGAAATGTGAATGTCCAGATCCCACTCAAGCCCGGGCCCCATCCTTTCCGTGAGGAGTGTCTCTGAACGCACTTGGTCCACGTGGCACCACTCACCTTCTCGCATGCTCCTGAGAGTTACGAGCAGTATAGATTATTTTAATGACGGTATTACTTCCAACTGCGTCTGTCCCATCTGTTCCTCCCCAATTACGAATGCAGAAACCCAGCATGTGTCTCCATTCTGGCAGTAGAGAATGAAATATAAGTGCTATAAAAGGAAGTATATTCTTTGAACAATACAGTTGGCACCTGTGAAGCTTGTCTTGGGTTTCAGAGTCTCCTGAATCTTCCAGAGCGAGCTGGTACCTTCCTTAAGAAGACACCACAGCATGCCCAAGCCATTCTTTCCCTTCCTCTAAATCAAGGGGTACCAATAAATGACAAAGCCAGGGGCATTTCATGGGCTCCAGAGAAGAGCTTCTAGTTCTGTGGAAATGACCAAAAACATGGTGAAAAGAAAACACAGTCAATGTGTGTATGGTGGGGGTGGGAGTGTCAAGGGACAGGTATTTGCCTGATCAGATATGCAAAGTAAGGGTTGAGGCCAGAAAGATTAGAAAAAGCAAGCTCCGTGGACATAAGCAGAATGCAGAGATCCAAAAGTACATCAGGCAAAGCAAACAGAGTGTTCCTCCCACTGAGGAACCAAAGGCTCAGAAATGTTACCTGTAAGAGATCTCACAACAAGGAAATAGCAGCCATGAGTTCAAATGCAGATCTAATGTGGAAGTCTGTGTCCTTAACTGCCATGCAGCCCCTGGTAAAATGAAACCAGCCCCAAGCCCCAGCCACAGGTGATTGATATCTCACCTGCACATCTTGATGGAGCAAAACCCAAGCTTGCAGCTCTCACCTCTGCCACAGAACAGACAGGATTAGACACAGAGAAGAAGAGAAAGGGCAGCCAAGTCCTAGAATCCACAAAACAAATCATTCTCCGGGTGAAGTACACTTTGGGGCGAAAGAAATCCCTAAATGTTTTATTAAAGGAATTCAACAACTACAAATATTAACAGCAAGGCTATGAATTATTTAAAATGCAACTACCTAAACCAGCCTATAAATTAAACATGAAAGGTTCTTGCCAGAAAGAAAGAGGCCGGGTGAGTTCCCAGTTCTTAGCGCTTAAGAAGGAAAAAGGCAGTCCTCATGTTTATTGAGCACCTACTGTGTGCAAGTGCTCTGCTTTTCTCAGTTGCCAGTGAGACTCACTCCAAGCCTAGAAAAAAGAGAAATTAATTTTTTTTTTTTTTTGCATCTTACAAATGAAAGACTCCAGATGTTTGAGACAGAAAGTTTTTTGTATAGTCATGTCTAGGTAAGGGGAAAGCTGAGGCTCTGCTAATGTTTGCTTGGGTTTGAAGCCATCTCTATCCACAGTACCAGGCTGTCTCTCAGCTGGCGGATACCTGAAGGTGTAAATGCAGAAAGCAACCTAAGTGGGGTGGTGCAGACCTATAATCCAGCTACTAGGGAGGCTGCAGCAGGAGAATCACATGTTTTTGACCAGCATGGGCATTAGCTGCCTTGTCTCAAAATCTAAAAAAACAAATAAAAAGGGATGGAGTGGGGTATCTCAGTGGTAATACACTTGTGTAGTCTGCGCCAGGCCCTGGATTTGATCCCCAGCTACATACACACAAAAAGAAGGAAGCAAGCAAACAAGCAAGCAGAGGCCTTAGACATGTCACATGTCTAGGATGGTTACCTGCAGACGCCAGTGCCTGACCATCACTAAGAGAGAAGCTTCTTGGAGTTAGAACACTAAGAGTCAGACACACAATTGGCATCATTGGTGCTGCCACCGCTACTACTGGTATTATTATTATTTCTAGGCAAGTTTTCATTTTGAATAAATTTCAGAGTTATAGAAAAATTGCAGAGATGATACAGAATTTCCATATACACTGCACTCATTTTCTATTGTGTACATCTTACCGTCCCATGATTACAATTTGTCAAAACTGACAAGCCAGTGTGGCTTTTGACTGAACTCCAGACCTTTCCTCATTGGGCCACTTTTCAATGACTGTCCTCTTTTCGTTCCAGAATCCAATCTAAGATAACTATATTTCCATTTGGCAATCACAGATACTGAGTCTTCCCTGATCTGAGACAGTTTCTCTGTCCTTAGCGGTCGTGACCTTGAGCGTGAAGGAGAAAACCGGGCAGGCACTTTGTAGAATGTTTCTCCATTTAGGTCATACACTTGCTACCAGCTGTGTGACAATGGATAAGTGACTTCAAGTGCCTTATCTAGAGTGAGCATGAAACAGGGAGGCATCCAAGCAGGTTGAGTATGCTTAGCCACTACGATGGCAATTTTGTGGGCCCCTTTATCTTCTGCAACATAGCTGGTCACTCTTTCTTGCTAGAAACACTTTCTTTATTTGGCTTTAAAGGCAGCATTCCCTCCTGTTTTGCTGGCGGCTCACAGGCAGCTCTTGCTCACCCTCCTGGGCTGGATGCCCCCTGCTTCCCGACCTCCGAGTGTTAGATGGCATCAGATGTGATCTCAGACCTCTCACTCCTGTGGCGATTTCATTCAACATCAGGGTTTTAAATGCCAATAGCTCTGGCCCCAACCTCAGAAAGCCTCCATTTAGATGGGTAATGGGCATCTCAAATGTACCATCTCTGAGACTAAACTCATTATCCCCCCCACATCTTCCCCCCACAATTGGCCTCCTGCTGGAAATGGCACCAACACATTTCCTAGTACTCAGGCCAAAACATCTCTGACCAGTTCTCTCTCACATTTGCATTTGAATGATCAGCAAATCCTCTCTTCTCCACCTTGAAAATGCTCCCATTGTTATAAAATGTATCCACACCCCAGGTTGATCTAGCCCAAGCTGTCATCATCCCGAGATGGCTGGTCTCTACTCCTCTTACCTGTCTCTGCCACAGACCATTCTGCACCTCAGCACAAAAGCTGGGGTTATCATTTTAAAATTAAAAATCAGATCATGTCACCTCCTACCCAAATTCTCCCTCTCTTGGCCTTGCTAGTTCACTTGGCAAGAATCTGATGTCTTCGCCACGATCTGTAAGGCCCCTTCTTGTCTGACCCTTGCCTTCCTTAAGCATTTCTACCATCAGTATCCCCTCCCTTCCCTGGCCTGTTTGTTGTTCTTTCACTGCCTAAGTTCGATTCTATTCCAAGGCCTGGTCCTTGGATATGTCCTCTGCTGATGCACATCTTAGATGTTTAAGTAGCTGCATCAGAGTCTCTTGAATCCACTTATAACACGTCTATGTCATATTATAATATGCAATGTACATAGTAGAGCTGCATATATTGCTATACTGTTGCTCACTGTATGTTTCTGTTGTATTCAGGCTATATATCCAGCCTCTCAAACAATACACAGTGGCTCTGAACACTGAGGACTGTGCCAGATGCCTGCTGATCCTCACCCTGCATTTTTTTTGTCTTCTCTCTATTGTTCATACCTGTTGATCTCAGCTTCCTTCTGAAGCCACATAAGTTATGGCTTTCCTCCCACTCCAGGAAAACCTTAGGGAAAAGAAACAACCAAAAGGAAAAAAGAAAGAAAGAAACCCGTAACCTTTATCCAGGCTAAAGATAATCTGATGATATTTCTGGTTGTGAGAAGGAGGATGGAGGATACCCTCTGTTAGGATTCGGGTATGAGATCTTCCCCCAAAAGCTCATGTGTGAGGCAATGTAAGGAAGTTCAGAGGGGTTTTAGTCAGTGTTTTTGTTTCTATGACCAAAAGACCTGACAAGAATAATGTAGAGGAGAAATTTTATTTGGGGGCTCACAGTTTCAGAGGCCTCAGTCCTTAGACAGCTGACATCATTGCTCTGTGCCTGAGGTGACGCAGAACATCATGGCAGAAGTATGTGGCAGAGGAAAGCAGCTGGGAGCCTGGTACCAGGAAGCAGGGAGAGAGACGCTGCAGACCAGGGACAAAATATATACCCCAAAAGTACATCCCCAATGACCAGCCAGCCACATGCTACCAGCCTATAGTTACTATCCAGTTAATCCCTCTCAGGGGATGAATACACTGATTAGGTTAAGAGTCTCAAAAACTAATCACTTCACCTCTAAACTTTCTTGCATTTTTCTCACACATGAGCTTTTGGGGAATACTTCATATCTAAACCATAAAAAGAGTTGAAAAGATTGGACTATTTGAGGTGTAACTCAGTGGATTAATCCACTGTATTTTGCAGCCTTGGGAGCAAGACCAAAGCTCCGAGCTATCAGAATCTTATTGAGAGGGGATTTGAGACCGAGGGAGGGGGACGACCTGCCCCAGCCCTCTCAGTCAGTTACAGGCAGAGCTGGGGCTTAGGACCCAGGCCTACCGCTCCTAGGACCAACCTGGGATGATACAGGATTTCTCTGCAGAGATTACCTCTGTGGGTCCCTGTCACTGTACTTCTGCCTCCCCCCTTCCCATTCTTCACCACTTCCACCACATTCCTATTTTCAGTTCAAATGGTAATGATCTTGCTCTTACAGAGCACCTTTCTGCCAAATAGATCCCTGTGCACAGTACAGGTGTCGGTAACGGATATTATCCGCCGTTTGTCTTTCTTAATCACACTCTGCTCCTGAATGTGCAGCCACTTCTAGGGTGAAATATGGCCCCCATTTACCATGCTGAACACTGATAGGAGAGCCCATGGAGGCAGGCCTGATTTCCCAGGCAGAGACAGCACTTTCTGAAATAGAAGTTGGGAGACTTTCCTGGTCTGGGATTTGGGCAAGGTGTCATTTCTTGGAACTTGCCTCAGAGACTCCTCTGAGTAGCTGCACTTCCCTTTCTGGTACCCTTGTGGGACTCAGGCTGCAGATTGATGCCCCTCAGCCCCCAGGGAGAACCAGGGGCACCAGTGACCTCCTGCTCCAGGCTTTTTGGCTAAAGCAAGAGAAATGCTATTTCAGTCCATTTTCTGTTGCTAATAACATGATAAATACCTCAGACTGGGTGCATTATAAAGAAAAGAGGTTTATTTTGCCTCACATTTCTGGTATAAGATTGAGGGGCTAAGTCCTGAAGAGGCACAGGATACATGGTTAGAGACAAGGAATACAAGATTCCTAGCCAAAGTGGCTTTTTTAGCAGACCCGCTTTCAAGATAACCATGAGTCCAATGATCTATTCGATCACATAAATGAGTGAATCCCTTCCTGCAGGCATAGCTTTAATCACCTCTTTAAGGTCCCACCTAGCCCCACCTCTTGATGTTTCATTGGAGTGACTGAGCCACTTCAAACCACAGCAAATGCATTAAGCAGCTGTGAAACTGTAGGCCACAGGAAAAGGGAACTTGTCCTCCACGTCACTGAATCCATCGCCTCTCTGTTTATGCCTTCAATAAATGGATAGTGCGGGTAGGTTCTAATCCACAGCTACCTCTTCATAGCTGAGTGATCTTGGACAAGTCCCTTAACCTCTCTAGTCCCAATATTTTTATTTAAACAAATGGAATCATAATCCCAGCTGAAGGAGGTTTAGAAATTAAGATGAGAAAGTTCATGCAGCCCTCTTAGTAAAGACTGCATAGTAATTGCTCAACGAATGCTAACAATTGCTATCGTAAATCACTAAGCAATTAATGGACAAATGCAAAATAGGAAACAGTAGAAAAATGCTAAAACTAAGCTTCACAAGGTTTTTGAGATTTACTATACTCATGATATAACAACAACAATAATAGAAGAGTGTCCTTTCAAGGTATCCCTTATTTTTTTTTCTCCCTTCTCCTTTCTGTCTGGCTTCTGTCTTTCCTGCACTTCTCATCCATATTTTACCTTGTTTTTCTGAGAAGTGTTTCAAGCATCCCATTAATGGACTGGTGACCTCACAGAAGCCCTTCTACATTTCAATTCTGGGCAGGGTCTCTCCTGTCTCTCCTTCAACCCATTTCTACTTACTCCCTAGTGGTCATAATGTGCCAGGCTCCAGAGCACAAAAAGGAACAAGGTCCTAGCTGTGTCTCCTAGAGTCTGCTGCTCCACAGGGCACAGTGCACATAGGCAAACCCTCTTTCCTGTGCATGAAGAGGTTGGGCCACAGCAAGTGTTAGAAATGTGGTGACCCAGACACCTGTCATTGCATAGGAATGGGGTGAGAGGAGGAGTCTGTAGGGCAGGTGTCTCTGTGCCCCACCCCCAGCCTGTTCAGCCCACAGCAACTCTACTTTCTGCAGTCCTTGCATCCAGATCCACATAAAATAATTTGATTAAGAGGTTATGCTTTTTAAAAAAAAAATTGTTTCCCTAATACAAAAATGTTCCTCTGATCTCTTCCTGGGATTTGCTTCCCAGATGTATCAGTTTTGCAAGCTGTAGACCAGTTTTCAGTCTTATGTGTGTTATTTAGTAGACACAGGGGCCTGGTGTCCTTCACCCCGTTCTCCCGTGAGCTCCTGTGGGGAAGGGCCTGATTCTCTCCCCTCTCACCATAGAGCCTGGCACCCAGGAGGCCTTTCCCTGGACTTTGGTAGAAATCTGAAGCTCAGATGGTCACTGGAAAGCAGGGAACTGCTTCTGCATGACTGTGAGGGCCAGGAATGGAAAGAAGAAAATGGCAAAAGAAAGCTACAGAGAGAGAGGCTTGCACCCGGGGTAGGAAGCATCCCCCACATGCTCCTCATTTGGATACATGATTCTGAAATCCTTCCAGTCAAAATACAACAGGGGAATCCTTGGTCCTGTGCTCTAAATCACCATCATCATCATCATCATCATCATCATCATCATCATCATCTAATAGAAAATTCTCTTTTATCTGGGTGCCATGAGCATGGTGTGAGCACTAGGGATGACCTCTAGGCCTCCACCCTTCCAAGGAGATTCAAGCCTCACACTTGCAGGCTGGTATGAAGGTCTGTTTGTCGGTTTAGGAGGATAAAACATATTTATTTAGTGTCTCATTGCTTGAACACAGAGATTTTCTTATTATAAGTAGGTTTCTATTTGTTCTCTTGCCCTGGGCACCTGGAATGTTAGGGGAGGGCCATGTGCTTAGGAAGAAAGAGTAAGTGCCTGAGTGGGAGGTTCTGAAGAAGACCCACCTGGCCTTTCCCACCTACATTCGGAGGCTCCCTTCTGTACTCCATAGAGAAGCCGGTGGCACCTTTGAGAGGATAAAGGCTGTGCTGGGAACGCAGTGATTGGCTGGCCTGCATTCAGGGCACGTTGCTCTCCTGGCGGATTCATCGGGCCCTTCGTCTCTTTTTATATCCTGTGCATGTCTTGGTAAAGTGCTAAGTGTTTTGTGCCGTTACAAATGCCCCTTTTGTATCACACCAACTCCTGCTGGTGGCTCCTCGCCGCTTACAATGGGTTGTACATTTATTTCCGCTAGGACATTCAAAAAGAACACACGCTCTTCTGTACAGGAAAATCTGCCTCCTCGCCCCCCTGCCCTCCAAGTGAAGGCCAAGATTAGCTCCCTAGGAGGTCTTTTCAGTTTCCTGAAATAGTCAAGACACTGGGGATGGAGGAGGTGGCAAGAGAACTCCAGGCAGGGGACACAAAGGGTTTCAGAAGAAGGGTCTGGCTCTTCTTCTTTGCAGAAGAGAGAACCATAGAGGGCTTTCAGAGAGCTTGGAGGAAAGTTGGGTATGAGTATCCAGGGACATTTGGCTTAGGCTTTGTTGTCACAAAGAGCTGCAAGCACAGACCTTTGACTTGCCAACAAATGAAGTGGAACAGTCACACGGAAGCTCAGGAGGACTGAGAGGTGTTCCTCACACAGCCCTAACCTGGAGTTTAGTCTTGTGATCCTGTTTGTCATGTGAAGAGGAAGTGGCCCAGGCTTTTATTCTGTGAAACAGACCCGGGAACCATATACCAGGTTAGCAATAGCTGTCACTTCCACCTCACTTAAACTGTGCCAAATGTTGTTTATAGTGATTTCTACTTACTCATTGAGTCCTTGTGATTACTACCTTCTGAGTTAGCTCATCATATTATTCCTATTTTACAGAAAGGAAACTATGGTCCATAAGGCTTAAGTAGATTGTCTAAGGTCCTGTAGCTAGTAAGGGAGGGACATAGCCAATATAGGGGAGCAGACCATCTAACTCCTAGGACCAGGTCTGAGCCCCAGCAAGGTAAGGCCTCTTGAGTAGAATCAGCCCAACCAGACTGAATGGGGTCCTGCAGCTCGGATGCCTCATCGTGATTGTACCAGACTGTTGGCGTATGAAGAAGAAACTGTCAGAGGGCCTGATGAGAGTATCTGCCCAGGGACACGGCCTCTGTCCCTGCTGCTCCCATGTCTTGAAGAGACAGTCCCCAGAGCTATTCAGCATCTACTTTATAGCAGCATTGGACACCCGAGCTTCACCGGAAGCAAGGAGTCCCTACTTGTGTTCTCATCCATGGGCATCAAACTGAGAGGGAGCAACCGCACTCACAGGCAGCTTCTATGCTGGCTGGGGTGGCAGAGGGCTGCTTGCCCTGGGGCACACAGCAGAAGTCCTCAGTGGTGGAAGGCTGAGGCCCACTTCCATCTGCATGTAATCTGAGACTAAAACAATTTCCAGGCACTTGGGGGACCAAAAGCAGTGCAAAATGGGGTGAAAGGTGGTCCTGGCAGAAACCTAGAGGCAAGAAAAAGCTGGCCCCTTCTTGACCACCTTGTGCCAGTCCCCTATGGACACATTGTCCAGAGTCCTCCCTGATGGTCTGGGTAAAGAAGCCTTTGCAGACCTCTTCCTTTGGGCCAAGGCCTCTGCAGGGAAGAACATGAATGTTCACGGTAGTCTCGTGGCTATGCCACACCACCCCTGGGAGAGCGCCTTCCCTGTGTCCTCTCATGTAATCCTTCTCACAAGGACCCCGAGACCTGAGGAGAGAATATGCCCCATATCCAGAAGCAGGAAGAAGTGAACTCAGTATCCAAGAAGAGTCAGAGGAAAAGGAGGAGGAAGAGGAAATGAACAGGAAAGGTAGCTATTTGGAGAAGGTCATTTCAAGGAGAGAAGCAGGGAGGGCAGTGCCCCTGGGGTAGTAAATGCCTGGTATTCCAGAGAAGGACCAGGGAGAGTAGTAGGAGATGTAGTCCAAGAGGTGACCAGTGGCCAGATCCTGCTGGGCTCTTCAGAAACATGGGAAGAGATTTGACTTGGACCCTGATAGAAATGAGAGGCCATGGGGAAGGCTCTGAACAGAAAAGGAACACGTTATCTACCAGATGTTTCAAAGGGAACACTGCTGCTCTGTTGAGAATGGACTTGTGTTAATCAGGGTTCCCCAGAGAATCGGAACCAATAGAACATACACAGGGAGAGAGAGAGAGAGAGATGTTTATCATGCAGGATTCGTCCCGTGGTTATCCTGCCAGTTTGACACACCAGTCTTATACAAATTGAAGCCCAAAGGCCTGGGAAGTAGAGGAGCCAGGGGTTTAAGTCCCAGTCCAATGCAAAGGCATGAGAACTAGGAGCACTGATGTCCAAGGGCAGAATAAGATGGATGACCCAGTTCAGAGAGCAAACTCACCCCTCCATCATGCCATTCTGTTAGGACCCTCAATTGATTGGAAAAAAAACCCTCATAGACACACCCAGAAATAATGTTTTACCAGCTATCTGGGCATCCCTTAGGGTTGGCACTTTCATAAATTCAATAACATTAAATTAAACATCATAAGAATATAGAGAGCAAAGAGGTCTCCAATGAAGCAGGGCAGGTAGGAGGATACGGCAGTTCCCCAGGATGACAGAGGCCTGTACCAGGGTGACGTCAGTGGAACTGGAGAGAAGGGGTTAGATTCAGGAAGCATTTTGAAATTCAGAACTCCTTAGAATTTAGAGACAAAGAGATAGGTGTTAGGCATGACTCCATATGACCCCATCGTCTATCCTGAGAGATGAGCTAGGCATCAGAGAGAAAATAAGCCTGGGGGCTTTCTGCTTTGATAAATTGTTTTTAATTATTCTCTGAAATGATTTCACTGGGCTCTTTATTTTACTCTGACTTGTACTTTGAGCAGCCAGTGGGAGTGTCCTGCCTGCTTCCTGTGGAACAGTAGCCCTGTGGGCTGCTCAGAGAGGATGGTTTCTATGGTCACATAAGTGGGAAATTCACCCTTCATTTTTCCCCCTTTGCATATTTATGACAAGCACTTGTGTGAAAAATTTCTGAAATAAAGGAACTTACTTAACTTTGATTAGCACCGCATATCTCAAACATCTTTGACCCCGAAAACTTTTTTCTCTAGCATATAGCTTCAGAATGATCTGGGAAAATATGATCTTACTTTGGTGACCTTCTCCCCAGGAGAAGATAATCAAAGCAGCCAGGTTTCAGTTACCCACATAGCTTTGGAGCCTTCTATTCCTGACAGTTCCAGAGCTGTCCTGGCCTTCTGGCCTCTTGGATGCTGTCTCTTTGCCTGCAAGGTCTTTCTGCCTGCAAATGATGCCCTTTAGCAGGACTAGCACTCTCCTGTTCTCGTCCCTGTCTGTAATGAGATGGCATGTGAGAGAAGCCTTAAGGGTCAGGGTGCTGATTTCCCAGCTGATCCATTTGTTCCACGACCACTTACTGAGGGTTGTGAGATTAAGCACATGTCATGAGATTAAGCATGCCGGAAGACACCGATGAATCCAAGTTGGGTCCTGCGCTGAGTGTGTGTGATGTACATATGTATGGTCTATAAGTTGAGTTTAAGTAGAAATTGTCCTAAGAATAGTTCTCTCTCTCTCTCTCTCTCTCTCTCTCTCTCTCTCTCTCACACACACACACACACACACACACACACACACACACACACAATTCTGCACCAGGTTTTAGAGTCAGAACTTGGGCAAAAATGAAGCCAAGACATTCCTTCTATGGGTGGTTTTTGACAAATTCCTTTACATTTATATTTTTGTTTTCAGGAAAGCCAGTAAAAAAGAAAAGAAAGATATTTTTTGTTGTGGTAAATCATTTTACCCCATGGAAAATCTAGAATAAATGTAGGATTAAACATAAAAAAGAAAAAAACTATAATAACAACATCAACAAAAACCCTATAAAAAAGAACCAGCTCCTGGTTGCCTGGCAAAGTCCGTTTATTGTCCACTGCCCCTTATTTCCTATGGAACCTGAGAACCTAGAGGGGGTAGAGGGTAAGAGAAGGGAGAAGGGGGCTGAGCCAGCAGGCCAGGGGCTCTCTAGGGTGCTCCTCTCCCTCCTGTTGGGTTCGCTGATGTCAGTCCTCCCTCCTGGTCTGCCTCCCTCCCTGCTTCCTTGAAGACTGGGTCGTGCATATTATTCAGATACTTTCTATTTTTTCCTCTCTGCTTTGCACTTTCATTTCAAAACTTTCTGTTTCTGAGGATTGAGTTCTAGGAATATAGCTCTCAACAGGAAAAATCCTTGAAAATGATTTATTTCTACAAACCATGTACCACAGAAAGTACAGATTCTAAGAAGTCATAACCATGATAAAGGCAGGGAGCAGGCCTCAAGAACAGAGCCCCTGCCCAAGGAGGAATCTTCCCAGGTTCGTATTCTCCCACACCCTCTGAGCCTTGGCCTCTTCTTCTATAAAATGGGAAGGTTGGTTCTCAGGGTGCTAAATGAGGACCCGGCTTGGTGCCTGGTACCTGATGTGGCTCTTTACAGATGGTGGCTATGACAATCATTATCCTTGTTATTTTTATGGGGGAGGGGAGGTAGGTGTGTTATCTGCAAGGTGTTTATGGAAATAATGACATGAAGATAAAACTGGATGTGGTCATGTGAACGTGGGGAGAGAAGATTGTCTGCCCTCACAGAGGACACCAGGAAACCTGAGTCTCCACTCCAGCACATCTAAATCGGGCATATAGCATGTTGCCTTGATTTTGACACCACCCCCTGACATTGTCATGGTGGAGTGGCCTCTCCTTAATACCCCCTGAAGCCCATCAAGCCAGGCAGCATGGTATGTCCACATTCAGAGGGACCACTGCTCTGTTCCAAAGCTGACTGGCACCATGAGACTTAAGAAAACATCAAAAACCTTGCAAATACTGAGACTCCTGATTCCCAGGGGGATTAGGCAAGAATCTCAACTTTCAACTCTTTAAAGGAATGATTTTTTTTTTCCAACTGGAGTAGAAGAAACACATCCAGGATATCCGTGTCCTATTTTGAAGGTGGCAGGGATCACAGTCAATGGATGCAAATTTATGCCCCGGAGAGAAGACACTTGAGGTCACTCTGTTGGCTCTCAGCTTTGTCCAGTTGGTGTCTCATGTCCGTTTTGCAATGAGGGGTGGAGGCAAAGGCTAACAGAGAAGTCATTTACTAGAATCACTGGTCTTTTCTGACCATTTTCCAAACTCTTCTCACTTTATCAAGTACTCTCTCCTGTGTCGCCAGAGTGTGCACTAGACATTTTTTTTAAATTTACTTCTAATGGAGGAATCAATCCTGCTTTTATAAATTAGAACAGAATCACTAAAGCTAAAATCACTCTGACTACTCCACCTACGTTCATCATTGCTGGCCTGTGCCTGATTTTCCCTGCTCTTCCTACCCCAAAATAGCTACTCATGTAAATGTGGTTTTTATCTTTCCTGGTCTTTCCAAAATAACTTTAAATGAGTTTTTTGTTGTTACTTCAGTCCCTTAAAAATAATTTTTCCATATATGGAAACTTCTTGTAGGAAAGCTACAATGTGTGCGTGTTTTCTTAAATGGTGTCATACTATATATATAACATTCTGCATCATGATTTTTCTTTTCCTCTCAGCAATATTTTTTGAGCTCTACCCATGTTGATAGATTCAGTTAGATTCAGTTCATTCCTTTTAACTGCACGAGAACATCCCAGTCTTTGAATACCCACATTTTATTCAGCTGTGCCTTAATTGAGGGATATTTAGGTTGTTTGCAGTTTTTGCTTCTATAAACAAGGCCTCGGTGCTCACCTTGCACATATACATCTTTATGTGTGTGTTCAAGTGCTTGAAAAGCTCACACTCAAACGCTAACATGCTCATTATAGATCCTTGTTATCTCTGTGAGAAGCAGTTTCCTGAAGGGCCTCTAATCCTCTGTTCTGTGTGTGACCATCTGGTTTTCAGAGCTACTGACACTCTGTCTGAGAGGGAACATAAAGATTCAAAGCTCACTATTTAAAGTTAGATAGATATCAATGCCCAGAGAGGCACTGTGACTTGACCGTGGTCACAGTGCATAGCACTCAAGCTTGCTGTCCTTTGCCTGTTCTTATTACTTGCTGCTGCTGCCCCTCCCATCTGCATTTGGCTTTGTAAATGGTCGTTTTCAAGTTCAGTGAGCTGTAAAGGAGAGCCTCACTTCTTGAGGTTATCTGTTTTTTCGGAGGCAGGGAGGTGATGGCAAAGTGAGCAATGGTCTTTTGCACATCCCTTACAAAATGATGGAAAAGGGATGAGTGGAAAAGCACCCAGGTTCCTTGTCTCTGGGTGGAAAGGTTCTGGGATGCACCTACCAGTCTCTGTTGCCCTGGAAGTACACGCCTGGACATAGCCTTGTTTGCTTTCTTCCCTTTCTTGTCTCCTTTCTCACTTCCCTAACTGCTTCCTAGGATCAGTTCCTGCATTGACTATTGGTACCCAAATCTGTGGCTCCAGATCTGCCCTTCTCATAACTCACTCTCAGACTCTGCCTGTATATCCCAGGCTCCGTCCTAGGCATGGGGGATACACATAGGCATACTATATGATTTCAGGCCCTTAACAAGTACACAGTAACTCAGCTCTACTGACTCCCAATGTACCATTCTTTGGGCCCTATCACGTCTGTGCATTTGAATTCAATGACATTCTTTAAAAAAAAAAAAATTCCACTTGTGGGGCTGGGGTTGTGGCTCAGTGGCAGAGCACTAGCCTAGCATGTGTGAGGCTCTGGGTTCAATCCTTAGCACCACATATGAAAATAAATAAAATAAAGGCATGACGTCCATCTACAACTACAAAAAAAATCTGAAATTTAAAAAAAAAAATTCCACTGGTTTTCTCAGCAATACATCTGACTAAATGAAGTTTTGTTGTATGTAATAACTTAATTCCACTTTTTTTTTAGTAAAGACCGGAAATAATAATCCTTAAACAGAGATTTTTACTAAAAACCAAGCTGCTGCCCTCATACTGTATTGGTATATCAATTTTTCTGATACATATATTTCTCCTTCCTCTGCTTTTATTAATGTTGATGTTCAGTTCAATCTGATCAGTACTTAGCTCTTCTGGTCAATTTATTTTATTTATTGATCTGAGCAGAAAATCAAGATAGTCTTCATTTACTGTCCCGTTTAATGCATGGAAATCTGTGGAAACTATGCCCAAATTACTAGGATCTTTATAGGATACCAGGAGACTTCATCCAAAGCCTTTTAGGATGAAAACCTAATTTTCCTCTCTCTGTGCTGCTCACTTGCTTGATTCTATGCCCATTTCTCTTAAGAATAGGGACTGAATGCTCCTGGGGTCTCTTGCAAAAACTCGATTTCAGGTGCTTACTAAGTACAAATTGTTAGAAATACCAAGATGGTGCAAGGAATCAAACAGGTGCTTGGAAGTAGCTCAGCAAGACAAACTGAACTTTTGCAGAATAGTGTACTATGGGACAAAGTCTGGCAAGCAAGCACCTTGGCAGGCAGTCCACCTTTTATCCCTAAGGCAACCAGCCCTTGCTCTGATAGGAGGAACTTGGGGCTACAGTCTGCTGATTGACTAGTTTTCAGACTGGGGCAGGTTAAGGAAAGAGCCATAGTTAAAATGGCAGTGATTGGATCTTATGTCCCAATTAAGGCTAAATACTATTTTGTGGAAATAGACCACCAAACTTTCTATTTCTCACAAAATGAATGTGTGAAGTTTGCTTTTAGAATGTGTTTGGTGTCAGAAAACTATGCCCTTTCACAGGGCCATGGGGAGGTCAGATGCTTTTGTAGTAAAATTGTGTAACATGACCAAGAACACTTTTTTTTTTTTTAAGAGAGAGAGAGAGAGAATTTTTTAATATTTATTTTTTTAGTTTTCGGTGGACACAGCATCTTTGTGTGTATGTGGTGCTGAGGATCAAACCTGGGTCACACGCATGCCAGGCGAGCATGCTACTGCTTGAGCCACATCCCCAGCCCAACCAAGAACACTTTTGAAAAACCAGTTGCTTTTGGATCTTAGAAACTGCTGTGAACTAGAGGTTTGGGTATCAACCAGACCCTGGATCCTAATCCCACTCCCCCTCTGATTAACTGAGACCTAAGGCAAATTATCTGCCCGGTCTGAATTTCTGTTTACTGGCCTAAAAAAAATGAGAATCACAATATTGTACCTATCCTCAGGATTGTTGTCAGAATTACAGACAGTGCAGGGGAAACTCTCAACAGGGTTCTGGGTTCCTATTGTAATGTGATGGCTCCCTCTTGGTTTTGTTTTCTTTTTTATTGTAATGATAGTCATTGTCTTTTTGAAAAGAGCTATTCACAATTCTTTGACACTATCAAATATCAATTAGCTTTCACTGGTCCCTACTATTTAACTTTTTTATTCCCCCTTTTTGTTTTGGTGCTGGAAGTTGAACCCACTTACTTTTCTTTTTTCTCCCCGCCCCGCTTCTTTGGGGGTGGGGATTAACCCTAGGGCCTCAAGGATGTTCTAGGCAAGCACTCTGCCACTGAGCTACATCCCCAGCCCTTTTTACTTTGATTTTGAGTCACAATCTTGCTTCATTGCCCAGATTGGCTTCAATCTTTGCAACTTTCCTGCCTCTGCCTCCAAGGTAGCTGGGATCTCAGGCCTGAGTCCCCACTCCTGGTGACTTGGTTTTGAAGGACAAGAATAAAAGTCCAACTTCAGATTATTAAAGAAGTTCAGTGAGAGGGACAAGTGGAAGGTAAGATAGGGTAACAGAGGGGTGAGTATGAACAAAGTATGTTTTGCATGCACAGATAGGCAACAATAAAACACATTAGTCTGTAATTGAGACATACTAATTAAAAAAAAAAAAAAAAAAAGAATAAAGTCCTCCTAAATTCCAGATTCGGGGGCAGAAAGGAGGCCCATGTATTTTCTGTCCTGAAACTGAAAGGCAAGTGTTTGGAGTTTTCATCTTTTCTCTTCTCTCTTCTCCAGTTCTTTTCTGACCTGTATCTGAGCAGAGCAGGGCAAAGAGGCCTCTGGGTCAGTCAGTCCTAGCAGGGCAGCAGGGGAGGTTGGTGGTTGCTTTTCTGCAGATACAAAGGGAGTGAAGGGCAAGCAGTTCGGCTGCTGTATGGCATGTGTGCACTGATGGGAGAGATGTGGACACTCAGAGGTATGGCGGTGGGGGCGGGGGGTGTCAGAGCAGAATGTCAAGGACTGATCTCTCTCATGGTGTTGGAAAAGCAGCAATTTGAAGGTGTGCTTTGAGGAGAGAAGGGAATTATCGACCTAAGGAGAATGAAGCTGTGGCAGCTTGAAATGGATGGGTTTGGGTAAATGGAAGTAATTAGTAAGGAGGGAAGGGAAGAGAGCAGAGCCCGAGGGAGAGGGGTTGAGATTGGGAGAAGCACCAGGAGCAACCACAGCCTCTTATGTAGAGTTCATCCCATGCCATGATCCAAGCAACTCGAGGAGACAGGTTCCGTTAGCCCCACATTTTACAAATAGGGGAACTGAGGCCAGAGGAGGTAATAATTTCTGCAAGGTCACCAAACCAGGAAGAGGGTGAAACCAGACCTTCACCTAGATCCCACCTGCTTCAGAATCCCCAGAAGCAGACCTACCTGCAACTCTGCCAAGCTGTCCATCAGGGCATTAATTATACTTGAGAAAATGTCGAAACTACCATATGTTCTCTGGTAGGGGATTGGATAATTTAATAGAGTAACTTTGAAATAGAATATAAAATAGCCACGAAAATCCTGTGTTTGAAAGAAAAAAGGAAAGTGTCCTGAAATGTCCTTGGAATACTTTTTTAAGGAAAAAAAATTACAAAAATTCTAAAAATACACACGTAGTATGATTCTATATTCTATATGGCATGTGAGTGTGTGTTAGAGAGAGAAGCACATACCCTTGATAGAGACTGCAAATACTTCAATGAGTAAAACTAACAAACAAAAATCCCATGCCCCTATACAATTTATTTTCTAATGGGAAGAAGAAAATAAATAGTAACTATAATAAAATAAATTATTTTAGTCATTAGGAGTGGCTTGTGCCAGGGAATGAGAACTGCTTCTGCAGATACAGGAGACTGGGAGAGCTAGAGGAGAAGGGAGAACGGTACGGGAACCATAGATAGGTTTGCCAGATAAAATACAGAGCCCTCAGTTAAAGGCAAATTTCAGGCAAATAGTAGATAATCACAATATTTGGAAAACGTTTATACCAAAGTAAGTGGAGTTCATCATTGTCTACCTAAAAACTCTAATTTAATCAGGTATCATGCATTTTTATTTGCTAAATCTGGCAACACAGTGTTGCTATCTGGTGGTCATCCCATGGCATTGAGCAAGTGACATTTGAGCCATTAAAGCTGTCTGGGGAAAGAGCATTCATGCTTGGATCACAGACAGCAAAAAACAATTGTGGAGCTCTCCTTGCAGTGGGATTAGTGGATTTGTTTTTCTTTTCATTTTGTTGGTGTTGTCTGAATACCTCACCACAAGAGCAAGGTATTATTTTTAATACAAAAATAGATTAAAATTCAGTGAGCTGGTTACTGTGTGTGTGTGTGGTGGTAGTCTAACAGGAGCTGACAGTTTCACCTGCCTTCTCTCTTTTGTGTTTACTCATTCTTACAGCTTCTGGAAAATTCTTAGGCTCCCAGCTCCCCTCCCACATGACACTCCCTCCCCCACATCAACAGGTTGCCAGCCCTCAGACCCCATTACCATAAATATTCATGTAGAGAGCCAGAAGCAATGACCCTGCATAGTCCCTCAGAAAAGATGGAGTCTCCTTGAGCATGGCTTCCTTACCAAATGAAGGTTATTTTCTCAATTTGTTAATTTTTAATTTATTTCATCTATTTAGTGTGGTACTGGGGGGTTGAACCCAGAGACTCATGCATGCTAGGCAAATGCTCTACCACTGGGTCACATCCCCAGCCCTCAACTGACTTTTTCTACACAATTGCTTGGACAAAATATATTCAACGGGATCAAGAATCGTATGTGAAGACTTGGAATACAGCCCTTGTATTAAAGCTAGAGTGACTGGCAGCAGTATTTCTCAATTTATTATCATCGTATAGGCGATTTTAAGTAGGTATGGTTATTACTAAAGTAATAAGTGATATACTCGTAATAAATATGTGACTGGCTCATTTACATTTTGAAACAAAGTTTATATTGCAGGTAGATTAAATAATTCTTAAATAAATCTGAGGAACATAGGGAGCTGGGCTGCCACGGAGAACTGCTGGGAGGCTCCTACACACTGTGGGCACCACAGGGTTTTCCTTCTTAGCTTTTGCAACATGCCTCAGATACTTCTGATTCAACCAGTTCTGAATACTTTGTCAGCAATAATTCATTCTAGCCTCAGAGCAACCCCACACGGAGACTGGTATTGTATCATCTGCCTCACAGTTAAGAGCTGGGGCAGTCTGGCTCCAGAGCCTGTACTTTAACAATATATATAACTTTTATCATGGAAAATGTCAACTATTTACAAAAGTGGGAAGAAAAGTACCGACGTTCCTCAGCTTATGATGGGGTTACATTCCGATAAACCCATCAGAAGTTGAAGATGCCATAAGTGGAAAATGCATTTAATATATCTAACCTATTAAGCTGCCTGACTCAGCAACACAGTACACTGTAGAGTTCTGGATGTCTCCCCTGGAGATCCTGTGGCTACTACCCAGCACCAAGAGAGAGGATCATACCATGTATCATCAGCTTAGGAAGAGATTAGCATTCAAAGTACAACTTCTTATAGAATGTGCATCACTTTTGCACTATCATAAAGTTGAAAACTTGTAAGTTGAAGCCATGTGTGTTAGAGCACAATGGATGTTCATGTGTCCATCACCCAGCTAAAGCTACCTCACCTCATAGATCAGTTGCTAATCAAGTAACAGTGATGCTGTTTGACCCATAGGAACCTACATTCATGAGAGCCTGCCTATATCCAAATCCTAGATCCTTCACTTGAATGCTGTTAGACTTTGTGCATGGCTCTGTGCCTTGATTTCCTCATCTATGAAGTGAGGGTCACATAATTGCCACTCCACACTGTTGTGTTAAAGTCAGCATGGTGAGTGCCTAGCTCACTATTTGACACAGCGCAAGCACTCAATAAGCATTATAATCTAATCAATATCATCTTCCCACTAATAGAAGTCACAAAAGGGCTATGGTGACTGAATACCACCAAGCCAGACTGCCGAGCTTTTAGCAAATGTCTGTCCAGTAAACAAAAGCAAAATATCTTGTGCTTCAGCCCCAAAGCTCCACCACATGGCTGATTACCTTTCAACAGAGAATATTTCCAGCCTGAGTTCATAATTATCACTACTCAAAACCTTTTCAAAATACAGTCTTTAAGAGAAATTGTATACCAATGGAAATGTCAAGGTGCCTGTGGCTACTGTTATGTTAGCAAATAAACTGAACAATGTACACATTAGATGCATCAGTACCAGATATTTGGGTTCCAAGAATTTTGCTTTGCTGGCTCAGAGGCTGCAAATGAACTGGAATTGTTTAGTCCATGTGAAGACAAGCTAAGAACCAGATTCTTCCTGTGCTAACCCGGAGGCCTCTAGCACCAAATGAAATTTGAGGCCAGGCATAGGAGTAAAATCACTGATAAGATTAATGATGCATTTCCTTTGTGTGAGCAGCTGCCTTGGGCACAGCTGGGTTCATGTCCAAGATCTGAAACTTATAACCTGAAATAGGTCATATCTCTTCTTAGTGTCACTGTTTCCTTGTCTGTAAAGGGACATTCACATAGCAAGCATGAAACTCATTATGAGATCCCACGAGATAATAGTAGAAGTTTCTTTCTCTCTATAAAACACGTTAACTTCTACTAACTCTTTTCTTCCTTTGTCAGCAATGTCATTAATGTGTTGCCATTTTTCAAAGAAGAAAACTGGAGTTCAGAGAGGTTGAGTGACTTAGAATCACACAGCTTTGTTAGTGTACTTAATTTCAAGGTCTGTGTGCCAACGAACTATTTCATACCTATGTGCTTTGGGTGTCATTTATTTCAATATGTTTGGGGGGCAATGAGTGATATCCTCCTGGGTTCTGTTCATGGCGTCTGGATGCCCACAGTCCTGGGCAAAGTGGATTCTCTTGATTACAACATACAGTAACCGGAAGATTTTCTTTAACTACCATGTTGAGCTATTGCTGCAATTTGAAATGTTTACGTGAGTCCCAGGCGGCCGATTATCTGGGTGGCAGGTGCAGTTAGAAACACGGAATAAGACGGGAGTTTATTTATAAAGGGCCAGATGAACTTGTCAGTCAATCCATGAAACGTAACTGTGAAGGAACAGGAAATTAATGATTGTCCCCCTTGGCATAGACAGGCACTCTAATACTAGGACTGTGATTTGCTGGCTGTCAGCACATTTCTTGCTCCCCATTCCTGCTTGCCAGTTATTTCTGTCAATAGAAACTCAGTTCAATATTTCAGAAATGTTGATCAATAAACTCAGTACTTGCTGGTTGAAATGAGCCTCAGCATTATTTGGAAAAAGAGGAGAGAATTGGATTTCTTCCCTCCCTACCTCCCTCTCTTCCTGTCTTCCTTTCCTTCTTCCCCAAATATTTATTACACCAGCTACATGTCAGACCCTGTACTGATCCCTGAGGATGCACAAATAAATGAGAAGAATGGATGTTGTCAGCAGACAGCATACTCCTGTGTCGTAGGATGTGCCCCGGCCCAGGCGGATCAGGGAACCAAGGAGGTGGTCCGGCTGGTGACAGTTCAGCCTGAGAGGGTGGGTGAAGGGAGGGCTTCTGGCTTCAAAGAGGAGGTAATAATTGAACTGGGTTCACCAAATAGGAGGGGGCGGGGGGGGGGAGTAGTCATATTCAGAGAGAGAGAGAAGAGAAATGGCTTCTTCCTGCTCCTTCTTGCATTATCTGCTCCTGTTTGTTTTTCTGTGGCCGCCTTCTCTTCCTCTGGAACGAGACTCTGGTGGGTTATAATATGTTACTTTGAGGGCAAGAGACAAAATATGAATAATATAATATCATAATATATCAAATGAGAACAATTTATTGAGCATCTACCCTGTGCCAATAAGACCATTTGAAGGTCCCCAAGGACAATATGTCACAAAAGCCTCTGTCTGCACTACTATGTCTGACATGCCTACACACAGAGGGCATTTGATGAATACATTTATTTTAAAATGAGGGTCTGACAGTTTATATATGTTACTGCTGACCTCGTGCTATGTCAAGGATAAATAGTTACATTTTTCACATAAGGAGTTGACATATGTCACCTACACATAGTGTTCAGAATTAGCCTTCATAATGTAAACCAGATTATTTCACTCCTTTTGCAAAACCCTCAGTCAATGCCTTTGCTTTATACCTATAGCCCAGAGTCCATACTGTCACCTCCAAGACCCTAGATTGACGGGTAGAACCCAGTCCTGCTTCTGGGCCTTTGCACCTATTTTTCCTTCTGCTTATAACTTGCTTTCCCCGGCCTTGTTTTTTCTAGAACTTCCTCCTTGCCTCTGCCCAAAGCCATCTTCTCAGGGGTCTTTCTCCGTCATCCAAAGTAGAGTGCCTACCTGACACTTGATAATCATTGAATTTGTCATGTCAGTTTATTTATGTGCTTTTCCAGATTTAATCTATTCAGCAACCTTATGAATTAGGCATAGTGTCCTCATATTCAAGTAAAGAATTTAGAGCATAATTAACAATAACAACATCAACAGCAGCAATTTACTGAGCACTTGCTCTATGTCAAATGCTGTGCTAATCACTCCATGTTCATTATCCCATTTGATTATCTCCATGACCCTACACCTTGATGATCTTATCAAGGAGCCCCTCCCAGACCACCTTATTAAATCAGCCCACCCCACTGCAGCTCTCCTGAGCCCCCTCCCCACCCTGCTACCATAGCAACTAGTGAACACTTAAGCTTCCTAACTCTTCAATTCTTGTTCATTTGTTTGATGCCTATTTGTACCCACTAGAATGTAAACACAATGACAGTCAGGATGCTCTTACACCAAAGCAATAGATTGGGTTTATCTATTCACCTAATAGATGTTCAGTTAATGTCTTTTAATTTTTTTTTTCCTATTCTTGCAATGCCAAATCCTTTCCCCACAAAAATTGCAGGAGAGGTCAGTTCTCCCAAGTTGATGGTCCAATGCGTATCTGAAATACTTCATACACCAACACTGTCTCCTCTGCTTTCTTCCCTACACTTTCTTTTCCAACCACCAAGCTTAGCCTTGTCTAGAATAAGACCTGTAGACAGCCCTAGGGCAGATAATTGCATCTTTCCCAGTACTAATGGATCTCTCTGACAGTAGGTCTGAGGCTAGGACTTCTTTTACTACCTGAAAGTACACATCCTAATAGTAAAAAGTACACATCCTAATTGGAGTAGGGCCTGATCTAACATGATTTGTATCCTTATAAAAGAGGGAAATTTGGAGACAGGCAAACAGGCAGGACAATATGACAGTGAAGGGCAAAGATCAGAGGGACATGTCTACAAGCCAGGGGACCCCAAGGACAGCTGGCAAAACAGCCAGGAGAGTCGCTGCATGGACAGGATTCTTTTGAAAAGGGAAGATTAACACACAGAGGAATGATAGACGGACAGGGACCACCCACAGGCCTCAGAGGGAGGCCTCTGACACAAACCCACCCTGCTGACACCTGGATCTTGGCTTGTCACAGCCAAGATTAAGCTGCTTTCTCTGTGGCACTGTTATTGCAGCCCGAGCAAACTAGCACGTGAAGTGGCTCTCCAAACTTCCACGGAGCAGCAGAGCAGGGACTTAAACCCACATCTAGAGTCCAAGGCCACCGCTTTTCTCATGTCCTCCACACATCCAGGCAGCACAGTTCCTGATTTTGTAAGTGACAAAGGCTTCCAGATAAAGCCTGCCTATCTGGCTGAGAGATGGTGTTCATCTAGTGACTCCATTAACATTGACCTCCAGAGCTTGCTGCTTATTACTCTCTCCTAATCCTTTCTCCATGTCTCTGGGGTGGAGACAAAGGCAAGATGACGGGTCCCTGTCTCCATGGCTTCTGCCCTCTGCTGGTCTCTCTCAGGTGGCCCATAACAGGCATCCCTCCTGGTCTGACCCCCCTGAACTTCAGGATCCTCTCTCAACACTGCTCCAGAAAACCCAGGACCTTTGCCTGACTCTTCTGCCAACAAAATTCAGAACTTGCTGTTTCAAACCCTGATGCTCCAAAGTATTTTCTTAACAGTTTGGAGACATGGTCCTATTTATACTGTCGCCTTGCCTAAAACCCTCTGATACCTGGCCTGTGACTAGAGTCAGCACACCAAAGTAGACTTACCTGGAAGAGGTGCCCTGAATATCTTCTACAGGGTAGAAGAATACAGAGAGTTCAAGAACAATTGATTTCTGCATTCTCAACCTTGTAGTCACTGTGAAGGTTGAGGACATAGATTCAAAACATCTGATTGAACTAGTCATCAGATCATTTGCTCACCTGTAAGGCAGAGGAAGATAAGACACCCTAACTGATAAATCAATACAGCAGTATTCAATGTGTATGTGTGCATGGGAGGAAGGATATGCAATTCCACAAAGCCAAATGGGTGCCATCCCCAGATAAAGGAGACATAGATATTATATAAATTAAATAAGGGCTGTTCACTGTGGCCTCACTCCCGTCTCCACATAACAACCCCAGTTAAATGCCATCTCCCTCTTAAAGTCTCTCTTAAAAAAATATTGAGAGTGTGTTCGGGTCCATGCATTTTTTTCTTGCCTTTAAAAAGTCTAATAACATAAACCTTTTATACATAATTAGCTATACTTGGAAATTATGACTTATTTTTTTTTACACAGCATTTATTTGAATGAATCATAATGTCTATAGCTGTCTTCTCACTGTTGGACATTTAGACCATTTCTACTTTTAACCCCATCTTAGGCAATGCTCTGATAAACACCTTGGTAGGTGCATCTTCACCTGCATTGCTTATTTTTCCCCTTATAATTTATTACCATAATCACTTGGTCAAAATGTAAGAACACTTCAGGAGCCTTGATACATTTTGCAAGATTGCTTCCCATAAATTTTGGCAAGTTATATTCCCACCAGTGGAATAGGAAGCTAGCATCTTACTGCACCCCTGCCAGCACTAAGAATTATCATTTGACAAAACTATTTGCCTACCTGATTGTTGAAAACGAATACTTTCTTGTCAAATCGCTGCAAATTAAGACACAGGCAGACTTTTGGAGATTAGTTTAACCCCAGGTTTTCCTTTCCTCAACCCCATTTTCTTTGCAATCCAGTCTTGCTTGCCTTTTGCCTTGTTGCTTAGGGTGCTAACTCAAATATAATGACTGTTTTCAGCCCAGGATCCTCTGTACCTCTCCTCCTCTTCCTCTTCTTCCTCCATTTCTTTTTTCTCCTTCCTCCCTCAGGGCCATTGCTGCTGATTCTTCCAAAATAATGGAATTCTTTATTTACTTTGAATAAGACTGTTTTTGCATGCAATTTAAAATTTAAAATGTATAAAGATATTGAATTATTTCTCAATCCATGCTTCCTCCTCTTTCTGAGCTCCCATAGACATTTCTCATAGTCTTTCTGCCAAAGTAATCTCTACTTTGGAAGATTGTTGGATTCACTGGGCACAGAGGCATAGCTTATTCTTATCTGTATCCCTGATAGCTCATAATATGGGCAAAACACAGTAGGTGCTTAATGATGGATGGATGGATAGATGGATGGATGGATGGATGGACGGGTGGGTGGATAATTGGATAATTACTTCATTATTCCAAAAGAAATGTGTACTCATCATTTAAGGCATTGAATGCCTAACAGTCTTATAATCATTGATGACCAGTGAGCAATTAAAGGGGATTTTTCACCATGTAAAAAGTCATTAAATTGTGTGGATAACCCTGATGCTTCAACATAGCGATAGTATTTATTCAGCAAATGAATTAACCAACTAGGGTTTAATTACCATAACTCACAATCCTCTACTAAATTTCTTTGCAAGTAGCTGATGGGCCAGACACAGCCCTTCCATGCCTGTGATTTCTGTTATATAAAGTAATTTGTTGTAGGCAGGCATAGGCACTTTGTGTTCTGCATAAGCTAGAGTTTCTTGGGAAATTGAGCTTCCTTCTAACCGGTCAACACCATGCAAAGGTTGCTGCAGCCACACAGGTATGGACTGTGAAGCACAGTGGAAGGGAATTCACACTGGTCAGACTTTGCTCTGTGCCTGGCAATGCATGTGGTGTCTCATTTTGTTTCCATATCTGTCCGGCAAGGTAGGTGCAATAATCTCCATTTGACAAATAAGGAAGGCTGGGGTCAGAGACCAAATGGCTCTCACAAGAGCCAACTCTGATTCCCCTCATGGAATCCTCAGTGCTATTCTCTTTCCACCTGTCTTTCCTTTGTTCTAGCAACACTTGAAATTTCATCTTCTCCCTGCACACTCGTGGGACTGAGTACATTCTCCACAGTTCCTTGTATCTCTGTTACTCTCCCTTTGCAAGGGTAGGGCCTACATCTTCTCTGCTCTCTGGGTAGCCTCTTCTGCTACTGCTCTTGTTATATCTGTCCCTCAGACACATTTTAGACCTCTTTTCTCAAGACTCTCTGCAGGCTATGTACACTGCCCAAGAAATCCTGGGTCTGATTTTAAGCCATCCATTCTTACCGTAGGGTCTTCATTTCTTCATCTGTCAAATGGAAACAGCAGAACCAGGGACAATGCTGACAACTTTAAAAAATAATGTGTGTGACATCCCTTTACAGATGATTCAGTTCTGCACTCATGGAGGGAGAGTTAAAATAGTGAGCAGGGTCCTTGCTGGTGCTAATTTGGCAGTCCATCAACAACAGGCCCACCATTAGTTAATTTTGGTGTCTGCAGCTCTTTGAGGATAAAGGACATCCCTACATACCTGTACAGACCTAGAACCATGCCTCATGTGTAGCAGGTGCTCCACAAATACCCTGTCAACACCATGCAAAGGTGGCTGCAGCCACACAGGTGTGCAGCCACACAGCCTGAATCAAGAGCGAGTGCCGGCAAGACGGGCCTGCCTCAGCTTCCACAAGGAGGCCTCACCTCCAGGACACCTCTTTGGAAATCTTCCAGTTCCTGGCTGGAGGAAGCAGGCATTTTTCTACGGCCTAGGGGATTGGAACACTTCCTCCAGGCTCTACCAGAACTAAGGCTACTGGGTGACATAGACTCCTGACCCTCCTACCTCAGGGAGATACAGTGGTATTTGAAGCAGCTCCCTTTGAAAGCAATCTGAGGGAGTGTTAAGTCCCGCTTTTTTTTCACACATGAAGAAACCAAGGCACAGAGAATGAAGGGGCTTGCTCAGAATCACCATGAACTAGTGGCCAGAACGATTTGGAATCCAAGTGTCCAGACTCAACCCAGGGCGATTTCTTCTGTTCTGCTCTCATCCAGGTCAGCCACGAAGCATTTGGGAATTGCAAAGGATTGTCCAAAGCCCCTCCACGGCCACCTCTGTTAGTACACATTTCCTGTGGGACTTCAGCCGTCTGGGTTTCTGGATCTTTGCTGCATTTTTCCTTGAACACCCATGGCACCATCAATGGGCAGATCCATCACCTCCAGAGTTCTTGGTGTCCTCTTGTTTTTTTCTTTTTTGTTTTATTTTTTGTCATAAGGACACTTAACATGACATCTATCCTCTAAATAAATTTTTAAGTGCACAATCCACTATGATTAACAAGAGGCACTATTTTGTACAGCACATCTCCAGAACTCATCCACAGTGCATAACTGCACCACATCTATCTTCACGTCTATCTTTTCATCTCAGACTGTGATACTGTCATTCCCCCAAGGGAGGCATCAAGGGTACATGGCCTGAAGCTCTTGAAACCTTCATTCCTTTAAAGGCCAATTTACCTGGAAGTTTTGGGCCAGGGCTTTTCCTTCTTTCATTAGTTCCTCAGTAAGAGCTTTTATTATTTATTTATGTATTTGTCCATTCATATAAACATTCTGGAATTATTGGATGACCACCTAGTAAGTGTTATTGTGCGAAACCCTTGAGGTACAGAGATTCTGCCTTTAGATACTGAGAGTCTAGTGAGAGAAATACGATGTAAACCTGGCTCTCCTTCCCCATTTCTCTCTTCTTTACATTTCCTTTTCTTCCTCTTTCCTTCTTTGCTCCAACACTTACCCTCTCCCTCTCCACTTGCTTACAATGGAGTTCAGCTGTGAACACTTTACATCATTAAATACATTGAAATTGATACTCAGACGGCATGGAAGTTAGAAATCCCCCAGCTTTGAGTTCAGATGGAGCTGGGTTTGGATCTTGATGAGCTGTGTGACCTGAAGCGAATCTCTTCGCCTCCACAGGTCTCATTTTTGCATACTTGTAGCAGAGTTCCATGTGGTTTCCTTACAAGGTTGCTGTGAATACTACATGAGACAATGCAGGTGGGGAATTCAGTATCTTGGGAATCGTTCCATGATCAGCAATAATGAAAAATACTTAAGATTTAGTGAGACTTGGAGAATGTGATGAATTTAATTAGGCTTGGATGGATGAAAGAGGAGATAGGTGTTCCAAGACAGTGGGGTTTTGTCAGCAGAGTAAATCTTAGAGGTACTGGCTAAGGAGAAGCTCATGGAGTTGGAAAGCTTAGTGGCTGCTCATCCCCCCTGTTCCAGCCACCCAGAACTTTTCAGAAATGTCTCCCCCAGGCTCAGCAATAGCCAGCAAGTCTTGGGTTCTAGGATTCACTGTAGGCCACTGGGTAGTTCCTTGGGAAGGAGGCAGGAGCTGACTTATGTGTCCTCAACTGACAGAGGCCAGGCTGGCCTGGACAGAAGCCAGCAGCAGAGGTCCCTGGCAACATGCAGGTGAGGCAGGTAGGAGAGCCCAACACAGACTGGCTGCTGAGTGACAGCTCTCTGGAGACCAGTCTAGAGTCACTATAATCATCACACCTTACCTTAATGCTCACTCTCACCCAGGTTTCCCTAGAGACCCAGAGGAGGAAATGGAATATGCAAGGCAAGGAAAAGGGGGGCACTGGCTGCATTTGTGGGGGTAAACAGCACTCTTCCTATTGCCAAGGTCCTTAGCTTTTAATTCAAATCTTTCAGTTCCCAAATATGACACTGGATGGAATTTCAGAGCGTGGTATTCTACAAGTGATATTCTAGAGGAGAATGTGGACTTTAGAGCCAGATTCTGTTGGATTCCTGTTAAGGCTCCACTGAGCTGCGGCTCAGAGGTCTTGCCTCTAAAATATTTCTTTGGAAACTTGCCAGCCCCTGACTCCCAGGAAGCAGGCATCTTCCTACACTCTAGGTAATTGGAACCATCCCTCCAGGTCCTCCATAGAGGACTACAGGCTTTGCATCCCTTAGCCTCAGTTCTCTCATCTGTAAAATAGGGTAACAAGACCTAACTTGCAGATTGAACTAGAAAACATCCATAAAACACACACAACAGAGCCTTCTCTTCTGCCCATGCCACACCCAATGGGCTCACTGCCTGTTTCTGCAGCCCGTCGCCTTCTCCCTCTGCTCCTCATTCTGTCTGTCTGTGCTGTTTTCCAGCACCCCTCCTCTCCTTCCTTCCCCTTTGCTCATCATCATTGTTCCCATCTTCCCTTGAGATCCGTATATCACTTCCTCCTCTGGGAAGCCTTCTCAGACCCCAATAGGAGGGTCATGGCTTCCTCATAGGGAATCTCCTGACCTATCTTCATGCATCTGTCCTAAGTCTTTACCTGCTGTCTCTGCCTTCTCCTGGGTCTTTTCTGAGGCCAGGGGCCTTTCTCAGCACTTCTGAGCCCTGGGCATCTAGCAGAAAGTCTGGTACCCAGTAGGTGTTTGAGAAATTAAAAATGTACCCCCACCTTGTCATGCACAGCAGCACTAAATATGGTGGGCTTCAAAAGAAAAAAAACACCTGCTTTTATCCAGAAAGAGCAGAAGGGGAGGTGGAGAGGGACAGGGGTGTGCTTGTTTGCACAAGGTGCAGTTCTCCAGTCACCCTCAAGGAAGCATCACAATGACTGCTTAGAGATGAGGAAACGGAAGGTCACAAAGGAGAGGTCACTCATGCAAAGGCAAACCTATAAGGACTTTAATTTTATTTTTCTGAAGCCAAAGTCTGTTCTCCTTTCACCACACCACATGTGCCCCTCTAAGAGGCAATCATTTTGATGTGATCATAGCTGTATTTTAATTTCCTGTCTCTTTCTATCTGGACCCAATTTGCTGACTATATTCACAAAGTGACCCATATTCAGAGAAGAACTTTTTCTAGCAAAGTGTCTGTCTACACAGGAGCTCTGTACCTGGAGTGCATGCTGGGGGTCCATAAAATTACAGGAGAAGGTAGTACACCTTTGCTTTGACCAGGCTACCATTGAAATTTACCATTTCTTCCAGACACAAGCAACAAACATGGCTGTGTTAACAGCTCCTGTGACTTTGTCGCCAATAGAAATTACATGTAGTTTGATCATATTTAATTTGTTGAAGATGTCTTAAAATATAGTTTGTTCTCATCACTACTTTGAATTTGTTATTATTATATCTGCTACTAGATCTTTTTATTTAATACCAATAAAGAAGCATATACATATTATTATATTACAAGTAGCTTTTTAAAAAGATTCCAATGAATGATTTCTTCCATAGTGCTTTTGCATTGGATTTTATGCATATAAAAGCAGAATTCTAAGATGTGTTCCTCAGGCTTCAACAGATTGACAAGAGAGTCCTGGGTACCACATAAGAGCTCCTTTCTTTGGGTTTTAGCAATTTTCAGGACTGATGAAAAGCCTGCCCTTGATAACATCACTACAATAGTAAGAGCCAGCATACTGTTTTTGTTTGGGGCTTTGTGCTTTGGAGTGTTTCTCAGACTTTATTGTTCATTCACTCATTTGTTCATTCATTCATTCATTCATTGTCCAATAAAAATCTGGTGATTGTTCTAAACACCGCTTTAGACTTTGGATTGCAGCAAGCATGAGGTAGGGCAAATCTCCTACCTTCATGTAACTCTTATTATTTCTGTAATCCTTATGATTACCTAAGATTAGGTATTATCACCTGTGGGAGGCCAACCTTACGGGTGACTGAGTTACACTCCCCAGCTGGGTGCTGAGGCGCTTAGTCATAGAAATGGGTGGGTCTTGCTACAGCCCCATGGGTGAAGCTATGCTCACCTGTTCCTTTGTATTATAACCCCTTGCCCTGTTTAGGATAGAATCTTCCATGGAAATGCCTTGTGTGTGTCCCCTCCTCTTACCGTGCCCTTGGGTGTGGCCTACCCAGGTGTCAGTCAACCTGCTGACAGTGGACATCATGAAGATAGACTCAGCCCCCTGAAACCTGACCCCTTGCCTCATTTGAATAGCTTCTCCTCAATAAAAGGGGTCAGCGTGTGCTCTCGCTCTCTCTCTTCCTGCGGACCCTTAAGGTCAGAGAAGCCGTCACAGCGACCCCAAAGAAAAAGGTATTTGTGTCTCTTGTGTGGTTATTTCATGCAGCCCAGTTAGCCCAGTTTAACTAGAGTGACCCCTGAGCCTTTTAGTCGCGGGAACAGAAACCTGGCAATCACCAATGATTTGTGCACTAGGAAACTGAGGCTCAGAGAGGAATGAGCTGTTAAGGTTCTCTGAGCTAATGAATGGCAGGGCTTGGATTTGAACCAGGGCTTCTTCATAGTAACATGCTTGAATTTATTTATGATTTCCCTACTAATTATGTAAATCCCTTGGTTTCCTCAGGTGCAAAACTATGGGAATAAATGGTTCACTCCATCTCCCTCGCTCTCTGTCTCTCTCCATTTGTATCTTTGAAATTGACAACTGATGATTGAAAGACTGAAAGCTACTGTCAGCCTTCTTGGAAAGCCACACTATGTTATTGATAATTTGAGCTGGAAGGACCCTTAGAGATCACCTCATCATTGTACTAATGTGGAATATGAGTCCCAGAGTTGGGCCCTGATGCTGTCCCTGCTAGTGGGGACAGTCTCATCTACTCTCTAATGGTGGTCTCTCCTGTCTCAGGGAAATGTCCTCTGCCATCCCCCACCAGGGTCTCACAGGCTCATGAGCAGCAGAACACACTCCCAGTCAAGGGAAAGAGCCAGCTTTCTGAGCACCCTCTTCTGAGAACCTAGCCTCCCACCTTTGGGAGCGTCCCATCTTAATGAGCTTCACTGTGAGATAAGAATTGTGAGGAGCTCTCCGTGGCTCCATGTAGGTATTTCATGAATAAATAATCTTCAAGCCTCAGCATTTGTCACTGAACCTCCCCCGCCCCCCGCCCCATTTCTTTTTAAAAATACTGATGGGACTTGCAAAGGGTGGGAGGGAGGTGAGGAGGAGAATTTCATTACTGAGTAGTCAGAAAAGTAGGGAGAGGAGGAATGATGGCCTTGGAGGGCCAGTGGACACCATGGTCAGTGTAAGGTGGAGGCGGGAGACATATCATTCAGTACTTCTAGGGAAACCCTGGTGTGGCAGGACCTCACAGGCCACAAGCTGGTTTGGCTTCAGGCTTGATGCTGTCCAGGGAAACCTGCTCCTCCCAGCCCAACCCCAGTTCCCTAAGTAAGATTGGCTCCTCTGCCATATGCTGCCACAGTGCTCTGTATTTTAGAGCAGCTATCACAGTTTGTAACTATAGACTGAGATTCAGACATCGGCAAAGACATGGACCCAGACACCTAGACCCTGATAGAGACATAGGCATAGGCTCAGATTCAGAATATGCATATTGCTATGGAGGCAGGCCCTTGCTGAGTGGCTCTGTTCTGTCAATTGTCTGGGAGCCCCAGGAAGACAAAACCTACTTGTTTTCCTCTTTTCTGTACACCTGACCTCCAACCCACATGGTAAGTGCTGAGCAAATATTTAGTAAATGAACAAATGCGTTTCCAAAACATGACAGCCTTGTATGGAGAGTCCCATTGGAGCCTGGGGGGCATGAGGGGCTTTCATATCTTTTAACTCATTGAATTTTGACCCACCACCCTGCATGTTGAATACTCTCATCTCTATTTCACAGATGGACATTGGACATCACAATCATTTTCCCTTTGTTCCCAAGACCACACAGCTGATCGGCCTCATGGCTCCCCTCCGCCTCTTCCTCCAGCCCTGTCCCTATTCAGTGAACAGCTTCGGCATGCCCCATGTGCTGGGGGGTATGACAGGGAAGGCTCTCAGCATACAGGAAGTTGCAAGCTACTCAAAGCCACAAGCAGCTTACAGGAAGCTATGAGACCACTCTGCACAGCAGTCCTCATCTCCACCTAAATTAGAGCAACTCATAATTGCTGGAGGAAGGGACCAGAAAGTGTCAGCTGGAACGCCAGCCCCAGAACCTCAGGGTGGGAAGGGATCTTAAAGAGGAAGGAAGGATACCAAGGAAACTAGGGTTAGACACTGCCAGGGTGAGCCTGACTCTGTCACTAGGGCTCCCTGCCAGCCCTCTCACCTCTGTAGGTCCTACATGTAAGGACTTGCAACTTTTAAAATAAATTAATAACAATAATAGAGACAATAACAGGATCCCATAGAGTTGTGGCAAGAATTAAATGGGATAGTCCACGTCAAGTCAAGGGTTCTTATAAATTCTCAATAGATATTCTCAGTGGATATTAACTCTCATATCTGGTGATAGTATACATGCCTCCCCTGAAAGCATGACTCCCCTCCATGACCATCCAGGTAGTGGCCTTCCCTCCTAGGCAATGGCCCTCCATCCTTAGCATTCTTGAAGAGGTCAGCAGTGATAATGGTAAGGTCATGTGACCGTTGCAGAATAGCTCTGATTTTAGAAAAGCCTAAATCTACCTTCCCACTCACTTTTCCCCTCCCCTAAAGTCTTTCATTGACTAAATCTTTATAAACAGCCACCATGTTCTGGGCACTGTAATAATACTGCACCCATGTTATTTTCATCTGATCTCAGAATGGTCTGATACTCAAAATGCAGCCTCAGTTTCTCTTCCTATTAAGTGGGGGTGAACATGTCATTTACACCATTGTTTGTGGGATGACTAAGTGGGTTGACACATGTGGTGCTGAAACCATTGCTTAACATACGAATGTGCAGTGGGCATTTCTGTAGTTGTTATTGCCTTAATGATTTTTATACATTATTTACCCGTTATGAGTTTCACATGTGTGTGTTCCTACAGGTACCTAGGGTAACGATGTCCGTCTCATTCCACCATCTTTCCTGCCCCCATGCTCTTTCCCCCCTCTCCCTCTCCTTTACCCCATCAAAGTTCCTCCATTTTTCCCATGCCCTCCCGATCCCCCCGCAATTATGGATCAGCATCCACTTATCAGAGAGAACAGTCACATCCTCTAAAGGAAGGGAACACTGTGTCCTCGCACAGCAGAAGGACAAAAGGGACAAACTCCCTCTGTCAAGTTCTTTGATAAGGACACTTATACCCACTCACAAAGTCTTCCGCTCCTCTCACAGCTTTTTGTCACTGTGACCAAAAGGCATGACAAGGACTGTGTAAAGGAGGAAAAGTTTATTTTGGTTCAGTTTCAGAAGTTTGGTCAGCCTTTGTTTGGGGGGATTGGCTTGCTTCGCTTAGCATGATATTCTCCAACTCTACCCATTTACCTGCAAATGTCATGATTTTATTCTCTTTTAATGCTTCTTTCAGTCTTTAGGCATTGTTTTGCAACTTTGAGGGACACTCAGATGGTAGCAATGATTACTAGTTGCTGGCACTTGCTGCATTAATATCCCTATTTTTCAGATGAGAATATGGAGGCCAGAGTCTAAAGGGGCTTGCCCCTAAATCTCACAGTGAATGAAGCTGGGGTTCTGCCCCAGGGCAATCTGACTGCAGAAAACCTGCCCTTTTATCCACAGTTGTACCCTGTGTGTCATGCAGTTGGGTGCTGTGAAGGGTACATCCCAAGGCAGAGTGTGTGGGAGGAAATTTGATTTCTACCAAGAGTCTGTTCCACCTTTCTCCTTCCCTTGGAGCACAGGAAACAAAGTTGCCAGTTGTTACCAGAGAATGATTAGTGTGCATCTGTGGGGGGCTTGCCACTGTCTCTGCTCTGAGTCATCCATTCACACCTCTCTATGAGCGACACAGACCTTTCCTGGTGTTTATTAGCTGCAGGCCATGTCAGCATCTGTTCCCAGCTGCCCTGCCTAGTGCTCACCCTGCATGAGGCTCAGGCCAACTGGAACCCAGGTGATGCATTTGCACTTGGCCACTCAGGTAATGAGAGGATGGCAGCCTCACCTGGCCTGGTGGGGTCTGGCTGACTTCATTTTGAAGGGAAAAAAAAAAAGAATTAGGATGTCAGAGCTAGAGATGCCTGAAAACATTTTAGAAAGAGTTTGGACTTAGGTGCAGAAACAGGTGTAGAGAGACCCTCCCCCCAAAAAAACAGAATAATAATCAGCTCAGCACAGTATCTGGATCAAATATTTATTGAATGAATGGACAATGAATAAAATTGCATTGGGTTTTAGAGTTTGGAAAACACATTTTATGTATCATGTTATTGTATTCTTGCAATAAATAATCTGCAGGCTTGGCAGCAAGACAGATATCGTTCCTATTTTATAAATGAGAAGTCTGAAGTCCAGGAGAAATTTCACAGAGGGGAAAGAATGAGGCCTCTGGAACTGAGTATGCCTGGGTTCAAGTCCTAACTCCAAAACAGCTTCAAGGTTTTTACGGCCCTAAATTTGGAGGATGTTTGTCTTAGTTTCTTTATGCTACTATAACAAAATAGGCTCAGTAATTGATAATGAGTAGAAATTTATTTCTCATTGTTTTGGAGGCTGGGAGGACCAGTAGGTTCATTGTGCGGTGAGCAGTCATCTCTGCTTTCAAGATGGTACCTTGAGCACCACGTCCTCCAAAGGAAGGGAACACTGTGTCCTCGCACAGCAGAAGACAGAAGGACAAAAGGGACAAACTCCCTCTGTCAAGTTCTTTGATAAGGACACTTACTCCCACTCACAAAGTCTTCCGCTCCTCTCACAGCTTTTTTTGTCACTGTGACCAAAAGGCCTGACAAGGGCAGTGTAGAGGACAAAAGGTTTATTTTGGTTCAGTTTCAGAAGTTCAGTCCATGGTCAGCTGACTCGATAGCTCTGGGACTCTTCCCTTGGGTTTGGACTTCTAGCGTCCATAATTGTAAGAGAATAAGTTTCTGTTGTTTTAAAGCACCTAGTGTGTGGTGCCTGTGATAAAGCTTCTAGTAAATGAATACACAGTGTTTCCCCTTTTATTCCAACATGGACTGGGGCTACCCTGGGTTACATGCATAGGCAGGAGTCAGGCACCAGGGTTACACAAAGGACACAGGCTCTGCCCTTCCCTTCCTTCCTCCTCTAGACAAAAAGGACCTGGACTCAGATTCCTACTGGATGCACCATCACGAGAACTCTGACCCTCCCAACACACAAGACACAGTTGCTGACCCTTAAGGAAAGGGCATAAGGAAAGCTCAGGACCAGAAGCCTGACCTTGCCACTCCTGAGACCTGCTTTCCCTAGCTGCCCAATAGGAAGGGAAATGTGTAGCTCCAAGGGCTGTTATGGAAATCAAAAGAAACTGCCCAGCAAAGGAGCTGAGCACGGTTCTTGGCACATGGCGGGTGCTCAGGCAATCATACATAGTGAAGATGACCTTCATGATGAGTTGACCCCCGGTGAGGCCTGGATCTCTCCCAGGTCCCCTGATGCACCAATGCGACACCCCTCAGTCCACTTGGACTCTGCCCCCAGAGCTGCTCTCTCTCTCCCTCCACTATCAGGGCAGCTGTAAGATCTAACAAACACCACACCCTGGCTGGGATGGTAGAGTGAGCCCTCGGTGAGAAAATGCCTGCATCCAGCGCAGCCTGGTTCCTTTCCTCTCTTGTCTTCAGACTTTTCGTTGCCCACAGGCAGTCACTTCCCTGGCTAAACAGCCCTGAGTCGGGGCTTTGTGTTGTAAGGGGCACTGCTTACATGCAGTTTAGGCAGAAACCTCACCACCTCCTGAGCTGTCTCAGGGTTCCACAGGAAGCCGGCGTCCTTTGCTTATTCTTCTCTTCCCTCTGTTTCTCTCTCACTCTCTGCCTCTGCGGCTCTCTGTGGGTTCTGTCCCTGTGTCTTTCTTTGCACTTTCAGTCTTTCTGCTTCTCTCCCTCCCTCTCCCCTCCTTACCTTATGCCTGGGTTCTGTTTAGCTGGATGCTTTCTCCACTTCTAACTCCTCTGTTCTCTCGTTCCCTCCCCTGTCTCCTCCCCCGCACCCTTTCCTGGGCCTTCTCTGTCTCCATTTGCCTGTGGTTTAGTCTCTGTGTCTGTCCTCGACATGTGTGTCTCTGTGCATCTGTCTGCCCACCCACCTGTCTGTCCATCTGTTCCTCTGCCCCTATTTGTCTTCCTGTGCATGTCTAAATGTGTTTCTCCCTCTCCTTTGCTCTTCTTTCTGTCTGGCAGTTTTTCTTATTCTCTCACTCTCTCAGATGGTCTCTCCTGTGTCTCGTCTCCCCCGTCTCGTCTCCCCCTCTCACTCTCTGTTGCTTCCTCTCCCTCTGGGGTGGTTAATATTTTAATAGCCTTAATCTCTTTCCAGCATCCTCAACTCTTGCCATGATTCAAAAGTGGCAAGTCTCCTGCGAGCTTCATTTCAGGAACTGTGAAGCCCCCACACCTGTCACCTCACAAGGGACAATCTGGTGGCTCCCCTTGCTTGTTCTCTTCTGTCTCCACCCTGTAGTCCTGAACCTGAAGGATGAGAAATGAGAACCCAGAATGGGGACAGAGAGGAGAGTCTCCTGCTTGAGCAGGCTCCGGGAAAAGTACTACCTGGTAGAGACTGCATCTATGGCTTCTGCTTTTCTTTCTTTCTTTTGAAAATATCTGTCTAGTGTTTGTTCTTCCCTGTGCAAGGGACTGAAGAAGGATGAATAAATCTTTAGCCCTGTTTCTTAAAAAGCTTGCAGTTTCTCTGGGTGACCACCAATCTATAAAATCAATAAAACAAGAGATTTAAAAAATATGTTCAAAAGCAAAAGGAATTAATGCAAGTGGGGAAGGTAGAGAAGGCTGTACCAACCAGGGAGCAATAAGCCCTGGGGCAGTAAGGACCTTGCCAATGTCACTGCCGAATCCGCAGTAGATAGAGTAGCGCCTATAGTAGTAAGCACTCAATAAGCGTGGGCACTATGTGAATGAAGAATGAACAAATAGGAACAGTCATTTAGGAAGGTCATTTTCAGAATTCAGAGCTGGGCATCCCAGACAGAAGGAAGAATGCAGTTAAAGATTCAGAGAGGTAAAGGTACAGGTTGCAGGATGACACTCGAAATTTCCATTCCTGCTGCATTTGGAGTTAAGATTTTTAATTAGGGATGTTCAACAGGGAAACTGTACATATACCCAAATCCCCCAAATTCTCAAATCTGAAATGCTTCTGGTCCCAAGTATTTTGGATAAGCCGTATTCAACCTGTATAGACTGATCCAGATCCTTCTTCAGGGCCAACTCACCCTGCCCTCAGCTGTGGTGATCAGTGGCTATTGGCCTGCAGGTGTGTCTCCCCTGGGCATTGCCTTCAGCCACAGGAACCACCTCACCCAAGGATACCTGCTTCCAGATTGTAGCCTTCAGCCAATGGCTGGCTAATATGGGCATGCAAAGCCCTGGATCCCTTGCCTTAATCCTGTATATCCATAAAGGGCCACCCCAGCCCCAGAGCTCCCCACAGGATAACTCTTTACAGATACATCTCTAAAGGTTATTCAACACTTAACTGCCTTTCATAGTCTGCTTTCAGGGAACCTGACCCAATACCCCGCGTTCAAAAAATGGAAAGAGGCATGTGGCTGGGGGATAGAGTGTGAGGATGGGGTGGACAGAGCTGGATGGATAGACAGGGGCCAGATCACAGAGACTCCTTAAGGCCAAGGAAACTCATTTAGACTGAGTTCTGCAAGTACTGGGGAGCCCCTGATCAGGGCTCAGTGGTTGAGTACTTGCCTAGTATGCTCAAGGCCTTGGGTTCAGTCCCCAGAACTGCAAATAATAATAATAATAATAATAATAATAACAACAACAACAATAATTATTATTATTATTGTTATTGTTATTATTATTATTAAAGATAGGACCAAAGGGGATAAGATTAGAGGCAGGACATGAGTTAGAAGACCCAAGACCCAAACCTAGAGCTCCAAGACTGCAGAGAATTAGAATGAGAAAAGCTGTGAAGGATGGTCCAGAGACATTACTAGCAGTACCTTTGGATCCTCCTGCAGCATGTGCATAACCTTTCTTTCACGGCTACCATCTCAATGAGCCATATATCATGGAAGAAATGGTGCCTCTTCCCACGGTCTCTGGTGTGCCTTTAACATCCCCTGTTGCTATGGGGATCCCGCATACCCTCATGTGAGGGACTCTCTTCTTTGAGGACCTTTCTCCAGAAAATTGCACCAGGAACATTCTTCTGTATCCCTATATTGTAGAATCCAACTTACAGAATTCTATCTTGCAGAATTTTGGCAGATCCGTGGATTATGGTATCTAGTCCACTCTTATCTTTTAGGAACCTCATTTGGGAAAAGCCTGTGTTTCCCTGAATCTCATGACCTTTCCACTAGTTTGTTGCCGACAATCTTGACAGTATGACTTCTAGGCAATGGTGGAAAAAACAACTATCTGATCTGGGCCCCAGGGCCAGACTCCTGTGTTTCTTGGCTCTGATGTCTGTAGTCTGGGACTTGGGAGAAGCCTCACAGCTTTTCATAGCTTCAGTTTTATAAATTGAATATCAGGTTAGAATACTGGTGTTAGAATAATAGAAATGCACCCATTTGTAGAGTTATTCTAGGAAGTTCTAGAACTTGCAAAACAAATATGATCAAGGTCAGAGTGTATAAGTAGGAAAAGCTTTCTTTCTGGACTCAGAAGGAAATTTGGTGTAAACTTTAATTCTATCACATCACAAGCTGGGTGGCCTTCAACATGACACTTGGCCTTTCTGAGCCACAGTTTACCTAGTGATAAAATGGTAATCTCACACCTATCTTTCAAAATTATGAGGATTCATGAAACAAAGTTCTACATCCATTTCTCTTTATTATGATAGGACTTCAGTCCCATGCCTTATGATGGTACACCTATTATTAATTCTTTCTTTTGAAATATTTATTTGTATTATTTTCCTGATTATAAGCAAAATAAGTGATGATATCCAGTAGGATGAATTCACATTTATTTTTTTGAATACAAACATAGTTGTCTTCGGGGTTTAACCATCCTCTTTCTCTCCAAGGGAAGAAGCGATGCTGTCCACGTACTTTGAAACCATCAATGACCTGCTGTCCTCCTTCGGGCCAGTTCGTGACTGCTCTCGGAACAACGGGGGCTGCACTCGCAACTTCAAGTGCGTGTCTGACCGCCAGGTGGATTCTTCAGGATGCGTGGTGAGTGCCCATTGGCCCAGGCACATGGTACCTGCCCAGGTGCCAAGGCTATCTGTTCAGGTTGCTCCCTGGGAGGGGAAGCTGTCAGGGAGGATCACAGTACTCAAAGTTCCTGCCCCGTGGCCTCTGGAACATTTGGCTTCCTTGGTTTCCTTATCTATAAAATGGGATCATTAAACCTACCTCTTTGAATTGTTGGAATAATGATTTGGAGTATTGTAATTCAAGCACCTACCATATAATAGGTCCTTGAGAGGCCCCGATTTCTGGAAGCTTATTGTCCTTTGGGGAGTAAGATAGAGCATGCCTTAGCCCTGTGAATACCTCAGGGGTAGGGGAGAGGATCACTGAGATATAAATAGTATAAAACCTAGGTGATTTGCTGTGGCCTAGAAGGGAAAATTTCATTTGAAACCTAAGGTTTGCAATGGGTGCCTTGGGAAGTTGGTATTAGAAGTGGATTCAAAAGATAAATCACACATCCAAAGATCAGTACACGGAGAAGCTTCTAGATTATGAGGTGATATAATGGAACTATTTTAGACTTAGGGATCAATAGGTCTTCAGAGGTGGATGGGCAACTGGAGATGTTACTAATTAGAATTCTTAAGATTATAAGTACAGGGGTGCACACCTGTAACCCCAGATTCTCATGAGGCCAAGGCAAAATTGCAAGTTGAAGGTCAGCCTCAGCAACTTAGCAAGACTCTGTTTTAAAATAAAATATAACAAGGTTTTGGGGATGCAGCTCGGTGGTAGAGCCACACTGGGCTCAATCGCCAGTATCACAAAGACAAAGAGGAGTCAACTTACCTTAGGAAAAGAGAGCAGATGCCAAGGCAGTGATGCAGCCATTTTTGCATGAGTAAGGGTACCAGGGAAGATAAGTGAAATCCCTGTTGGGATTTCCCTACAGAAGGGCACACAGGATTCACAATTTTATTAAAATGGCCTAGGGTAGTTGTTCAAAATTCATGTTCCAGGTTGCAGCCCTAGAGGGGTTAGGTCCCAAGAACCTGAATTTTTAACATGTGAAAAAAAGACAGAGGTCTTGAAAACACACTGGGAAAGCCTTGCCCCATGATCAGTCTCAACCTGATATCAGTGCCCCTTGTCTTGCCCCTTTCCACCCCCTCCAGGTACATCTCTCACTATGTTACTTCATTCTACACTAGAGCCAAATGGAGCTGATTATGTAGGGGGTTTTCTGTTCATTTGTTTGTTTTTGCAATGCTGGCCATGGACCCCAGGGTCTTGCACTTGCTAGGCAAGCACTCTACCACTGAGCTACACTCCCAGCCCTGATGTAGTTCTTTGAACATGTTGCCCACCGAATGCCTCATGGCCTTAGCTTGGGTTGTCTCTGCTTAGAGAGAATTGCTGTGCCTGCCCATGGAGCAGAGAAGTGGACATGTTTCCAGCTCCATCTCTTAGAGGAAGTCTTTCCCTTCTCCCCTGGTTTTTGTACCCACATTTCTCATATTGTCTATAATGCTTTACAGCACATATTGGGCTCTAGAGTTCGTCTCTCCCAATAAGTAGAGGGAAAATGCAGGGAATCTGTTGATTCAGCTCAGTACCCCCACACTACCCATTTCAGGAAATAGGAAAAGTAAGAGGGGAGGGATGGGGTCAGGAATGGGAATCCCTGCTCTGGATTAAGCTCTTTGAATGAAACTCGAGGAAAATCGATACACCAGTGTCCATTAAGTACCTACATACCAGCTGGGGAAATAGAGACCAGGAGATCAATGCACTAAGAAGCTTCTAGATAAGAGAATATGTTATACAATGAAATTATTTTAGACTCAAAGATCAACAGGTCTTCAGAGGAGGATGGGCAATTCATGATGTTACTAATTAGAATTCTTAGGATTGTAAGTGACAGAAACTCAACACAAAGTAGTTCAGGTATAAGAGAAAAATATACTGGTTCCCAAGTGGGAGTTTAGGCCCAGTTGGATCAAGGGGCAAAAAAAACAACGTCATTGGGGTCCAGCTCCATGTCTTAGCTCTGCTTTCCTTAGCATCACACCATTGTTTCCAGCTGGGCTTCCTCCAGTCAGTGAGTCCTACAGAACAAGAATACCTCTTTCCTAGTCCCTCCAACTACGGTCAAAGGTCATGTCATTGGGCCATCTTGATTCTCACTCCCGCCCCTCTACCAACCAAACTCATCTCTGGATGTGTCACCATGGGAGCTTCAGGCAGGAAGCACCTGCAACTTCAGTGCAGGCCTTGAGATGGGGAAGGCAAGGAAACATAGGGTGCTGGTGGATTGTAGGTCGGTGGCCCTCATCTGCATCTCCTTCAGGGTATTGCACACCAAGCCTTCCTTCTCCAGTGTGGAAAAGTGAGGCTCCTGAGGGAAAGGAGGATTTGCCCAAGGCTTAGGGTCAGGAAGTGGACAACACTTCAAAGGGTGTCCTGAGGCCACGTTATCTCCAAAATATGAGTGGACTCTGACCTTTAGGAGAGGATTAAGTTGTCTGCCTCTTCCCTCCTCAGCATTAGTTATCTTTCCTGAAATAATTAAGCTTCTCTCCTTTAGGGTAGATATCCCAGAAGAACAAAACCTCAGAATGCAGAGGGGTGTGTGTGTGTGTGTGTGTGTGTGTGTGTGTGTGTAGATAGAAGGTCTCTCACTTTCTCTGTCTCATTAATACATACTTGGAAAATAAAAATAGAAAGAACCTTCATTCCCTGGAGATTAAGAGGAAATTCAAAATTCTGATGAGGTTGTCAGAGACCTTCATTATATGAGGGCTGTAATATGAAAACTGCAACTCCAGGGTTTGGTAGATGTCAGGCCAGCTCTTCTCTGTAGAATAGAGATTTAAGATCCCTTTCATTTCTCTATAGACTCCATTATGCCTGCAAAGATAATTTTTCTCTCATAGCCTCCCCTCTAAGAAACTCCATCTGGCATAAAAATCATCATAGCTTATATTTTAAAAACACTTTATAGAGTTTTCGAAGCATGTCTATGGCCAATGATCCATCCTCATAACAAAGCTGAACTATAGGTTCCCTCCAGAATAGAATGACTTCCAAGGTCTTACCACCAGGTGGCAAGAGAGAGGACCAGAACCACGTCTTCCATGTCATATTTCAGAGCTAGGGCCACTTGAGAGCTGGCTGAAAGGAGAGGCAAGAACCATGGAAAGAAGGTTGGTGGAAGTGGATTGGGCTTAAGCCTTGACTTGGTCATTGGATAGCTATGTAATCAAGTTTGACTCCTTAGTCTGGGGTTCTTAGTATTTCAAAAAGGAACGACCATCCTTGAACTTACAGATTTTCTGCAAAATCAAAGAATACAACTGGTGATAACTTGAGATTTTAAAAGTGCCATTTTTAAATGAGATATGACCATATCACTGATAGTTGTACGTAGTATGTGTGATATTTGCAGCCACACAAATTTAGAGGCATAACTGCACCCATTTTCTGTAATGTATCTATAACTGAATGTCATTCCCTTTCAGTTCCATCCATTTGGTAATGGAGACTTAAATTCTATTCAGTTTTGGTTTTCAAGCTCTAACCTCTTCTTGAATATTTACATCCAAGATCAAGTGTTTTGAGAGCCTCGGCAGATGCCTCTTAGCATCTAGCCTGAGGAGTCATTTCCATGACATTCTGTTTAAGGTCATCAAGGGGCCTAACGTGTCCCTAAGGCATAAGTGAATGGAGGATGTTGGGTGTTGGGTCATCACCTCTCAATCTGGTACCCACTGTTTCTTTTGGCCCTCACCCATCAATCTCTGTCTTTCCTGTTATACGTAAGGACCTCTCCATTCCCACCTGATTCACAGGTGTGTAGTCCATGTTATCATGTGCTATTTGGTACTCTTCATTCCACCATGCTATCATTTAAGGCTAGCTGGTTCTATCCATTGGTGAGCTTTCTCACATTTCTGAGGACCTGAGGGATACCCAACAGCTTTTCTACCCACCTTAAGGATCCCAGGCAGGCTTTCTGAAGCCCTGTTGGTTTAAATGTGCCTTGAAGGTATCTGCAGCTAGCTGTTTTCCTGCCTGGAAAGAGCTTTTGACTATGCCTGTCATTGACCAGATGCTGTTGGGCAAGTAAGACACAGATGCCCTGCCCTCTCCAGCGCTCAGACCCCCTGGTTTTCTATAGTCCTTCATCCCCTTTCAGCGTGCCTGCAACTAGCCTGGTGGGAGTAGGGAATGGGATCCCTTTTAAGGAGACTCATTTACCTTATTTGACTTTCAACTCTCCTCTCTCCCCGCAACTCAAATAGTCTTTACTTTCATGACTGAGAGGGGGACTAATTCTATAATCCATCACAGATTCTTTTGTTATTTTTAAATTATTATTATTTTACCTTCTATGTCAACTTTGACATCTGAAACACAAAATAAACAATCTGACTTCTTCGCTTGGTTTTCTGGTCCTGCTTTGGTATCCTTCCCCTGGGACGACGTGTTCCCCTAGCATATAGTGGCTCAATTTGGGGACGGTCATAAGGTGTGTAGTGGGCAGAATAATACCCTCCAAAGGAGGGTCACATTCTAATTCTCAGAAACTGTGAATGTTACATCACCTTACTTAATGACAAAAAGGGAAATTAAATTTGCATATAGAATTAAGGTTACTAATCAGCTGGCCTTGAAGGAGATTGTCTTGTATTATTATGGTGCAACCCGTGTAATAACGGGGGTTCTTCATTGTGCAAGGGGAGAGGAGAAGAGTGCATCAGAGTGAGGTGATGTTGCTGGCTGTGAAGAGTGAGCAAGGGGCTTGCAAGCTAAGGTGTGTCTCTGGAGGGGTCTCTAGAAGCTGGAAAAAGGGGCACAGATTCACCCCTAGCTCCTCCAGAAAGGAACACAGCCTTCTTGACACTGAGACTGTAGCCTTATTGAACCCCTACGCCAGAGAAGTGCAAGCTAACAAATTTGTATTGCTTTATGTTTGTAGTGATTTTTCATAATAGTAATTCAATACTAATGTGGGATGAAAGAATATGAGGAGGGAGGCTGATACATATGTATCACCAAAAGAGTTATTCTATCGTTTTTATTTTCAGTTATTTCCAGGGAAATCTCACCTCTTGACCAGGGATGGGGGATGCCATAATGAATGAAGCATCAGAAAGGGATAGGAGCCCAAGTTTCCTTTCAGTACCCTAAATAGTGAAAAATGAAATGTTATAAATCTGACAAACATAATGATATCAGCAAGACACAGTTTTAAATGTACTACGGGCCTATTTATTCTGTATAAGCATTCACAATTTTAATAAAGATAGAGGACAAAAACAAAGAAAACAGCAAGCACTTAATCATGGCATTGCATAGAGGACACATCCACCTCCATGTCTAAGTAACTGCTGCTCCCTGAAGCATTTCACTCATCCTCTTCCTTTGGGTGTCCTGGTTTTCCCTACATGGGAAGAAAGCCTTCGGATCCACCCAATGCAGACAATCCTGCTATCAAATCCATCCTCCTCAGCTTCTTTGAACTGCCAGTCCACAGCTCACCTACCCAACATTCTATTGTTGCGTAACAAATTACCACAAAACTCAGTGGCTTGGAACACCTGCTTTGTTCTGCTTGCAACTTCATGAGTCAGGAATTTGGGAAGGGTGCAGATGGTTTGCCTCTGATCCATGACAGATGGTTTATGTGGGTCTGGAGAATACATTTTCAAGAGGGACCTTTCACTGGTTCTTGTGCTAGAGGTGATAAAAACAGTCAGCTGATATAGGCTGTGCTGGCCTTAGCTGGAGCTGTTGACTAGAGTGTTTGGATGGGGCCTCTCCATTTCTCATGCATGCCAAGGAGGTTGGACTTGCAAAGGAACCATCTCAAGATCAAGTGTTCTAAGAGCCTAGGCAGATGCCTATTAGCATCTAGCTTAAAGAGTCATTTCCATGACATTCTGTTTAAAGTCATCAAGGTCAGCCCAGAATCAGTGGGAGAAAAGTGCATTTCATTTGTCAGTGAGAAGAATTGCAAAGAATTTGTGGCTCTCTTATGTACCCATTTACCTATAGCACTGAGTCACAGATAAGGGCTGCCCAAATACAAAGGGTCCATGCAGATACTATGATGCAGACTGGAAAACAAAGGACTACAAATCACTCAAATTTATGCAGGGAGGTAGTGATGGAGTCTAGGTGGACTCCTTCCTTCCAGTTGCACCTTTCAATGGTGATAGCCTTAGGCCCCAGAATCTATTCAAATATGTATTTAACAACCCTCCTGTATTCAGCACTGTGAATGGAATAGGAGATAGAAAAATGAAAGCCCCATCTTGTTTATAAGCTACTCCAAAAGATGAGATTGACTTTAGCAGGGTCATGGCATGACCTTGAACAAGTCACTTTTTCTGTGAGAATGTACAAGAGGATCTGTGTGAGTATTAAGGAGGGAGGTGGTAGTGACGATGACTAACACCAAACACCTACTGTGTGCTTGCTGGCTTATATTCATGGCCACTTATTACTTACGAATGCCCTCCTAGATTGGCATGATTATATCCAGTTGATGAAAAGAGAAGTGCTCAAATATCAGAGCAACCACACGTATTGTGTGGTAGGCACAGATCTAAGCCCTATGCTTAGTTTAGTTCTCAGGGTAATTCTCTGAGCTAGATACTATTGTGGCCTTCACTTTACATGTGAGAAAATGAAACTGGGAGGAAATGGGGGTCAGTGGAGGACCACAGCAGGTAGGAGGCTGGATAGGAGGGTAATGATAGACAGATTTGCATCCTCCTGGGATCCCAGGGAGGAATGCTGTCTTCTCAGAGCTGCCTCCAGTGTCATTTGCCAGGCTTTTCTCTGAATTGCAGACCAGTCTGAGACTAGCCCCACATTCCCCAATCCCTACAAATCACCACTCACATTCCTGCCTCCCGTGCTTTATCTCTTTGTTTCTATTTTGACCTAAAAAGCCATCTGGCCTTCTAGATGCTAGGAAGGACCACAGGATCCACGATGGCCCAGAGATGCCGAGAGGCAACAACAGGAACAAAATGCTGCCTTTTTAAAGTCAAGATGAATAAAGATAAGAATTTTCATTTATTTTAGGTCAGGCTCCTCATGGCGCTGCTCAGAGGGAGGCAGGAATTGAAATCTGGTTCGGTAAGGGAGAGCAAGCCTGCTTTTCTTCGCTCCTTATCCTCTTTCCCTTTTAATGACTCTGTTGGGCTGTAATTAAAGGGAGCAATACTCAAGAGGTCAGGGAAGACAAGAAAGAAGAATTAGCAGAGTGAGAAATCACTTTGGAGCATTGCCCAGGCACTAGGACCAAGGGAGGCTGGACCCCATCTGCCTGGGTGACCAGCCCTCCTTGTGCCTCCGTGGGGTCTTGGCCCCCAGGCAGTGGTCCCTTCATTCCAGAAGTGAACTTTCAAGGCTGACATGTCCCTTCAGATTAGCAGCATGGGTGTGATGGATTTAGAGTATAACCAGGATGGATTTTGCCAGCATCCAAAATGGGAGGAATGATGTTCACATATTTGTCTTTAAAATAAGACAGGAGACAGGCATCTTTTTGGGGACTGTTTCGGACTGTTAATTTGGGAAACTGTAATTGCCGGAGCATCCCCTCTCTGGTGTCCTCATCAGAGAGCCCTCTGGTCTATCAGGTCCACAGATCGAGAATCTCTGTGTGTTCCTTCTCCAGGACTGATACTAATGCTGTCCATAAATAAATAAATGAATGTCATACATAATATCAGTCCAGTATTGCTGGTGAAGATACCTACAGAGAATGTTGGAGTGCTGATTATGTTGCAAGCCCTGGAATATGCTTGAAACATATCATCACACTGAATCCTCACAGCCACCTTATAAAGGCAAGCACTGTCATTAATAACTCCCATGTTATCCATGAAGAACAGGCTCAAATAGCATGAGAAAGTTGCCCAAGTCCAACCAGCCAGGTAAAGGCAGTGCAGCAATTCAAGCCAGGTCTATCGAACTCTAAAGCCCATCTCTTAACACATCAGATGACCGGTTTCAGAAGCTGAGTGTAGTTCCCCAATGATAAAGTGACTGTCCCCCATGTCAGGGAGCAACCCTTCCATCCTCAATGTTCAGGATTCATTCTCCCTTCTTAGGACTCAGGAGATCCAGAGGAAGCTAAAAGAGAATGGTTTTAGAAAAGGGAAATTAGAAACAGGTAGAAAGTGAGACCGCAGCTGATTCAGTGCTCGTACACAGGATTCAAATTTGGGAGCACGAAAAAAGAAGGGGCTATGCGTAGCATCTTTCCTTTGAGATTTCCAGCAGAGCCCTCTTCCCTTCAAGCCCGGCAGGAAGAGGGTCCAAGATTATTTTGTATGGCTTTCTCATAAAGCCTATGCACCCTTTTATGACATTAAATATTTTATTCTTCCCGTGACATTTGAAGGCTTGTCTATTTTCTCCCGTCATTTGATTTCTCTGGGACCTGGTCTTTCTGGGTCTGATGGTATTTCTGGTAAGCCGGGTTTATGGGGTAGAAGTCATTATCTGATAAAGTCAGGGAACAGCCCCCACCCTTCCGAAGTGATGGCTTTTAACCCTTTGATTCCTGGTGTGAGGAAAAGGAGCACCAAACTGAAGGCAGGAAATAGGGGTTACAGTGCTGGTCCCGCTGCCTATTTGGCTGCAAACACTAAGTATTCAGGTAGGCGGCACCATCTACCTAGTCACATCTTGGAACCTAGAGTGGGAGCAGCCTGGGGAGGGGCCAAAGCATTGAACAGGTCCTTTCAGTTCTGGAATCCACGATCTCATGGTAAGTATTCTCTGAGGATGGTGGTTCTAACGCTGGAGGGGCCTGGTTCTAACACCAGGAAGGGCAGCCTGGGGCAGAGGGCAGAGCTTACCTCATTGGCTGGTGGAAAAGCAAATCAACAGGAGGGGAGACCTCCATCCCCGTTCCTCTCTTTTGTGGGCCTTTCTGGACCGACCACTGACATTTGAATTGTACGTTTCATGCATAGGCCTCAAACACCTTTCTGCTTTTGGAAAGGTGTCTCTAATGGGAGAACTGTCACCCCCTACCTTCAGGAAGTCATTCTAGTGCTTGAGAGGATAGCTTCTGGTTTCAGAGAAACCTGATCAAAATCTCACTCTCTCACTCACTGGCCACATGACCTTAGAACAAGTTACTTAAGACCTCTGAGCCTCAGATTCCTGTTGAGTAAAATAGGATAACAATCCTTACCTGACAAAGCTGCTCTTAGGACTAATGGAGGTAATCCATACTCAATGGTCCATGCCTGGCCCTGCACAGGCAGGAAACATGGTTGCTATTTATTATTATAATCTGGTATCTCCTGCAGGGATGGTGGTGATGGTGACAGTGACGAGAACTAAGATTGCTTAAGTGCTTGCTGTGTTCCAGAGCACCTAAGGTGGGCCCCATTATTATTATCCCAGTGGCAGGACCAGCACCCTTTTCCAGCCTACAATTTGGTGCTCCTCTCCCCCACACCAGGAAGCAACTGGTGAAAACCCATCACTTTGGAAGGGTGGGGGCCATCCTGTGACTTGAACAGGTAACAACTTCACTCATAGGTCTAACAGCCCAATCCTAGAACTGTTATCTTTAACCAGGGCAAATTATTCATGAATATCATTTGCGATGGTTGTCTAATCCTGCATGGAGAGGAAGATGCCATTGGTTGCTTGTCTTCCTGGATATTTTGATTGCTTCCAAGCTCACGAATAAACCCATTGCTCTGAGCATCTTCTCTGCTTTGAGTTATTTCTTCAGAATAGATTCCCCAAAGTCTGAAAGGACAAGTTTCTAGTGTTCCAGGATTTAGGTAAAAATGGGGGAGGAAATTTTAAAAGACAAAAAAGAGAGAGAGAGAGCAAGCAAGCAAGCTGCACTTGATTTCCCAGTATTTTCTTGGTTTAGGGTGCTGCTTTTCCTTCAGGTTGCAGTTCAAGGACAGGCTAGGGTGTTTGGCCGTAAGGGTCCTTAAGCAGAGGAGTGATAAAATGAAAGTGGTACTTTAGGGAGTGGAGCCCAGTGAAGTGTGCAAGATGCGTGTGGGAGAGAGTCCAACTGCAGGGGCGGTGCAGAGAAGAGTCAATGAGGCAGTGGGCCTAGGTCTCCTTCAGGCTGGAGGAGTTCATGAGCTATTCTGGGCTGTGCTTGGTCTCTGCTGAGCTCTGTGAATTCTGAGGCACCAGAATGTTGATATTTGGACAACTTTTCCGTAGCTCTGAAGTGAAAAACTGGAAAGATTGTATTCTTCTTAATTATAATAATAGAATTTTTATATTTATAAGGTATTTTCCCCATATGGTCTTTAGCTTTCTTTTATCTTTAGCTTTATTTCCCATCTGGTCTTTAGTTTCCTTTTATCTTAGGTTTTATTTATTTACTCTTTGTGGGTTTTTTTTTTTTGTGTGTGTGTGTGTGTGTGAATGTGTGTGCGCGCGCAAATGTTCTCTGTACAATGAAACAAAGACAATGTGGCTGAGATGGGTATAAAGAGTTTTTTTAAAGTCCTTTTTCTCTACAACTCACCCACTTTAGAGGTGATTATTCCATGGCTGGTCTGTATATACAACTCCTATACATTTATCCCCTGTCCATATGTAAATATAAATAAGAATCCATATATGAAAGCTTAAAATGCATGCATAAAAAGTATTCAGTTTGTTTCTTTGGGATACTTTTCCATGTCAGAACTACATGTATTTTTTTAATTGGTGCATATTAATTATACATAATGGTGAGTTTGTGGCATACTGCTATATGCATATAACATAACGTATCTTTATACATGCTTTTCAAAGAGCATTCCCCTTTGTTCTCCTCCACTTTAAAAACAACTGGCTCTCTAGCTTCATTTTAACCATGTATAATTATTTTCCTTTTGTCAAAAATAAAGATGAACTGCTAGGGGCGCATGTGTCTAAGATGCAGGAGGTCCTGGGCTCGATCCCTAGCATCATAAATACAAATAAATAAATTAGATCAAATTGAGACCAAAGAGCACAAAAACTGGTTAGATAGAAATAAAGTATCCAGGCTAGAGCTCTCTTCTACCTATTATAGCATTTTTCTTTTATCTTAATCATTATTCTTTCATCTTTTGTCATAGGTTTGGGACTAAGAGGATGAGAATTGGCATCATCATCCTATTATCATCATTATTAATTGCATGAATAAAGTCATTTTCCCATATATTCTCCATTACCCCTGCCTCAAAAACTCTTCACCCATGAGCCCAGATATTTTTCAATCATTTCACTTGAGGTAGCAAACACTGGAAAGGTTTCATCCGACACTTTGTAGCCTTTCTCCTGAGAAGATACTACCTGAGCAGAGTGACATGCATTTTTAGAGGGAGACAGGCTAGTTCATTAGAGCTATGGCCTGGTGGAAGAGAGCAGTCTTGGCTATAGTACAGAGTTGGGTATAAGTCCCATCCCTCTCAAGGGGAAGATGTGTGACACTGGACACATGGTTGAATGTATCTGAAACTCTCCTATCTTTTCCATAAACTGTGAATGATCCTTGTACCTTACAATGTTGTTGGCAGGGTGCAATGTGACCACCATGCATGAGCCTAAATTGGTTTCATAATCACCCTTCCCAAAGTCTCTTTCTTTGGATTAAGAAGATGCTATGGTGAGTTAGGACACTTTCTGGCTTTTGTTTGATTGTTTGTTTTCAGAAACTGTCTTCACCATCATGGAAAGGGAAGGATTCTTTTAGAAGCCCATGATCATGGGCAAAAATCTAGACTGAAGTGTTTTTCCACGTAGCTTTACTTCAGTACATCCTTAGCTAAGCTTGAACCCTTTCTACAATTTCAGAGTTGAATTTGTTTCTCCCTGAGGCTCTGTTCTTTCAACCAACTGTCCATAAGTTAAAGCTGTACTTGCATCTATAGATCATAAGACCCTGAAGTCCAGCCTGCATTGGAGCCAATGAGACATGATGCCCCCAGCTACAGAGAACTGTAAACCATAGGGAGAAGAAGTTCTCCATCTGGAAAAATTTCAGGCAGGAGTGGTGGAACCAACCTTTGTGTTGTTTTGGTTTGGGTGCCTTGTTTAGGTAACAAAACATTTCAACTAAAAATCTTACCTCTTTGAATGATGAACTTTTTATATAAGCACATGCAAAAAAATGTTTAGAAGACATAGAGAGGAAAGAACAATTATCACTCATACCACCTCCACTCACTACAACCAACATTTTGATATTTTCTCTAAGTATTCTTCTATGTGATGTACATATTTAGCAATTTTATTGTGAAATGCAGTGTATATAGAAAAATGTGTAAAACATTATTTACAGTTTCATCAATACTAATTAAGCAATACCCATTAAAGCATCACCCAAATCAAGGATAGAATGTTGCCCGTGCTCCAGAACCCCTCCCCAACACACCCACCATGTCTCCATTTTCTCTTTTAACCCCTTTCTCCTCTAGAGGTAGCCACCATTCTGACCTTTATGCTGATCGTGTACCTTTTATCTTTTCATTATAGTTTTATCACCTATGGAGGCATAGAGACATCCTTTTATCTTAATTCTGACTGTTGATGGTGGATCTTCCAGCATAGAGCGCATCTCACCAACATATGTAAAACTAACCTTTGCCTTTCGTTGAAGGCAAAATTGATTATCAGCCAATCTACAGTTTCATTTGCATTTTAAAATTCTGGATTCAGAGCTCACCACTGAAGTACTGACTAGGTGTCCGACCCACTTCTGGGCTCTTAAGTTACAGAGACGAACTCTGCACTGACAAACAAGAGCTCAGATCTGCTTGCTCAGCCACTGGGTGGTTCTTAGGACCCTCTCACTGGACTCACCAGGTGCCTTCTTTCTGCACACATGGGGCTACTTCTCCCTTCATGCAAATTCCCTCTGGTGTAAACTCTGGTTTGGGCTGCTGCTTCTCTCCTTTGAGTCTTTGGCACCAACACAAACATAATTTCCCCCCTTCCAGCTGGTCTAAAACCTTGCAGGCTTTTTCTGAGGCTCTTTTTAAAATGCTACATCTTGAGTTCATCCTGGGTAAGGGGAGAACCTTTGAGTCAAGGAATGAGGGAGAGAGAGAGAACAAATGTCTTGAGTGACTTTTAAATGCAACTTTGGATCTCTGAATATTCATAGCACTTCAGCAAAATGGTCTTGCCATCCGCATTTTGAGTGTGGAGCCTGTCTTAGGAAGGACAATGACCTGCCCACAGACCCTCAGATAAGAACAGCAGTGTCATTGCCAGGACTCCAATCCAAGGACCCCAGTGCCTACTATAGGAGGTTGACTGAGACTTTGGTTGCACTAGTTCTGGATCTGGACTCCCATACAGATTCCTGCTGCGGCAGCTGATGACATTGGTCAATGATACGTCAGTGTTCTCATTTGTACAGCTGCACCTCAGCATGGGGTGGCCAGATTTCAGTGTGATTGTGGCCAGCACTTATTACTCAGTAAATAGTATCTAGAACACAGAATTAGAGACACTCGTGGAGAGGCCTTTAAGGGCTGTGCCTGGGTGGGGTGCCTTGCCATTGGCTTGAGTTGATGCTTGATTCTCAGTGCCTATTACTTTCCTTCCACCCACCTCCATTCCTGGAACGCTGGTTTTGGGGAGTCTCATCCTTTCCATTTCCCTGACAGCCCAACATATATGGCATCTTTCTCCATTTAGGGATAGAGATTTTTTTTCTACTTTCTTTTAAATTGCTCTCTGCGACAAAAAAAAAAAAAAAATATGCAAACCATCCAAAATTACACTCAACATAAGCTGAATAAATATATACCCACAGAAGCATATGTTCAATGGCTGCTGCTCTATGCTTTTCAAAGCCAACTAGCTTATAAAATCATTTCTCACTAAGAGTCCCGGCGATCAATGAGAAGGTGCGGCATGAGGATGCAGCCTGGAGCTGCAAATTGAGTTTTTAGTTACAAAGGACAGGAAAGGGAAACCTGCCAGTAAACCCCAGAAGGACTACAGGGTACCATGTCACCAGCCCCAGTGCAGCCCTGGTGTGACCATAGGACAAGCAGTTCGCTACCAGGTGCAGTAGTGGCTAAGGACAGTCCTATGGAGTCCGGCTGTCTGGATTCAAATATTGCCCCTGCCACTGACTTTGTCTTATTGGACAGATTGCTTTAAATATCTATGGTTGCTTTCTCTCTTCTGCCCCTGCCCCCCCACCCCGTGCCTGCCTCTCTCTCTCTCTACATATGCATGTGTGTGTATAAAATTTACCATTTCTATTGTAATATACATTTGGTGGTCTTCCCTGTTTTCCTAGCATATATGTCCTAAAATCCTTGGACTTCCCAGAGTCTTTTTGTATGTCATGTTGACTGGTGACTGACAGCTCCTAAGTAGCTTCATGGAGGGTGCAAGTCAGAAAGAAGACCAAGGTAGAATTAGAGAATTAGGACTTTTAGCCTCACCTCCCATCCTCTGGAGAGGGTACAGGGACTGAAGGTTCAGTCCATCTCCAATGGCCAATGACTGAATCAATATTGCCTATGTAATGAAGCCTCCATAAGCTTAAAAGGGCTTGGTATTAGGGATTTGAGGGATAGTTGAAAATATGGAGGTTCCTGGAGGGGACAGACCTGGGGACTTAGCAGCTCCATGCCCCTTCCCACATACCTTGCCCTGTGTATATCTTCCACTTGGCACTCAGCAGTACATCCTTTATATAAGCCAGTGGACGTGTTCCCCTGAGTTTTGAGAGCTACTCATGCAGATTAATCAATCTGATGAAGGTGTCATGAGAACCTCCATTTCTAGCCAGTCGGTCAGATCACAGGTAAAATAACCCAAGGCTTGCAGTTGACCTCTGAGGTGGCGTCAGTCTTGTAGCACTCAGCCCTCAACCTGTGGGATCTGGTGCTATCTCAAAGTAGTGTCTGAATCGAAAATAATTAAAGACACCCCACTGGTATCCTGTGAAGAATCCACCAGAGAGTTGATTGCAAGTGGAAAGAAAGCTCCACGTATTTCCAGGTGACCAGAGGTCACAGAAGTGTTCTATGTTAATTGAGTTGTGAGAGAGTATGGAAGAAGCAATGGAGTTTTTTTCCTAAATCACACTACCTTACATGATTGTTTGATGAGGAGGTTTGGCTGAGGGGTTAAGAAAAGAGATTTGTGGTCAGTGACTTCCTGACTCTAACACATCATGCCTGTGTGACCTTGGAAACCTTAATGAACCTCACTGGGCTTCAGAGTCCCCATCTGTTAAGTCGTCACAACAATGACATTTACCACCTAGGGTGGCCATGAGGAAAGAACGAGTTAATGCCCATCCAGTGCTTAGAATTCCTTCCTCATAAGTGCTCAGTGTCAGTCACACTAAGTCATTTTCTCAAAGTGGCCCCTTGCACACAGGTCTGTCTCATGCATTCCTTGCCCAGATCCCCTTGGCTCTATGCCACTCACATAGACAGAATAGTACACAGGTCTCTGAAATTTTTAAAGACTCCAAACACTGAGAGTGTGAACCTAAAGAGAGTTCTCCACGCCTCAGTTTCCCACCGTGAGTGGTTAAAGAAGTGGCATCTTTCTCTGAATAGTTGGGAAGACTGAGTAAAGTAATGTGTGCTAGTAAGGTGTGCCCAGTGCCCCGTAGAAGCCATTCCCTACCAGAACCCTTAAATTGCAAGTTTCCCCAGCTTGGCTAGGAGGTGGTCAGAGCCCCCGCCTTGGCAGCAGAGAGGGCTTCTTCAGTGGAAAGGCCATCGGCCCAGCTCTGGAGTGGTGCAGCCTGAGCTGGGCCTCAGCTCCACACCCCAGGTCTCACCATGTGACCTTGAAAAGACCCATTACATCTTACTTAGGGGCTTCCTCTTCCAAAAGGGTTCTAGATCTGTATCTTGCAGTCACCTGAGATGTAGAAGTCCTTTACAAGCATAAATACCCTTGTGAAAGTCAGCACAGTGTGGCTTGATAAGTTATCTAAACGGTCAGTGCCTCGGTTTCCTTCTCTGTAAAATGAGTAGGATAGCTATACCTGTACCGCCAGGCCGCTGTTCACATTATGAGTTAATATTCAAAATATTTAAAACACTGCCTGGCACACAGTAAGCACTATTAAGTGTTAGCTATTATTCTTATTAATGAGCTATACAAAGGCTATTTATTATCATCGCCAGACAGCTATTGAATAGACATTTTTTAGGACTCCTGGCAGATTTTCTTGGGAAAGCATTTCTGGCCTCCCCCCACCCCCCCCCAACCCTTGGCTCTATTTCTTCCATATAAAACATCCAGAGCTGGAAGAACGTGCTTATTCCCCAGGTCCCCATCTGACTAGACACTTCTTAAGGACAAGGGCTGCGGCTTCATGAGGCCTGGGGGACAGTCAACTGAACAGGCATTTGATGAACTAAATACCCACTCATTGCAGAGCCTAAGAGAGCTCCAGATGGAGAGGTAGCTTGGGCACTCACCAGAAGGCTGACCAGGGATTTGAGGGGCCAGCTGTGGCCAAGTTCTCACCCATCTCCCTATCCCTAGAACCACTCTGTTTCACGGTTCCCAGCTCAGGTATGCTGATGGCCCAACCTACCGCCCGACATCCTTGGAGTCACTGTCAGCCTCCTGCAGAGAACCCTGGAGGCCAGGCTGGAAAGACCCTTAGAGACCAGCTGCATTTTCCTCATTGGACAGTCAGAAAGACTGAGAACCAGAGAATAGGGCATCAGCCATGCTAATGCCCTGAGGCTCCTCTAAAGAGAGGGGCAGGCAGTAACCTATTCAGAAAACCAGCCTCTATAACCAACAGCGGTGTGCACAATTCCACATCCAGTGACAGGCTGCCATCCCAGTACACTTCTTGATCATAAGCTGATTGAACCATGACATACCTGTCTCTGTGGGTTTACCCAGTCCACCAGTTGATCTGGCTTCTCCTTGAAATTCAGAACCATCGAGGCTTCTACTTGTTTAAAAATTTAAATAATGAGTACACATAACAGAGAACTTTACCATGTAACCGTTTTTAAGTGTACAGCAGTAGCATTCATTGCCTTCACATCCTTGTGCACCCATCTCCCGAACTCTTCATCTTGGAAAACAAAACTCTACACCCGTAAATAACAACTCTCTACTCCCCGTTCCCTTATCTCACAGAAACCTCTTTTATTTCTGTCTCTCTGCTTGTCCTCTCTGGGTACCTCATGAAAATGAAATCACATAATGTCTGTGTTCTTGTGACTGACTTTCCGCTTAGCATCACGTCTTCAAGATTTCATCCACTGTGTAGCATGTGTCAAATTTTATTTTTTTAAAGACTTAATATATCCCATTGTATGTACATGCCACATTTTAAAAAACCCATTCATCCATCCATCCATGGGTACTTGGACCACTTCTACCTTTTGGCTACTATGAAAAATTGCCATTTGAACAACCGATATGCAATTGTCTCTTCAAGACTTCATATTTATTTTGGATATGAACCTGAAGTGGGACTGCTGGATCATATGGTCATTTTATTTTTTAAATTTTTTGAGAAACCTCCATACTTTTTTATATAGCACCATTTTACAACCCTACAAACAGTGCACAGGGTCCTAATTTTCCAAAGCCTTCCCAACATGTCTTATTATTTAGTTTTTTGGTGGTAGCTATCCTAATGGATGGAAGGTCTATCTCATTATGGATTTGGTTTGTGATTTCCTAGTGCTTGATGAGGTGGATCATCTTTTCATTTTCGGTTGGCCATTTTTATAGCTTCTTTGGAGAAATGTATATTCAAGTCTTTTGTCCATTTTTTTTTTAATTCAGGTTTTTTTGGTTTTTGCTTTTCAGCAAAATCCTTGATCATAATCCACGTTGACCCATGACCCATGTACCTCTTAGAGATCACCTAGTCCCTCCTGTTGTTGATTCTTTTTTTGGGTCGGAAGCTACCACATTTTCACCCGCACTCCAATCACCACGAACCGAGGAATAAGGGGAAGGCATTTCTATCTCAGAGATGCAGTTTCCGCTTCTGCAGAAGTGGGTACTATAGCAAGTTTGCAATCATGGCGGGCTTTTAGAAAGGGATTGTGGCTCAGCGGTAGAGAGCTCGCCTAGCACGGGCGGGACCCAGGTTCAATCCTCAGCATCACATAAAAATAAAGGCATTGTGTTGTGTCCATCTACACCTAAAGAATAAATGTGTAAAAAAAAAAAAAAAAAGGAAGGGAGTGTTAGGGTAACATGTAACATGCAGTGTAGTGCCGGTAAGCCTTTCCCTTCTCCTCCTTCAGTGCGGGTGTGCTGCACAGATGGTTGGCATGCAGGGAGAATGGCCGGTTGGTATTTCACTGGAACTCAAGCCAAAACGAAGCAATGCAACCAGACATTTTGCTACATTCCAAAAAAATATTTACCAAGATCAAATATTAAGAGTATAATCATCGTAATAACAACATTCGTTAACAGTTGGGATTTTGCTGCGTGCCAGGCACATGCTAGGGACATTAAATACCCCCCCCCCAATAGCAATTGTGTAGGTCTAATTAGGGTCATTTTACATCAAGAAAGTTGAGGCTCAAAAATGTTATTGAAAGGACTAGCTGGCATTCCATGCATGTAAGTGGCAGCCCCAGGTGGGATGCAAGCCCAGTCCTGCCTGACCAACAAGCCACACTTGACTCGCACGTCATCCTGGGCTGAAAAGAGGAAGCTGTGTGTATCACAAACCTTCTCAAATAACCATGGACTCGAGTAGAGACAGGCTGTGAGCACAAGTCCTCCCAGGTAGTGTGGGAGAGGAGGAAGAAGGACACTTTCTGACCAGTCAGTGCAGCAAAAGGAAGTTCGCCCTGGACTGAGAGTGTGGCTTGGTGGCAGAGCACTTGCTTATGTATGCATGAGGTCCTGATTGGATCCCCAGCACTGCCTGCACGTGTGCACACACACCACACGCACCAAACACACACACACACACACACACACACACACTAAAAAGGAAATTGCATGTGAGGATTTTCCCCCCCACGATGGCATTGAATCTTTCCTGTAACCCCAGGAGGCAGCTATTTATCAAGTCCACTTTAAAATGGAGCAATCAGAATCAGAAAGGTGCATGACTTACCCACAGTCTCATAGCCAGGAAGTGGTGACATCTGGCCTAGACTTCGTCTCTGTCTCCTCAGCATTCTTTTGCTTTGGGAAATCAGGAAGAGATCCATAGAGGGGGACATGTAGGATTCTTTAGGGAGGCTGGGGAGGTCTGACTGAGGGCAGAGCATGGACAAAGGGGCTGAGGTTGGATGGTGTGGAGGATAAGCGCTATTTGGTGATACCTAAGGGGTTTCCAGGTGGAGGTGGAGGTAGAGACCAGGCAGCCTGATGGTTGGAGCCAGAGCAGGCTCTGCCTTCTCCACGCTGAGGTTTGGTGCCCCCTGGTGGTGGCTGCAGCTGCTGTCCTACATTGCCCAGGACTATTGATCCCTGTAATCTTTATTGCCTTGCCTGCCCACCCAGTCCCTCCCTCCCTGACAGCGCCGAAGCCCAGCACAAATTGAACAGCAGCTGAATTGGCATGCGTTGATTAAAACTCCCAGTAATTATGGGCTCTTACTGGCCTGGTTGTCCAAATCAATGTCGGCATTAATAGCTGGACTAGCGGGCCTTGTTGACAGATTGAGGCTGAGCGAGGAGGGGCAGGGAGCTGGGGACTGGAGGGCCCTTCCCTCTCACTCACATTCCAGGCAGCACACCAGAGGTCCCCTGGGATGAGGAGAACCAAGCCCATTCAGTCTGTTATCAAAGCGATGGTTCATACTTGAAGAATTCAGCAACCTTTGCTTAGCTTATGTCATCTTCAGTAGCCCTGCCTGTAAAATGGATAGATCTTAGAGGTGTCCCTGAGTTTTGTGGGGATTTAAAGAGACAGTCTGTGGGCAAATACTGACCCATGGTAGGTGCTCAGTAAATATCTATTTTATTTCCTTCATTTGCTGCTTTTTCTATATCGTCTTCTTTCCAAGATGCTGTTTCTGATATGTATAACCTTCTCTGTTCCTAATGCTTCCAGAGTCCCTCGTAATCCATCAGAGAGTTTTTCCAAAAATATCTCAGAATCATAATGTGGCACTCACCAGCCTAAATAACAGTGACACCACAGACAGGCAGTCTCCATGTGGATTAGGAGAAGGGAGCACCCATGTGCAATCAGGGGATCTTCTGTGGTGGGCTGCATCTGCCTCTCACTTGCTGTGTAATCTCTGGCAAGTTAGCTGCTCTCTCTCTGAGCTTTGGCTTCTCATCTGCAAAGTGGTCAGGTGGATACCGGTCCTATCTTAGAATTGCTGAGAAGAACAAACACTGCTACATGCTGTTGATCTTTTCTGTTTATGTGGACCCCTTGTATTTCTCCCAGAATGTGTTTCCCGTCTGAAGAAAGTAATGAGACAACAACAGGTACATGTTGGGAGTACCTGTCATGCTCAGATTTCTATTGGGACATGTGCTCTAATAAGCCAAGTGGGGAGAGAGTTGCTTTCTCCAAGGTATCAGTGTGCAAACTGAGACTCAGAGCTACAAGGGCACACATGGAACGAGTGGCCAGACCTTATTCCAGCTATGTGTGTCCTATGTGATGGACAGTGTGCTCAGCCTTTCACACGCACTTGGTCTCACTGTTATGTTGTCTCGTTTAATCTTTACCACGATCTTCGGAGGCACTATACCTTCGAAGAACACTGAGATTATGCTGCTTCTAAGTCTCAAAGTGAAGGAACTCAAAGAAATCAAATCTTAGCTGAGCCCTTGGAGGACAACAAGCTTTTCCCATAGGTCAGAAGCATCCTTATGAAATCTTAAAACATGTTCAGTCAATTCCAAGGGAATTTTCCATTTTTCTCGCAAATACTTTAGAGTGGTTCTCCCCCTTTTCATAGTTCATAGTTGGCTTGAACAAAAATCAAGCACTGCAAAGCTTTTCCAACTTCCTGTTGTCTCATGTCTTCAGTTCATAGTGGTGGAAACAGACTCAGAGGGTTCCATGTGCTATCCTGAAGACACCTAGCCAGTTAGACAACAAGTCCAAGCAGAACTGGAACTCGGCTCTCGGAAAGCTCTTCCCAGCACTTATCTAGGGCCAGCTGGGAACTGACATACTATCTTCAGCACCTGAGTTGCCTGTCACATCCACTGTGAGAGTGGTTTCCTCATTTCTTTGCCTTCTAGATGAAGAAACTGAGGTTCAGTGTGGCCATGTGCCTTGTTCAAGGTCAGTATGAGGCTTGGTCCCAGCTAGAACTCTTTCCATTACTGCACCCTGCCTCTGGGGGTTGCAAAAAGGAAAGAAGATGCCACACTGAGGTCTCCTGGGACCCAGGAAGGACAGGACTCCTCCTCTGGCACCACAAAGAAATCCCTCAGCCTGACTTACCTTCTGATTCACTCCAGCCCCAGGAGAAGGTTTCTGATTTGTAAGTTGTTGTTTTCCCTTCTCTTGTTTGGAGCAGCCAGCCCACCTTCTAGACCTGGGGGTGGGGTGGCAGAACAGCTCATTACAAATTTTGCACTCGGAGCAATTTGCATTCCATAATTAATGAACATTAAAATGCATAATTATAAACAGAAACAAATGGCTTGGTGATGATGAAGAATTGGGCCTGGAAACAGCAAGAGTGGGTGCCAGGGATAGAGGAGGAGGCTGAGGGGAGCAGGGTGGGGCCAGACTGGGGTGGAACAGCTGGGAGCGCGCCCCAGCCCCCTCCTCTTTCTCCACACTAGAACTGCCAGGACTTAAGACTTAGTCCCAGAGTCTTCCTGTGTATCCTCTGAAATGGAGCAGAACTGGGCTCTAATGCTCTGGATCCCAGCTGACCTGGATTAGACCTGGCTGTCTCACCTACATACTGAGAAGCCTCCCGGCAAAGGAGCAGCCTTCCAATGGATGGGGTCCTTGTTAGACAGACCCACCCTCTTTCTCTTGCCCACTCCCAGTCTCACAGAGCTGCCTCTCTGGGCTCCTTTTATGAGCTCTAAGAAAATGCTTAGAGATAATTGAATTCAGTAACTTCGGTAATCTCTTCAAAGTAGCAAATCAAATCACTTCATTCCTGTGCCTACAGCCCTCCAAAGCCCTCCAGTTGCACTTAGAATAAACTCTAGATGCCTTCCTGGGGCTGGAGCCGTGGGTCAGCAGCTTTTTTGTATAAAGGACTATATAGTAAACATTTCAGGCTTTGCAAGTCACATGGGTCTTTTTTTTTTTGGTCTCGTGTTGTTTCCTTTTTTAAAAAATGTAAAAGTCATTCTTAGCTTTAGGGCTGTGCAAAAACAGCCTACGGGGGAGTAGACATCTTTCTTCTCTTCCTCTGGCTAAACACAACCCAAACCCCTGCACATTATCTATGACACAAACACACAATTTTGAAAGGTGAAGAGAAAGCAGACCCACTAGGGACATTGGGACCCAAGGAAAGACAAGGTAGTCTGTGCACTAAGCTTTCTCTTTGCCTTATATGTCTTGGATTTGGAACTGAAGGAGCCAGAAGCTCAGAAATGCCAATAGGCATGAGAAAAAAAAAAATCCCCAAAGCATACTTTCTCTAGCCAAGGTATCAGGGAAAAGGGCATCCTCACAAGGCAAAATTTTAGACAGTAACTGCTGTGCTCCAGACAGATCCCACGGGAAGAAACAAATGTGGACCTGCTCCCAGCCATGCCAGCAAAAGTCAAGTGGAGAGTCTAAATTTTAATTTCCATCAAGAGTAAGGAGAACATCCAACCCTGGAGCTACTGAATGTCAGTGGCAACCACATGACTTCCACCCCGAACCTACAATGAGGAGGTCCATTTCCCCTTCTTCTTGCTGCCATTGGTAGGAAATGAGGACAGTCACCACTGACCAGCAATAATGAGGCCATCTCCCATCTGTGTGGTGTTAGTGGAGTTCAAGTGGGGGACGGTAACAAGGCATATGTACCACTGCCATCCAGGAAACTATCACTGAAGTCATATGGGGAGCAGATTCCCACCCCCATCCAGCAGCACAGAGGGGCTTTCCCTCTGGGCGGCAGTGGGAGCTTAGTGGAGAACCTGGGCTTCTGTCTGCTTTTGCCAGAGACAAACCACCTTCTCCTGCTGGACCAGTGTCAGAGGAAACCAGATGAAACAAAGTTTAAACAAATCCAAAGTTAAAACATAATAACATAATACCTCAAATGTCCACCTTTCCACTGATAATCATTTGTCATACCAAGAACCAGGACAATCTCAAAATCAGTGAAAAAGACAACCAATAGATTCCAACACCAAAATGAAAGATAATAGAATTCTCTGACAAAGATATTAAAAAATACCCATCATTTAAAAATGCTTCAACAAACAATCATGAGCACTCTTGAAACAAACGAAAAAAAAAAAAAACAGAAAGCCTCAGCAAAGAAGTAGAAGTTATAAAGGGGAACCAAATGGAAATCCTAGAATTGAAAAATATGGTAAATGAGATAGAAATTCTGTTGATAGATTCAACAGCAGATTGCAGAGGACATATAATCATTAAACTTTAAAAAAGAATAAGCAAAATTACCCATTCTGAATATCAGAGAAAAAGTAAATTGAAAAGGAAAGTGAATACCTTCCCAAGGGTCTGTCAAACTGGTTAAAAAATAAATAAATAAATAAATAAATAAAAACATTTTTGTCATTGGAGTCTCAGAAGAAAAGAATGGTGCTCAAAGAAATAATAACTGAAAACTCATCAAATTTCGAAAATCTGGAGACTCAAGAAGCTGAGCAAATTCCAGACAGAATAAAAACAAAGAAATTTACACCAAAACTTAATAGTCAATTTTCTTTATTTCTTCAAGGAAAAAACATGTTGAAATTATATCTTATCTATAGAAAAAATACAAATTTAATGACAGAAGAATTCTTACAAGAAACCAGAGAAACCAGGAAAAAGTAGCACATATTTCAAATGCTGAGTAAGAATCTTATGTTCAATGAAAATATCCTTTAGGAATGGAAATGAAATCAAGATATTATCAGATAGAAAAAACACTGAATGAATTTATATCTAGTACTCTTTCTCTAAATGAATGTTTATAGGAAGTTCTCTAAACAGAAAGAAAATTATAAAATAAGAAATCTTAGAACACTGAGAAGGAAGGAAGAATATTGCAAAAATATGGGTATATAAATAAACCCTTCTTACCCTCCTGATTTTTCTACATTACAATTGATGGTTAAAGCAAAAATAAATGATAGCACTGTCAGATGTGGTCATAAATGCATGTAGAGGAATAATGAAGAAAATTGTATCACATGGAAGAAAAGATAGAAACATAAAGCATAAAGGGAGGTATAGATACTGTACATCACTTCAATTGGAAAAATGATTAATAGACTGGAGCATCTTATATACATTAAAAACTATGCAAAGAAATACACTGAAAAATACAGATACATCAAATTGGAAATCTAACAAATGTGTAGGCAGGCTGCAAGAAAAGCAAGGAAAAGAAAACAGAATTGAAAACTAGAAACAAGAAGACAATATAAAAATGGCACATATAAGCATTAATGTATCACTTATCTTATGAAATGAAATTGATCAAAGCACACATGGAATAATAAAAGTTAGAAGACTAGATTAAAAAGTATGGCCAAATTATATTTTGTCTACAAGAAATTCTCTTCACATATAATAATATAGATTGGTAAATTGATAGAAAAAACTACATATAATGTAAATGAAACAAATGCAGGAGTCACTATATTATTATTAGATAAAGTAACCCTTAAATGAAATTACTAGGGAGGAACAAAATGTAGTAAAAAAAGAGGTCATCCGCCAAGAAGATATTATAATTATAAATATTTATGCATCAAACAATGGAGAAAAATGTGTGAAAAATGTGTGAACTAATGGGACTGATAATAAAAATATACAAATCCATAATTATGGTTAAATACTTTAGTTTCTCTTCCTCAAATTTAATAAAACAACTAGATGGACAATTTGTAACATTATAGAACTCAACAATATGGTTATTCAAGAGATATAGTTAACTTTTATAGAATACTATGCACAATAATAGACTACATATTATTGCTAGAGTCTGCAGAACACATAGCAAGAAAAATGATATCTGGGGCTACAATAAAGGTTTCACTACATTGAAAGAATTCATGTCATACAAAGTATGTTTATGGGGTGGAGCCCTCATGAATGGTATTAGGGTGGTCAAGACAGGATATGGGAGAGTGGAGTCTAACAAAGCATAATATATACAGAAATGGAAATGTCACAGGGAAAACTATTAATTGGCACAATTAATATGAGTTAATACAAATTTTAAAGACCCAAAAAAGACCCCTCAAGATTCACAACAGGCTCTAATAAGAAAACAAGACCAGAGAGGGTCTTTGTCAGCTCTATCAAAATACCATAGACTAGGTAGCTTAAATAATAGACATTTTTCTCTCATACTCCCAGAGTCCAGAATTCTGAGATCAATTTCTAGTTGATTCGATTCTCTAGTGATGTCACTCTCCACAAATTTTCTTCTTCCTGTGTCTTTTTATATGTCATGGATAGAGATGGAGCTTCCCTTCCTTCTAAGGACACTAATCCCATTCATGAGGGCTCCACCCCATGATCTAACCACCTCCTAAAAGTCCCCAATGAAAATAATATACCATTTTGAGGGTGAGATTTCAACATATAAATAGTGTGGAGACAGAAATCCTCAGTCCAAAACAGAGATAACAGAAAAATCCTCTTTTAAGTTTTTGAAAACTAAACAACAGCATTCTAAAGAACCCAAGAGTTAAAGATAAAGTGTCAAGAGAAGTAAAAAACTGAACTGAATGAAAAAATAAATAAATATATAATGTGTGATACACACATTAATTCATCCTTTTCTGGCACTGTTTCTACAGCTTCATATTTGTAAAGGAAGTGTGGTCTCCTAAATGCATGCATTAATAAAGAGGAAGTCTAAAATCAATAATTTAAGTTCTTAAGAACCAAGAGTAGGGAGAGAAAAATATATTCAAAGAAGCAAAGAAAGTATGGAAATCAATGTGATTAAAAATAGAAAAATAATTCATAAAAATTACTGAAACCAAAGCTGATTCTTTTGGTCAACAGATAAATGAATCAAGAAATATGATCTATATAAACAATGGAGTATTTTTCAGTCATGAAGAAGAATGAAATTTTGTCATTTGCAGGAAAATAAAAGTTAAGGGAAATAAGCTGAGCCCTGAACTGCATGTTTTCTCTCAATATAGAAATAAGCAAAAAAGAGCACTTTAAAGTAGAAGAGGAACTAATTGGGAAGTGGAAGAAAACCAGAAGGAAGTGATAGAAAAGGGTGGTCAAGACAGGATATGGGAGGGTGGAGTCTAACAAAGCATAATACATACAGATATGGAAATGTCACAGGAAAACCTATTAATCGGCACATTAATATGAGTTAATAATTATAAATTTTAAAGACTCAAAAAGACCCCACAAGATTCTGATTCTTTGATAATATCAATAAAAATGAAAAAAATCTAGGAAGTCTTATATCTATAAAAGGGAGAAAACACGATTTAAAAATATCTGAAATCAAACAGTTGATATCACTACAGCCCCTGAAGATGTCAAAAGGAAATAAGAGGGCTGGGGTTGTGGCTCAATCGCAGAGCGCTTGCCTACCACGTGTGAGGCACTGGGTTTGATCCTCAGCATCACATAGAAATAAATAAATAAAGGTTAAAAAATATTTTAAAAAAAGAAAATAAGAGAATACTGTATATAACTTTTCACAAATAGATTTAATAATTTAGATAAAGTGGACCAGTTTCTTTAAAACCTCACGAGTATGAAATAGATAATTTAAACAACTCCAATAAGAAAATTGAATTTGTAACTTTTATATTCCCACACCTCCAAATCTCAGCCTGAATAGTTTTACTGGAAAAGTATACCATGTGTTTAAAGAAAAATTAACACAAATTCTAAAAATGATTTTCCCCAAAACTGAAGAAGAGAGACTACTTCCCAATTGATTTTCAGGTAATAGCATTACATTGATACCAAACAAGACAAACCCAGTGAAAAACCAGAAAATGAGAGAGTAAGACCAATAACCCTCAGGTATATGGTTGCAAAAATCCTTAACAAAATATTTGCAAACAGAATTTAAAAAGACATAAAACAGAACTGTCTACCATGGCTTAATTTTATTCCAGGGACAAGCTACTTGACCAAAATTTGAAATATCTGTCAATATATTTATGGGCAAAACAAGAAAAAAAATCATGGAATCAGACCAACTGATAAACAAAATTCAACAACCAAAATTATTTTAAAAAAAAACTTCTAGAAAAATAGGAATAGAGTAGAACTTACACATATTGATAAAGAACATCAATAAAAACCCTGGGGCTGGGGTTGTTGGCTCAGTGGTAGAGTGCTTGCCTTGAATGTGTGAGGCACTGGGTTTGATTCTCAGCATGGAATATTAATAAACAATATAAAGTCCATTGACAACTAAAAAAATATTTAAAATAAATAAAAATAAAAAAACCCTACAACTAACATACTTATTATAACAGATTCAATGCTTTCTCTCAAAGATCAGGAATAATTATTATTGTTGAACACAATGGTAAATTTCTTAGCCAATGCAATAACACAAGAAAAAGGAAGTAAAAGGTTCAAATTAGAAAGGAGTAAATTAAATAGATCACATACTTGTTTACATTTAAAATCTCAAGAGACCTTGGAAAAAATTCTAAAAGAAATGAAAGAGTTCAGCAAGGTCTCGGGATACAAGGGTACAATTATAGAATATAATTTATTCTGTATAATTATATATAATTCTTATAGCCTAGCAATGAACATGTAGACACTGAAATTTAAAATTCAGTGCCATTTGCAATCCCTAGAACACAATGAAATACTTAAATAGGAATCTAACAAAACATGTATGCTGAAATTAAATGCCAATGAAAGAAACCAAACAAAATCTAAATAAATGGAAAAACATAATATATTCATGAATTGGAAGACAAACATCATAAAGATACCCATATTTCTCATATTGACATAAGAGCTTAAGACAATTCCTATCAAAACCTCACATGATTTTTACCAACATAGAAAATATTTTTCTAAAATCTATACAGAAAGACAAAGAAGTACCGTAAGGAAATCTACTTTTGAAAAAAGATGAATAAAGTGGAAATAAAGTCTGCCTTTCCTATTTCTACACTATGTTTGTTTATTCTTCCCTCGCCTCATCCTTATTAACCTTTTATCACCTTATACTTTATTCTTTCTTCATAGTACTGTTTTATTCTATGAAATAATCATTTTACTTGTTTTATTATTAATCATTTGTTCTCTGGAGTTTAAGCTCCACGAGAGCAGTTTCTTGGCTGTCTTGTTTACAACAACCCTTATACCAACTAAAACATTTGCTCGGCACTGAGTAGGTGTGCAGTAAGTATTGGCTAAGTGGTACAATAAAGGACTTGGGAAGATAAGAAAGAAAAATCATCAACTAGTGGTTTCCATTAAGTTTCTCTGGGAAGGTTGGGTTCATTTATTTGTCATTTGTTAATTTATCCTTCATTTATTAAGTGCCTGTGGTGTGCAAAAGTGTTATCTCACAGAGTCTCCAGAATGCCTCTGGGAGAGGCACTGTATTCCCATTTTGGAGATGAGAACCTGGGGGGCTCTCTTCTAGGTGAACCAGCCTTCCCAGATGCTCAGCCAGGAAGCCTGCAGTGGAATTCAGTCCTGACTTCACTGCCCACATTGTCATCTCCAAGCTGTGTCCCCACATAGATAAAGGAAACTGGAGCCCAAATAGGTTCATGGATTGTCCAAGGTCACAGGGCAAATGAGTGGTGGTGCCTGAGCGAGACCTCAGGCCTCGCCTCTGGAGATGTCAGTACCCTAGACATCTCCCTTCTCCCATCACATCTCTTCCAGGAAGGCTTCCATGACTAACATTTCCTCACTCTGATATTCCCCATTCACTCACATTTCCAGAATCTTCCTTTTCCCAGCCAAATTGTACCATATTTTATAATATTTGCTCTAGAAACTAGTTCTTATCTGCCGAATGTTTGCACTTCTTACCTCTTAAGCTAGATCCTAAGCTCCTTACAAACTCAGAACTGCAGCCACCCTTTGCCGATCACTAAGTTAGGTACTTGATAACATTTGTCTCACATTATTATTCATTGCTATGTGACAGATTATCCTAAATCAAGCATCCTAAAACAAACAAAGATATTTATTACATTATGCAGTTCTGGAGAGTCAGAGTAACTTAGCTGTTGGCAAGGTGGCAATCAGGATGTAAGCTGGGGCTGCAGTCATCCCAGCAGGCTTGAATGAGATGGAGAATTCACCTCCAAGCCTGTGTCTTTGACAGGCCCGGTTTCTCTGGTTGTTATCTGCAGGCCTCAGTTTCCCACTATAAAACCAGTTACCATCTCTCCTACCATCAGTTATTGGTCACATAGACCAACCCTGGTACAGTGCCATGAGGGATGGGGCCTATACAAAAGTGTGACCAGGAATCGTTGGGGACATTCTTTGCAGCTAGCTATGACACATTTACCCCCACACAGCAATCATATAAAGATAGGAGAGTTTAAGTCATGGACCAAAGGTCACACAGCTTGTAATAGTTTGAATTCGGTTTGAATAATTAATAATTCAGTTTGAATTCAGACCCATTATTCATAGGTACATAATTATACAGGTTTGTGGGATTTGCAGTTGTATATTCATACATACACACAACACGATTTGGTCCATTTCATTCTTCAGTACCTACCTTTTTCCTCCCCTCCCTCCTCTCTCCCCTGATTCCCTTCTTTTACTGCGGACCCTTCATGAATCCATAGATACCCTGAACTTCCTGTCTGGCACTCTGCAGTTTCATCCAACAAATAGCAAGTACCTACTATTGTGCCAGCTGAGGACAAACCCAAGGTAGCCTATACTATGACAAATATTACATTTTGGTGGAGAAGACAGAAGATGAGCAATGGAATAATTGAAACAATGTATACATAATAAATAGTGGCAAAGGGGGACCTCATCTGCCCCCCTTGCCCTCTAAGACATGGGCATGAAGCCCTTAGCAGACGAAGGGAGGATCCTATGGGGGTCACTGATACATCTGCTCCACTTACTCAGAAAGTCTCTCCCATGTTCATGATCAAATTTAGGTATAATTCTAGCTCTGCCTTTATTCTGCTGTGTGATATTAATCAAGTTCCTTCCCCTTTCTGAACCTCAGTTCCTCAACTGTAAATCATCTTGGGGAAAGAGACAGAGGCTCTGCAAGTTTGTCTTCATCAGTCAAATGCTTTAACCTAAAGGAAAGTGAGTAGCATGGAGAGCCCTGAGCTGAGACAAGGGGAGCCGGCCTCTGTGTCCTCCACTCCTGTGCTAAGGGACTCTGTGTGGTGTGCTGCTGCTCTCTGACCCTCAGTGTTAAAGCATGGGGGTCAGATCAGCTCCAAGACCTGCCTTGCCCTGCTCTCTAAGACTGATACGCTTAATAAGCAACAGGGGGTGAAGTGACTTGCCCAGGAGGCAGTAAAGAGCTACAGACTGGCAAGCCTTCCAGGCCCTGCCCGGCCACCCTCTGTGTGTGAGTCCCTCTTCAGCTTCCTCATCTGTCCAATGAGAACAATGACAGGACCTGCTGTATTTATTTCCTCCAGCTACTGTAGCAAATCGCCACAAACTGGATGGCTTAAGACAACAGAAATGTATTCTCCCACGGTTCTGGAGGCCAGGAGTCCTACATCAAGGTGTCGGCAGGTCCTAGGGCCCCTACAGCAGAATGTAAGCCTTGCTTCTTCCAGCAGTTATGGTTCATGGCCACGGGCATGCCAATCTCTGCTCCAAGTGCACATTGTCTTCCCCTCTATGTGGGTAATCTTGTTCTGCTTCTCTTATAAAGACATTCATGATAGCATTTAGGTCAGCCAGTAAAATACAGGAGACTCTCCTCCTGAGCTTTAGCTTAATCACATCTCAAAACCTTTACCACAGACAGACGTATTCACAGCTTCCAGGTTCCAGGGCTTAAGACAGGGAAGCATCTTGGGGAGTCATTATCTGTCTACTTCACTGGCTCATTTATTTGTATAAGGACTGAATGAGTAAAACAGGTCATGTGCTTAGATAATGCTCGGGTTGCAGTGAGCATAGATTTGAAAAACCAAGGTGGTTGGGAATCAGTGGCAGATGGAAAGAACTGGGACTACTACCCCACCCCAGGTCTCTCTTATTTCCCAGTGAGATGGTCCAGTCCCCATCCCTGAGTCTCTGCAGACAGACAGAACCCAGCCCCCAGTGCCAGCAAATGGCTCCAAATGACCCTGTGACCAGGTGCCCTTCTGTCTGACAGAATGTTCAGAGACAAGCAGGGGACTCCTCTGAGCTTGTATTAATATGTACAGCACTTCACTCACATGGAAAATTGATTTTTCTTTTTAAGCACAAAACGTAGCAGTTTTATAACCTTTCTGCAGCTTGACAAAGGCCATTTATAACCTACTTTCTCCATCACCCTTCCTGGTGCCAGTCTCAAATGCTCAAATGTCTCCAAGAACTCTCTTATGCATTCGTAATTACAAATTCTTCTTAGGCAAAATTTAATTTCCAAGAGGGCTGACCTCGTGTTTTGTTGTGGTGGTTTTGGAAAATTAATTTTGTGTGTGTGTGTGTGTGTGTATTTATTGATGTCATTCAGAAGGACAGCTTGGAGAGGGGGCTAGGGAGCTGGCTGGACCGGAGACAAGGGGAGGGCATTTTAATCAGTGATGTCCAGTGATGGATGAGGAGGGCTGGGCTCCGGGTGTTTATCTCCGTGGACAGGAAATGCCAAAAGGTTGAATGAAATTAAAACCTAGGTCCTCACTCTTCTGAAGGCAGGAGTGCTCCTATTGCTTCTCCATCAACTGCGCGGGAGAAGATGAGCTCAGCCTCAGCAAATGATGGAAAACTAAATAAAGGGTCAGATGTCCCCAGTATCAGATCATCCACTCCCAGAGCACTTAGCAGGTGCCAGACACACTGACGAGAACGTGACAGCTGAGGTCACTGAAGGTGGGAATTCTTGGGGTTTTTGCTTAGAGACCAGAGGAGGAATGTGCACAGGGCTGAGCAAGCATCTGAACATTTCTGTCGAGGAACCCCATTATGAGTTTAAGGAATATCTGAGTTTAAAAAAAAAAATCCATATATCCATTTAAGCTAAGGATGCTACTTAGAAATATCACTTTGGAGGAAAATTTCAGGAGGCCAAGCTAGAGACCTGCAGGCTAGTTAGGAGGCTTTTGGTTGTTCCCAGGATTCCTTTAGAGTTCAAGGGACAAGGGCGGAGAAGAGACCAGTTCAAGACAGAAAGATAACTCACGTTCATTTTGTGAGTACCAACCCTTGCCGCAAATTCTGAAGTAAGTTACGCACCCTCATGATACCATTTAAGCCCCACTAAAAATCTATAGTTGTGTTAGGCCCATTAAGTAGATGAGGACATTGAGAATCATAGAGGGTAGTAACTTGCCCAGGGTCACACAGTGAGAAGGACAAAAGCTGGAACTTAAGCTCATATTATTAGGGTCTCTTTAAATTATATCTGACGGCTTCCACGAGTGACCTTGCTAGCAGCAGACTCTATCAGGTGATAGCAATCCGAACAAGACTGAAGACAACCCAACAGTATCCATAACTTTCCAAACACTTTGCAGACACTATCTCCCTCCATTCTCACCACTCTATGAAGGAGATAGTCACAAAAATCCTCTTTTACAGGCAGGAAGGCTGAGGTTCAGAGAAGTAAAGGTTTTTTTTCCAAAGCCACCTAGCTATAAATTGGCCAAATGAGTCTTCAAACCTGTCTCTTTTGGTGTCTGACACACGAGGCTCTCAGAAGGTGGGAGGAGGGAGTATTGGGGCCAGCCGCCTCCTGTGCCATAACCACCCTGTTGCCCTGTTTCTGAGCAGTGCCCAGAGGAGCTCAGGCCCATGAAGGACGGCTCTGGCTGCTACGACCACTCCAAAGGCATTGATTGCTCTGATGGCTTTAACGGCGGCTGTGAGCAGCTGTGCCTGCAGCAGACGCTTCCTTTGCCCTACGATGCCACCTCCAGCACCATCTTCATGTTCTGCGGGTGAGTCTATCTGTCCCCAAGGCCCAGGTGTGGGAACCCACAAGGCCAAGGGGGTATGGGTGGGAAAATGGTCAGGAACTGCTGCCTCTCCAGCCTGGGCTGACCTTCAGGGAAATGGCCTCTCATTTCTATTCTGCTTCAGCCCAAGACGTCAAAGGCAAGAGAAGAATGTTGAAGAGAATAATGACAGAGGAAAAATAAATAATGGATTAATACATGCAATAATAGAGCCCCTGCCCCCGTTTCATCCAGGGTCAGAATATTTTCCTTGTGAGGTCTCCTGCCCCTTCTGCATGCCCTCCTGCAGCCCTGGGCAATGCTGAGTGGAGAGAAAAGCAAGGATCGCGAAGGTGTTCACACAGGAACCATCAGGTGTGGTGCGCAAGCAAATCCATAGGTTTAACCCAGGTTTGAACCTAGATTCTGAAGGAACTCAGCAGGTTGAGTCCAGCATCAGTGTCTGTGGCCCTAGTGCCCCATAGGTGAGGACGAGTAATCGCAGATAGCTGGTGCCTAGGAAACAATACACTCAAAGCTTGTGTCATAGCTTGGGACTCAGGAAGAACTCAAATAAGGACGTTGTTGTTTCTCATTTTCACAGTCCTGGGGATGAAACTCAGGGCCTTGGACAAACCAGGCACATGCTACTACTGAGCTACATGCCCAGTCCCTTAAACTGAATATTAAAAGTAGCAGGAGAACAAAAAAATGGGGAGCACATTGGAACTAAACTTGCTGAGTAGAATCAGGCCACTTGCTTTCTCTCTCTGGGCTACAGTTTAACTGTCTGTGCAAAGAAATCACTGCACAACTATGGCTCCCATTTCTTCCAACTTACCTTGTTTTCCCTATGTGTAGTAGAGTTACCTCCGCCCCAGACATCACTTAGGAAAGCGTTTGGTCCTCAGTAACCACTCAAGAAAATAGCAGCATTCTGTTCTTCTCATGTCTTTTCTGGTTATATCGTCACATTAGAAAATTTGCTTATCTTTGACATTCTGTGACTCAGAAAAACAATCGTATGCTTGTGTGAGAAGGATTCCCAGTGCTCTTGTCATTGTGGTAGGAAAGCAGAATATGAGATTTAGCAACCTCTGCAGTCCATCTATCACAGAAAAGGGAGGTGGGTTTTATCCCAGTTTACCAGAAAACTGATTGAATTTGCACGGTTCTAGTACACAGAGTTTAGTATTTATTACAGGGTCTCCTTTCCTGCCTCAGTCACGCTCAGGGTTGCAGGTGCCTTGAAGCAGGTGTTGGGGCAGCTCGCTGGAGGTCCTAGATATGTATCAGTAAAATAAATAAGAAATAAATTAGCCTATGCGGACCTGAATTTATGGCGGTCTCTCCTCAGCCTAAGTGACTGCAGGGCAGTGTTGACTAAATTATGCATGGGCTTGGATCTGCAGGCTTGCATACAGAATCAGCTGGGTCCTTATCATTGTTATTTTCCTCTCCGTCTCCTTGTGGGGAGGGTGTTCTTCTATGGAAAATAACAACAGGAACAGCGGCAGCCGCAGCACTAATGGATTTTGACATGGGAAACTATCACCACCTTCCATCCAGAGCCCACGATAGGGAACCTTGGATTTGGTAATGCTGAGATTTTAATCCCATCAGGACTGAAGACTCCTGACCTTCAATTGCCTCAATACCTACTACCTCAATATAATGATATCTATGAACAGTGCAAAATACTTAACATTTATTATTCAATTAAAGCTAAGCAACATGCTCAAGGTCTATGAAACACAACTGGGAAACACATTATTAATTGTATGACCTTGAACAAGTTACTTAACATCTCTTAGCTCTGGGCCTCAGTTTCTTCATCTGTAAAAACACCAGAATAATAGTCCCTGTCTATAGAGTTGTTATGAGCTCTAAAAACATTGCTTACATTACGATTTACATAAATATTTAAAGTGCTTTGGAACAGCACCCTGCATCAAGTTAGCACTATATATGTTCATTCACTAAAGTAACTCAAGTGAATGATCCTAATGACAGTCACCCATCACTTGCTCAAGGACCTCATGCCCTCAACATTTTGGTTTCTGGATCTCTGAAATGGACTTTCTTACCTTTTCTGCCATGGAAGGTCTGTGGAAGTGTTAAATAAGAGTTGATTTGGGCCTGAGTGTGTTGTGTGCTGTTAAGACCCATTCAATGCAGATAAACTGGACAACAAAGGAAATGAAACCCAGGTCTCCAAACACCAACTGCAGCTTTAATATGCTTTTGGAAATTGTCTATTAAGGATGCAAATGAGAAGTTACCCACACTTGTTAGAAGCACTGTAAACAATGAAGGCTATTAGCAGGTGCTTGTGAGAGAGTTGGTTGAGGGAGAAGTGGGAAGTTATTGAATTAAGCAGGGAAAACAAAGCAAATCCTTACTTACTCAAAGAGACCTTCCCAACTTGGGGAAAGCTCTGTAAACTTAAGAGTTTTCTGAATATAGGGACAGGTTTAATAATTCTGTTTAATAACAACAGCTCTGGGTTTAATCCCTAGTACCAATAATAATAATAATAATAATAATGGCAGCTAGCAGTTTACTAAGCACTCCTTTTTTAAAATATTTTTTTAGTTGTAGTTAGACACAATACCTTTATCTTATTTATTTATTTTTATGTGGTGCTGAGGATCGAACCCAGCGCCTAGCACATGCTAGGTGAGCACTCTACCGCTGAGCCACAACCCCAGCCCTACTAATCACTTCTTATGTGCCATGACTATAGTAAGCGCTTTGTGCACATTAACTCATTTAATTGTCATAACAATTCTGCAAGAGAGGTGCTATTATGATTCTCACCTTACAGTTAAGAAAACCAAACACGGTGACTTGCCAAAGGTCACACAGCTAGTAAGTGGTGGCTGTCAATTATTCAAACCCAGTGATTCTGGTGCCAATCAAGACAGATCTTATGTCAGTTGCTGGCCTCTGGACACATCTAGTCATGTGGTCTTGGGCAACTCACTCAATTTCTTTGAGCATGTGTGTTTTCATGTACCATCAGAAGTGACTACAGCCCCACTATGCAGATCAAGTGAACCTGTGCAAGAATGAGCTGTCATACTTAATTAAGCCCTCAGTAAACCATAGTACTAGTCTAACAGGTGGAAAACCATCACATTCAATTATTTAATTGCTGGATTTGATGTCTGGCTTGCCAGTTTATCTCCAGTATCTAGAATAGTGTTTGGCACATAGCAAGTGCTCAATTAGTAACTGTTAAATGAAGTTGCTCAAATAATGGAGCCAAAGGAGTGGTTCCTATTTACCCTTTCCAGCTGCATTTCCAACTATATCCCTCTTCCTGTGTTAGCCTCTTAGCTTCAGCCTCTGTATTCTGACTACTTTCTGTGTCTCCTCTTCCCTTCCCGTGTATACCCTCTCCACTCAGATGTCCCTGAACCTTTAACTTGGACACCTGTTTCATCTTCTGTCATTTCTTTAGCAAGTCCCCCTGGAGTCCATGGGGTCAGCATGAGATGGGCAGCTACCCTGAATCTAAGAACCAATAACCATCATTTCTCAAGTGGGATTAGGACATGTATGGAAATAATTTTTCTCTTTGTTTTATTTTTGTTAATATATATATATATATATATATATATATATATATATATAATGTATATATATATTTTTCATTTCTACACAGGGGGCCTTATTAAAAGAAGAGGCTGCTTACATTTTGCCCTATATTCTAACTTATCCCAATGAAATTCTGACACTTCCCAAAGACTGGACCTCTGCTAGCTGCCCTGATTATCAGCCCCTTACCAAGCCAAGTTCCCCCCAAATGGATAAAGCATCCAAGCTCTAGGGTTACTCCACTACTCCTCTGACTCTCCATTGTGGTTGCCCCATTACCTGGTTGACTCACTGGTACTGCCCCACTGTGAACTCCTCAGGAGCAGGGACAATGCCCTAGTCACCTATGTGTCTGTATTATCATTCCATACTAATTGACCTAAAGACTTCTTCAAAACTATAAGGGTTGAATTCCTCCACCTAAGGTTTGTTGCACCCATTCTGTGCCCGACCTTTAAGGAGATGCTAAGAGGGCCACGAATCATCAAGCACAAGTCCTAGCCCACCATGTGCAAAGAGGGTACTGTGAGCAGGTGGCTGGGCCTCACTTGGTCCTGACTGATGTTCACAGAGCACAGGTACCAATATGGTAGGCAGAAACAGGTCAACTGGAAGTAGGTTGAGAAGGTCACTGGATACTAAGCTGAAGTATTTAGAAAAGATCTTGTAGGTGAAGAAGCATTACCTTCTGTGAAGAGCCTGACAAATTACCTAGCAACCGAGTTTGTCGGTTTCATTTGTGTGGGTGTGTTTACAAAGTCTGCGGTGCACACTGCCAAGAGAACTTAATTTTATCCACATAAATCCAGCACGGTTTTAAAAAAGCTGTTAATATAAAGATAGGACTGATCAGAGCCATTTGTAAGGAGCGAAAAGGAAAGGGAGAAAATGGTTTCAGGAGTCTGAAATGAGAGAGTTGCTCAACATGAGACAAATTTAACTTTGTGCTTCTTGGCAACCAAAGTAAACAGAGAAAAAAAAATACCCAAACAAGACATAGTGGATTATACAGTCATCCTTACTTCAGAAAAAGAAATTCTGATTTTCTGTTTTGTTTTCAGGGGGTCTACACCTTTCCCTGATATCATCTGCTAAGAGATTTTCCCACGTATTCTTATGTAAGGGAGAGAATTCCATCAACTTTTTAAAAGTTTCCATATCTCCCAAGTGACTTAGAGAAGGAAACTGAGGCCCAAAGTTCTCAAAACCAGTTAGCAAATAAAATTGAGCTAGGAACTGGGGACATCCCAAGTATGTTTAGGACCTAATTCCCATGAAAATATATTCAAAATATGAGCTCAAAGAGCATATGTGGTCTCAACTCATCCTTATTAGCCTGTTTAATGTCCCTTTCATGTGATTTTAGGAGGAGATGAATTCAGGTATTTAATGTCCACAATTAACTGGAAGCCACTTCTGTCCTTGTCAAAGTCTGGTCTGGTGGAATGGGGGCGACGGCTTTGACTTTGACAGTCAACATCCAGTTGCAGAGGGTGGAAAGCATTCTTCAGGCAAATATTCTTTGGTGGTTTCTGCCTAAAAGCCTTTTTAAGCTAGTGCCTGGGCTGTCCCCCTTCTGACTTTTGATTAGAGGATGTGGACTTTCCCTCTAATAGTTCACACTGAATACTTTCAGGCCGGATTCTCATCAAATATTACTACCTGTGTTCTCTGCTGTTGAAACATTGGCCAAAGCTCACATGTAAGAAATATTCACAAAGAATCAAGAGAAACACATAATGTCCACCTTTTCTTCAGCTAGGTATAATTCCCATGGTTTTGTAACATACCCAGAGATTTTTTTTTTTAAGTAAAAAATAAAAATAAAAAATAGAGAAGCTGAGTGTCGAGGCCCATGTGGGAGAGTCTGCGCTCAGTAACTGCCTCCTGCAAGTTCCCAGGACACCAGGGGATAGTAAAGGCTCTGACAAGGTCCTCGGTGGGGAAACAAATTTCTTTGATTGTAGGGTACGATATTTTCTGCATTTTAACATCTCTGAAATGAGGAGTATCTTATTTTCAATTTTTTTTTCTATGATTTCTTTCTTTTCTTCCATCGTGTTAAATGAAATGCTAGTGTTTCTTACCATTTGGGTGGCTCTTAGAGTAGATCAAATATGCGAATACATTAGCCCAGAGGTCCTCATGGACTCCTGTTTCCTTCCCCCTTTTCAAAAGAATAGCCTCGCATATAGAACCTCCAAAATGGCTTTCCTGGGAACGCAGTGTATCCTCGGGTGAAGCCTGGAAACCAAGACCACAGAGAACAGCTCTACTGAGCTTCATTTTGGTTAATGTGGGGACAATCCAGGGAGACTTCATGGGAAGGACTCTGGTGGCATTGGTTAGTGGGGTTAATGCCATCGAGAGCGTCAGCTGCTGGTCCTGGCCCTGATGACCCCAGGTGAGATTTCTCATGGTGTCACATGTCAGGGTCAGCTCTGAGCAGCCTTCTCCTCTCTTACCTTGATGATGGGTACACAGGCTGACGCTCACCTGCGTTCAAGTCTGTCTAGCACCTTGAGCTGTTCTTACCCTTACCTTTTCTCTGTTCTTATTTTTGTTTAGGATTTGATTCCCTTCCTTATTTTTAAAAAATATTTTCTAGTCTGTGGATTTCATTAAATCATTTTATTGGTTCCACAGACCATTGAGAAATGGATGAATAAGCAAATAAATAAAAATGCTGTCTGCACGGAGAGTTTGTACACAATGCCATTTTTTTTTTTTTTGGTATGTGTGTATATGTGTCCCAATTTCCTCCTTTGAAAAACAGATTTGAGAAAGTCATTTGTGTTGCAGTGGAGAGAACAGTGGATTTGGAGTAAGAAGGCCCAAGTCCACGTCCTGGATTTTCCCAGGTCCTATGTGACCTTAGTCAAGAAGATTAGAAGTCCCAGGCCTCAGGGTCCTCCGTGGCCATGTTGGAATGGAAGTACCATCTGAAGGTCCTGCTGTGAGGATTAAGGAAAAAGTGCTCCTGGGTAGACACATAACAAGGCTTGATGCCACTGTCTCCACAGTCCCAGTTTTACTCATCATGTGAGGGCTGTGTCAGGGTGACACATTTGTTGCCTTCAGCTAAAGTGCCCAGTTTCTGTCTTTGTACTTATTTTATGTTTTGCATTTTGGCATATGTATAAATATAATTTCTTGTGGATTTTGGCTCGTTTCCGGTAAGCCTACGCTCTGTAAGAAAATCTCCCAGACAACAGAATGTTCTGCAGGAGCTGTATAATTATGTGGCATCATATGAAAATAAAATCAAAAACAGAAACCAACAACTAAACAGACCTTCACGTAAATCTTCCTGTGCCCCGAGGTGGCTTGGGGGAGAGAATTGCTTATATTCCAAAACTCAGAGAGGATCATTCGCCTTCCTGAGTCCCTGTGTTTTTACCACTCTGTCTCTAAGGGTCTTACTGCGCACACACCAGGCCTTTTATCTCTCCCTCCTTCCTCTCCTGCTAACCCATAATCCTTCTCCACCCCACGCAAAAGAAAGTCACCACAAGCTTACAGTGTGACCAGGTTAAGATCTCTCTCTCTCTCTCTCTCTCACACACACACACACACACACACACACACACACACACACAATTCACATTCACATGCACTCATACACACTTAGAGATTTGAACTTCTCAGTTTCATTCCCAGCACCATAATGACCGATCACTCTGCTTCTCCAAACCTGTTTCCTTATCCTGCAATGGGAGCAGCAGCTCCCTAAGAAAGCTGTGCATGTCCTAACCTTTCTGCAGACATCCCCACAAACTCAGTGGCACAAAACAGCCCAAATTTATTTCTTTACAATTCTAAAGGCCAGAATTCCTAGAATCTAGGCTTTGCATGACTGCATTCCTGCTAGAGACCTTAGTGGAGAATCGGCTTCCTTTTTTAGCTGGTAGAGACTACCTGTATTCCTTGATCCTTTTGTCTCTTTCTTATAAAGATCACAGGGGGTTATATTGGGTCCACACAGATAACCCAGGATAATCTTTCTGTCTCAAAATTCTTTAGACCGTCACATTTGCAAAGTCTCTTTTGCTACAAATTTGCAGATGTGTCTGTTATTTTTTTGTTGTTGTTTTTGTTTCCATAACAAAATGCCTGAGATAAATACTCTTATAAGGAGAAAGGTTTATTTTTTCTCATAATTTCAGAGGTTTCAGTTTATGGTCCCTTGTCCCTGTTGCTCGTGGCCTGTGGCTACCCTGTGTGTGAATGTGGGATTATGAGGCAGAGGAGGCTGCTCACCTCATGGAAGAGAAGGGGGGGTCAAAAGGGACAGAGGACAAAATATCCTAACTTCCTTCCACTAGGTCCTATCTCTGCCACCTCCCAGTCAAGCCATGGGCTGGAGTCCAAGCCTTTAATATGTGGGTCTTTGGGGTCTTTTGAGGATTAGGATATGAACACTTAGGGAACATTATTCTATCTATTAGAGGTTATAATAAGAAACAAACCACATCATATACCCAAAATGTCCACTTGATCATGAAATATTAAACGTGGGCCTGAGCATTGCATATAGTGTGTGTGTGGGTATGTAATGCATTTTTTAAAATTTATGCAATACATATAATGATTCCGTGTGCATAAATGTACATTGTCTGATGTATTATTTTCCAATGAAGGAAACACAACAAGTTATGTTCTAAAATTTTGCTTTGAAGCAAAAAAAAAAAAAAAAAAAAATGAAGTCTAGAGAGAAACCAAAAACTGGGATCTGAGAACTAGTGGAAACAAAATTTATACTCCCTAAAGTATAACTGGGCTAATAATCAGATAACTCATAATAGCATGAATAATAATAATTACACAATTGCTGGTGCATTACTTGGCCACTACACAGTTTTTTTGTTTGTTTGTTTGTTTGTTTGTTTTTTACTTTTTTTGTGGTGCTGGTGATCAAACACAAGGCCTTGTGCATGCAAGGCAAGCACTCTACCGACTGAGCTATATCCCCAGCCTTTACACAGTTCTTTACCTAAGTTATCCCTAATTCTTACATCTGCTGTATAATGAGGATTTAAGTTACCTCATTTAACAGATGATAATACTGAGCCCTAGGAAAGAAGGAGATTTGGCCAAGGTCACATAGCTGGTAGGTGGGACAACCTCTATTTAAATTCAGATTAAATTAGCTCCAAAATTGACACATTGTTTCTCCCTTAAGTAAAGGGGCATGAAATCTCAATAAATTCACAAAGGTAGAAATCATACATGCTACTTTCTTATTAAGAATTAACAATGAAGGGGGAACAAATCTATTGGGATTTTTTTTTAAATAACTACCTTCTAAGTTCCACTTGGGTATGGGAAAAAAAAAGTCAGGCTGAAAACCGCTTTAGAAATAAACAGGAGCAGGAAAGCTGCATGTCGAACTCGTGGGATGTAGGAAAAGCTGCTGTCAGACAGGCCACAGCTTTTTGTAAGAAGCAAGAAAGATTGAAAATAAACAAATGATGCATTTGAATTAAAAAGCCAGAGAAAGAATTATGAAACAATGTAAAGAAAGCAGAAGAAGGAATTGAATTGGAACGGGGTGGGGGGGGGGAAGGGAGTCCATCAATGAAATACAAAAAGACTCCTTCAAGCAGAAAGAGAGAGACAGGGGAGAGAAGAGAAGAGAGATTAAAAATCACGTCAGGAATGAGCTAGGGACATAACTATAGAAGCACAGAAGATAAAACAAATTTTATGAGAATGCTGTGTGCAACTTTATGCCAACACACTTGAAAGTCTTGGTGAAATATATTATGTTCTTAGAAAACACAAATTGCCAATTTTGAGTCATGATGATATAGAAAATCTAAGTAGGCAAATAAAGTGGAAATAAATGACAAGAAAGCTAAGTATCAACAACTGAGAAGAAGATATCAAGCCTGGAGATTGATAGGCAGGTCCTGTCAAATCATCTAGGAACCAATAACCTCTAACTTAGGTAAACTGAGCTAGAGAAAAAAAACCAAAATGACAGCTTTCTAATTTATTCTCTAATCCTAAAACCCAAACTGAGAAAATATGTGTTCATCCTTCTAGAAAATTTGGGGAGACACATTAGAAGTAATGACTTATTTGTATTGGTAGGATTCCAAATCAACTGACATAAATCAATAACTTTTCTCAAATCACTAACTAGAAAATATAAGTGAAAATATGATCATATTCTTGAAGTGATAAAGTATAATAATAGAAGCTTTCACTCTCCAGGGACACACCATGTTCCAAACATGACACCTTTAATTCTCACAATGGTTTTTAAAGTGGGACTTCTTTACAGATAAACAAACAAGGTTCAGAGAAGCTAAGCAGTCTGTCTGAGGTCACACACAGCCTGTAAGTGATGGAATCAGGATTTAGACTCTGTTGACCTGGATCCAAAACACATGCTTGTAACCTCTAGAGTGTAGTACCTCCCATAAATGTTTATGAATAAGACATGTGCCATACCTTTCTGACAAAAAGTCTAAAACTTCAAAATTTTTTTAAAAAATGATAAATGGAGATATAAATTCTTTTCTGAATGAGAAGACTTCAATTTATAAAGAAGCTGTAATAGTTAAGATGAGATAAGCTTTGTCGCTCTAGCAGGAGAAGACCTCCTGTCCCAAAGAGAAACATGTACACAGAAGTTAGTTTCTTATTCGTGCAAGGTGTGCTGTGATGGAAGCCACCTGCCTTCATCCTGTAATATGCCTTTGAAACACATGATCTCCAAGTAGACCAGAGCAAGAGAAGAAAGGGGCCTGGAAAATGCAGGATGTTGTAGAAGGGCTAAGTCTCATCAGTACTGGTTCCATTGCTAAAAATTCCAGCCAATTGCAAGAAAAGCTTCGTCTACAGGGCGCACCCAGGGAGAGGAACAGTTCAATGAATGCAAGAAAGTGTCTCTGGCATAGCCCTCAACAGTGCCCAGCACAGAACTGACTCTCCAATCATATATATATATGAACGATTCTTAACTGAAGACTAAAACTTTCCCCCAACTTCAATACATTACCACCTAAAATTAATCCACCACCTTCCAAATTTTCATGAGGGTTTTCCCTGGCCTTTGGTGAGCTAATTCTAAAATTCATTTGAAGGGGAAAATAAGGAAGAGCACTCTAAAAAGTTTGAAATAGAAAATCAGCATTCATGAGGGAGAGAGGACTTACTTTATCCTATCCAAAACAAGTCATAAATCTAGAGTAATTAAAAGATGGAGAATTATTTCAGGAATATATATGTAAGGAAATAGGAAAATCCCCAGCCACGTATGCATGCTATACATTGGGATTTAGTAATCTGATAAAATCACATTCAAATTAGTTGGCAAAAAGATGAACTTTTTAGGTAATTGTCTTCCTGACTTAAAAAATAGTTCAGTTAAAGTAACAACTCTCACAGCACCCAAAATAAATTCCATATATATTAAGTAATCAAAACCAAAAAATTATAAAAATGCTAGAATTATGTACAGAAAGATATTTTATCATCTTGTAGCTTTCTAAACATTGCATAAAATTCAGAAGCAATAAAGGACTAGAATATAAAAGTTATAAGCCATCAAAAGCAAGATTAAAATACAAGCACAGACTAGAAGAAGATTCTAATACATATTGGAGAGTGAAGAATAACTAATCAGAAAATATGCAGAGCATATGCAAACCAATAAGAAAAGACAGATATCATAGTAGTAAATGGTCAAAGCACATGAACAGACAGCCTGCAGAAGGAGAAACCTAAATGACCATAACATAAAAACATGCTGGACTTCACCAGTAATCAGAGAAATGCAAGTCCAAACAAAATATGAGTTAATTTTCCCATCCCAGAGTAGCAATATCCATATGAATGATGTGGCAAGATCGGACCTCTCATTCATCAATGATGGGCTTGTAAACTGGGTGAGCCTCCACAGGTGGTAATTTAGTAGATCTATCAAAATTTTAAAATTCATAAAACATTGACCCAGCAATTCCTCTTGTAAGAATCTGTCTTATAGAAACATACACATGTGCACAGTGATATATGTATAAAGACTTTCATTATAGCACTGTTGTAATAACAAATAGCTATAAACAGCCAAAGTGCCCATCAATAAAAATTAGTTAAAAACATTATGTTGCATTTATACTGTGCAGTGCCAGATAGCCGTTTTAAAAGAACAGATTTATATGTTAGAGACTTGACAAAAAGAATCTCCAAAAAATTGCCTTAGTTGTCATTGCATGTCTCATAGCAATGCATAGTGCAATTCTCTTGATGGGTTTATTATTAAATGTCTATGCTGTGGATGTGTATTTAAATGCATTGGAAAAAAAGTCCTGGAAGAATACATAACAGATGACAGTGATGATCACTGGGACAGGATGTGTGAAGTGACAAGTGAAGAACTTCCACATCTTATTCTATAGACTTTGATAATGTTTACTCATTGACAACAATAATCTATTCATATGTGCAGAAGCATGCATGTATATGGGTATGTGGAGAGAGAGACAGAGACAGGGAGAGAATTCTATCTACTTTACCCAGGAAACGATTTCTTCCTATTTTCTGAGGGCCTCCTAAGATAGATAGGGAGCTAGATTTGATAGAGCACGTACATGTGTTCTACATTTTCATATGCATTCAATTCATCTCCACTGCAACTGTAGTAAGAGGAATTTACAGAAGCAAAAAGGAAGGATAGACTTTACCAAGGCTTGAGGACAGGGCTGCCTTCCAAGAGGCTTTTTCTTCTACTTTGAGCAAGAACTTGCAGACATTAGAAAGACAATCAGGGCATCAGTGTAGTACACAGGGGCATAGGAGGAAGCCAAGGAAAAGACTGACAGCTTGCTTCATGCATGAGAAGTTCCTGGCTTTTCACTAAAGTGGTTTTGGGTCATGCTTTCAGCTCTGCTTGTCTCTTTCTTTCCCCCTCCCCCTCCCCCTCC
>NW_026000051.1:13884432-13971515 GCF_001458135.2 Marmota marmota marmota
CCTCCCCCTCCCCCTTTTAATACTATGGGTTTAACCCAGGAACATTTTACCATTGAGCTACATTTCCAGTTCTTTTTATTTTTAATTTTGAGACAGGGTCTTGCTAAGTTGCTGTGGCTGACTTCAAACTTGCAGTCCTCCTGCCTCAGCCTCCAGAGTCACTGAGATTACAGGTCCACGCCCAGTTCCACCTTTCTTTTTTTCTGCCTCCAGTTTGATTCTATGACTCTTGTATCAATCAGCCACTGGTCTCAGCAACTTGCTTACATTTTGTTTCCAAACCACCTCACAGAGCCTCTGCCTGGTCCTATGAGTTCCTGAATCTCTTTGAAGTCAGATTAAATGGATCTTCATTCCACCCTTTGAAAAAAGACAAATAAGAGAGAGCCTGCTTCATACAGACTCAAACTTAAAAATCGAACCATGTCATATTATGCAAAGAGAAACCACTGGATTTGAAGGAGACAAGAGTAAAAAAAAAATTCTTTGCTGCTAAGCAGGTCTGAATTTGAATGCTAACTTTGCCACTCACAGCATGATAAATTCTTCATTTTGGGGTTCTCATATTGTGTGCATAGTAGGAATTTTATTCTTCTTCATGCTTAAGAAATAAATATGCACATTGTCCAGTGGATAGAACTGCTCAATAACTAGAAATACCATTATTACTTCCACTATAGTAATGACTTTGTTAAGTACATTGTAATATTTTTGTAACCAGTGAATCTTGTGACCTCATGGCATTCTATTGAATTAAGTAAGATGGGAGGTCCAATCACACATTATGGATGAGGAAGCTGGGGAACAAAGAAGTTAAATGACTTCTTTGATTCACATAGGTCACAAGGAGCAAAGTAGACATTTATATGGGATTTTTCAAGTGTGTTACGTATTCTTTTGTCTCTTATTAATTTATATGTGTCCTGTTCCCTGCGCCTAGCACAAGACCATGAAAATGTAGACATTTCTGGTTTCATTTGTCAGATGCTGAGACCTCTGCCCTTCCTTGACTCCACCCCCACCCTAGTGCCCCATAGTTTTCTAAGAAATCCTTTACCTATTGCAAACACTCACAATTTGCAAATCTTATTTCTGTATCTCATTCAGATGCCTGATTGGTCCATAGAGGAACCCATCTCAGCCTCAGAGGCATGTCAAGTGCCCTTCTGCGCTGTCAGGAAGGTGACAAGAGACCAACAGAGGCTGCTAGCATTGATAATTGAACAGAAACCTTGGCCACTGCAGTGTGTGCTGTCCATAGTCCTGGACAGGTCACCTCTGTACTCCAAGAGCAATAAAAACCTTGTTTTTGCTACAGTATTCAACCTTTGTTGACAGATACACTGGGAATAGATTCTTGTTTGAGAAACTAGTTGATAATTCCCAGTGAATTGGTCTGTCATGCTCTCTTAAGTCTGTGTGTTCATGGAAAACCGTTTTTAAATTTGCTTTGTGCGTGGATGTGCATGCTGGTATCCCCCTTGGTGCCTCCAAAATGTCACAAATGACTTTCCTTGAATTTACCAATTTGCAGGATTAATATGCTTCTCTCCAGACACCTGTGCCCTAGATAGATTTCAGCCAGAAGAGCTGTCTCCATTCCTAAACTCTGACCTGTTTTTCAAGCAAAGGAGGCCTTTGTTTTAGGTCACCTCCAATGGGGACATCCAGGATGTGGAGCTAACTCTGGACTCTGTTTTATCATGCAGTTGTGTGGAGGAGTACAAACTGGCTCCTGATGGAAAATCCTGCCTAATGCTCTCAGATGTCTGCGAGGGCCCCAAGTGCCTCAAACCTGACTCCAAATTCAACGACACCCTCTTTGGAGAGATGCTACATGGTTACAACAACCGGACCCAGCATGTGAACCAAGGCCAAGTCTTCCAGATGACCTTTAGGTATGGGACAGACACTTGCACATTACTGGTCATTGACCCAGATGCTGGGCAGGGGGAGGAAGTGTGGGCCCAATGGAACAGATACTTGTGGTACTGGCCAGCATCTCTCTAAGATCACTGATACCCACCCAAGGAGTGCTCAGAGGCACCAAGATTCATTCTGTGAGATTCCTTTTCCATGGACCTAGCACTTCCTTGTTACACTTCCCATTTTTCTAGCTCTATCCACATATTTGAAATTGAATTTTAAATCATCCTGTAGGTATAGTTAATGGATTTTTTTAAAATTTGATTAATCTTTCAGTCTATTAAAAGTATCCTATGGATGCTATTCAGGCAATTAAAAAATAAAGACATTTAATGAAATAGAAAAATAAAAATTTCATCACCTAGAAATACCCAGCATTAATATTTTCCTGAACATTCTTCAAACATCTCTCTTTCTCTCTCTTTCTCTCTTTCTCTCTCCCTATTTGTCTGTTTATACATGCTCACACACACCTCAAATCTCAGTTAAGCTGTTTAGAAATTGCTTTTTTCCCCAGGAACATGTCACAGACCTTTTTCCCCATTAATAACATGGTGGTGCATGGGAAATCAAAAACTCAAAAGGCGCGCTCATCAAATGAGAGGAATCAAGTGATGGCTTGTTGACAGGCTATGAGAAGATTGGACAGGGAAGTTAATGGCGAAAGGCCTCCTTGGACAGCTAAAGAAACCAGAGCCATTCATGGAATTTATCCATGCCTCAGAATCTGAAGAGCCGCAAGATGGTAGAATACGTGTAATATGATGGATTTCTAAAACCAAAAACTGTATGTTTAGACAGTTTTCCATGATTAAGGAATAGGGTATTATTATCAAGCTATATCCTCCTAATCATTTGAAATCATATTTTTTTAAAAAGCAGAACTAGTAACAAATCACTATTATGGTCATCATTGTCTCCCTCCTTATCATATTATTATTAGTGTATCATTGCACTAGGAGTGGTAATGTGGTTATCAGCTATTAAGAATTACTCTATTTTAAGCTTTTCACTATTGCTACTATTGATGATAATGATGATGGCGATGGTGATGATGATGATGACAAATAAAATTAATTCAGCACATTCCTGGGGCATTCCAGCCTTTTCCATCATCTACTAACTTGCGTCATTCTCACACTGGTCCTGTGAGACAGAGACTATTATCATCCCCTGACCACAGATGAGAATCAGAAATTTAAGGTAATTTCCCAAGACCCCCTTCTCAGAAATGAGAGAGGCAGGATAATGCACTTTAGCATCTTTATTGGGCAACTAGGATCTCCATGTCACAATGGAATGTCAATGCCAGAGAGACTGAGTGACTTTCCCACTGTCACCATCCTTACATCCATACATTCGGATGTAAGGCTGACTCTAAAGCCTTGCTTTTACCTTTGAATTCAGTATACCCGCTCATCTCTCATTGTAGAGAATGAGAATCAAACTATGAATTCCCTAAAAGTGTTCGTTCTGTGGTCATCTCAGGCTCTCTGAGCACCTACGATGTCCCAGGTGCCATGATGGTAATTGAGGATACAATGGAAAATTAGATGTAAATGGCCTCGAACCCCCTGGCACTTAGGAACAGTTGACAGAGGGATCTTGTATATATATTTAATTTGCTTAATAAGGTAAAGATACAGGACTTCAGGGAAGCCATTATCAATGGGATCTAATTTAATTTCAGCTGAGTGTTGAGAATGCCACTGTTGGATTAGATGGCAAGAGTAGGCTTTGGAGTCTACAGTTCAGATGAAGAATCTGTTAGCTAATACCTGGAAGGTGAGAGGCTGTTAACATTGGAGAAAGTATCAACCAGAGACAAATATTCTAAGAAGGGAAAGACTTGATGGTTACAGGAGATTAGAATCAAGTTGTGTTGAGCAGGGAAGTAAGATGAATGGTGGGCTGGAGCCCAAATAGGGGCGGAGCATATGTGTCTCCTGAGCCAAATCTATTCTAACACCTGTCAGAGAACTCTTAACTCACTAAAGAAGGGAGTAGGGTGCCTGAGTTGCATTTTTCAACCTCGTGGTGGCAGTTTGGAAACAGATTGCATGGTAGAAAGTGGAAATGGGGGGTCAATTTGGATGTCTGTTGTGGAAATTGTGAGAGCACATTGGTGACTTTAATCAAATAGGATGACAGAAACAATATTGGAGAGAAAGGGGATTTAAGGAGATCAATGTGAAGTCCAGTGAGTGGTTGCAAGAGAAGGGAAAGGCTGAGAGAGAACTCAAGGGTGACAGAAGTGACTGGCAGCCACACAGCAATTGATTGGCAGAGTTGGATCCTCCAATTTCCAAGAAAGTTTCTTTCTAGTATGCATATGCTCAAACCAAGGTTGGGGGAAACTTTTTTGAAAAAGCTTGGAAGAAATTTAAGGATAGTCTGGATGAATTGTACACAATGCTGAGATTCTACACTGCCAGTTTTCTATAATTTTAATAGTCTGTGAAACTCTGCCTTGAGCATCATGATGGATAGAAAATGTTGTTTGGAATCCAAAAGAAAGAGCAAATAAATTATCCCTTCCCTTTGAAAAGGAATTGACAAGCATGAAAGATGACATGCACAATTGAAAAATAGTAGTGAAATTTAATTTGTGAAGCAGTGTTCTAAGGAATGCCCATGGTTTCTCAAGAGTTACCAGGTGAAGTCTTTTGAAAGGAATTAGGAGGAAGAACAGAGAGTTTCTCTGAGGACATGGCATGTGAATTGGAGTTTGCAGTGAGAGTAAAGAACAGTGTCTCTTGGGAGAGAGCTATAAGGGCATTTTCCTACCCTGGAAGGAGTTCTCAAAGGCCTAGGCATATGGGTAAACATGAGGGGAGTCAGGAAAATGGGCCTTCAGATAAACTTTGCTTCAAATCTCAGTCCCTTGCATGGAAAGCATTATCCAATGCCCCGTTTTTTAAATGGGGTACTGTATTAGATGCCAGCTACTGTGTTAAGTGCATTGCATGTTGATGTAATTTGATTTCTCACAGCAACTATCAGAATGACTGCCAGGTGATAAATGATCAAATGTACTAGTTCCTGTTCTATTTTGTGAAGATTAGCATGCTTCAAGGGGAAGTCTCACATGGGTATTAAGTTGCCAAATCTTGAAAGAACTTCATAGAATCTTTGACTCTCATTTTACATATGGGGGAGGACCTCGGTCACAAAGGAAGTCATTGTTGGACTGATCTATTGTCTAAGGGCTCCTGATTTCCCAGAATGCTTCTCTTCCCACTACCAACAGACTGGTCGGTACTAAAGATCATGGAACCTAAAGGCTGGCCTGATTGTGCCTAGCCAGGCTCAGGTGGAATTTAGCTCCATCAGGGTCCTCATTCTGCTTTAAGCACTCTGCTCATTGTTCCCAACTGTTAAACTTTTGGCTGCCTCAGTAGCTGGACCTGGGTCTGCCCTGATCTGCTCATGGAGGGGAAAATAGTGAAGAGAGCAGGCATTTCTCTTCTGATGATAGCCTCAAGATTTGGGGAACTTCTTAAACTACCAATATGTTGGAATTACCCATTCCATTCAAGATTTCTCATCCTTGGCCTCAGTTAAGCTTCCTTTGTAATGATTTTCATCCCCAGACCATGTCACCTCTTGGATCCACTTACTAAGTCACCTGACTTCTCACTGTGGGAAGGCAAGCCACATTGAGTGAGTCTGTATTGATTTCTTTCAAGTTTCCCTTCCAGAGCCCCAGAGAGAGAGGCTGGAGCTTCAGTGTCCTCCACATTCCAGAAGGCCTGCAAGTTTTTCAGCATCAAAGGCAATTGTCATTTCTCACCACCGCCTCCTTCCTTTCCTTCCTCTTCTAAGCAATCTCCGGTCCAGCCCTCGAGAGTAGCCAACAGGCACAGCCACCAGCCGGCCTGCCATATGCCTCATTTCCTGACAACCGCCTGGCCTGGAATTTCCAAATCACTACCAGCTACAGAGTCTCCATGTGACAGCTACAGCTCAGCTTTGTCCCCCATCCCACCCCCCACCCCGACCTTCTCCAGATGACCACACCTAACAATTATTGATATCAAAAGAAGACTGTATTTTCATTTCCTCTCTCAAAATGCCCTGAAAAAGCAATCTGGACTTCTGCTTTATTTAAAAAAAATAAATTAAATTTAAAATTCTGAACTAGACAAATGCTTAAAGATCAATTAGTTTAATCCTGTCTCTTTGATGCGTAGAAGGAGAAACTGAAGTCTAGAAATACATTATTTGCCCCATGCTCACAGTGATTTAGGACTTCTCTGCGGCTGAAAGTTAAGAGTTCCTGACTCCCAGATCAGAACTCCCCTTGTTCCCAATTCCCTAATGTCTGTAACTTCTTTATATCCCATATTAGCTTCTGGCCAGGACAGCCACATGTTGCATGCCTGATTTTAGTACAGAGATAGAATCCAGGTGCTATAGGAGCATGCCAATGTTATATCTAAGGAGCAGTCCTAGGCAAAAGCCAACCATGGGAGGCCGCCTCTTCAGGTTGCAGGGTGTTGACAGCAATGCCCATGTGGAGATGTTTAGACGAGATCGGGCGCGTTCAGGGTGGTATGGCCGTAGACCCCATGTGGAGATGTTTAGGACCCCTGGTCACGCACCATGTGCAAACACTAAGCCTGATGCACACAAAGAGGCAGAAAGATAGACCCAGGGAAGGAGTGTCCAGAGAAGCAGTCAGAGAGACAAAGCAGAGGCAGGGTAGAGAAACAAAAGATGGGAGATACTAAAGAAGAATCTGAGTGACAGGAAGGAAGAGCAAGCCCAGAGAAAAGTTTAAAACAAGGAAGAGAGCTTTGAAAGACATAAGGAGGCAGATGGCAACCGGTGGAGGAGTAGAGACACCATGAAAGATGGACTAGTTGAAGAGATCTAAAGTGAGAGAGAAAGAAGGACAAAGAGTTCATCAAAAAGAAAAAAGTCAAAATACACTTATTCTCAGAGAGGCAATGCAGAATGTTTTAAGAGACTAGATGGTGCTCAGAAGACTAGGAATGAGGTTCAAATGGACATGCATGGATGTAAAAGCCTTTGCTAAAATGTCAAGTTCTAGGAAAATGTGAGGAGTCAATGATCTCATGTCTGAATTGTCCCTAAACCCAGTAAATGATGTCGGGCTTTCTGTGTCTAATCCCTTTCAGGGCACAGTACTGGTCATAATGACCCACTATCAGAATCCCCTTTCCTTAGCTCTTGATCAGTGTGGGAATCAGTGGACTGTTGGAGTGAGATAAGCTCCTCAAAGCTTAGTGATATTTGGTGTTTGTTGTTTGTTTGTTTTTTATTTCTTCCCTTTTCTGTCTTTATCCATCCCACTTCATTTCTATAAAGACGAAAGATCAACCTAAGTTATAGATTGCCTGGATTTAGATAAACATCCATAAAGAAATATTATTGAGCTCAGAGCCTCAGAAACAGCAGTGAGGAGAGATTGCTTAAGAATGGGGACTTTGCAAATTACAATGGTACCTTTTGCAAAAGCTTCATCAAAATAAGACAGTCCTGCTGGCAGCAGACAATTGCTCACAGGCCTCAAGATTAACCTCCAAACAATATGAGGAGTTCCTGCAAGGTTTACTAGAAAGGAACTTTCCAATCTAGTCTGGTTATCATTATATAGTATAAGAGGACAATTTTGGATAAGATGTGGAATTTCAGGATTATGCACCCACAACCCATGCTTGGTAAGACAGAAGGACTCTCCTTAGGAATTCAAGGAAAGCTGGTCTTCATTAGTGGCACTTGTTCCCCATCTCAGGAGACTGAGATCTGATTAAGTGTCTCCAAAGCTGTCTGGTCCTTGGTTTTCTGGTGCTTTCCTGAGAGATGGTTGATGGTACATGCTATTCTGCATCTTCCTTTCTCCCTTTTGTCCTGACTCCCCTTTTCCCTCTTGAACCATGCCTGCATGTGTGTGTGTGTGTGTGTGTGTGTTTGTGTATGTGTATTATGTCATGTCCTAAACCACTTATACCACATAGTTTAGGTGTTTTCTCATATGATCTTTCCAACACTTATTATGAAGTAACCAGCAACAACTTGGCTTTACAAAAAGAAATCAGTGAATTAGTTTGTGCCTTCAGAACAATTTCCAAGGCCTCAATGACTTGACATGAAAGCGTTAATGAGTTGATTATAACACTTGCCTCTTACAGAATTAGCAGAGTCCTGGTCCTTCTAGTATTTGGATATCTGGGATAACTGAAGAATCATCTTTATGTTCTTCCTTGAATGGTATTGTAGAAAATGGCAGATGTGGGATTTAGAACCTGTTAGCTTTTCATGACCACATCTACCATTCTATGCTGTGTCCCAGCTGAGAATAGGAACCAGTTCTTACAGAATCATCTACCTGGAGATTGCCATGGCCTAAAATCCTTCTATACTGTTGGAATTATAAGATCTTCAACTCTGAATTGGGATTTTACTTCAATATATCCTGAAAGGATTATGGTAAAAATTTGACAGACTAATGAGCAAGAATTACATTAGGTCATCAATAAACATTATTTCCTCTCCTTCAGCTGCATTCTTCCCCCTCACCCCCATTTCCAGAAGACACCCAGTAGATGAAGACATTTTTATTGCATTCCTCAAAAACTCATCTCTGGCCTGGAGCCAGGGTCATCCTCTCAACATTCTCCAAACAACAGACGTTTTTGTGAACAGGGTTTTAGTGAAACTGCCATGTTTGAGGCAGAAGGCACCAGTTCTCATGCTTTGTGGGTCTGTAGGCAGACAGTTCAGCTGGGAATGTGATTTCAGGGTTTCCTTCCCCACTAAGGTGCTCAACCCAGCATTAGGGAAAACAATCTCTCTACTGCGTTACATCACCTATGTTTTACAGGGCCATTCGTTTCTGTCTGAGTGGTCTTCAGTGACATACAAATTGCTAGGTTGGTGGTAGTCATGTCTACTGTATGTAATCTGATAATCAGCCCGTGCCCAGATCCAGAGCTTCTGGTAGTATGGGACTCTCTCACCTCAGGGTGATATTAAAAATATTTAATGATTGGCATAGAGGTAACACTGACCAATAGGAAAGAAAGTTCATCCAGACAGAATGAAGATGAACCTCTGTGCACCAGGCTTCATATCGTCTTGCTCACCTCCTACCTTTCCTGATTTCCCTTTCCCACTATCCTCTTATCAACTCCTTTGGCCGGTGTTCTGATGCCCTTATGCACAGTTGACATTATAAAACTATATTTTCTGGGGTTTTTTTAAGCCTATCTTTGAGGGGCAGAGGCAGATCTTTTTCCTGTGATATGTGTGTAGACAGAGCAGATGTACCATCATACTTTTTTTTTTTTTTTTTTTTTTTTNATCCTTATCTGTTCCCAGGTTCCCTATGGACTTTTCCTTCAGAGCACTTAGACCAGCCTGAGTTACAGCCTGCTTTCAGCATAATGAAATTGCACTTCTTTAAAAATTTTATTGGTGGATTATAATTATACATAATAGTGGGATTCATTCTACCATATTAGACATGCACATAATGTAACTTGAACCATCTAATTCTCCAGTACTTTCCCTTTTATTCCCCTCCCTCTTTCCACTAGTCTATTTTTTATATGAGGAAACAAGCTCAGAGAGGTGAGGTGTGGCATCTGAAGTTACATAGTCTGTAAATAATGGAGCCAGGATTCAAGGCCTGCCCTCTGAACCACTCTGTAGTCTGAACACTGTCTACATACATGCCCATTCTGGGATTTCAGCCATGATTGGTAAGAAAGCTACTTACCAATGGGGAGCTGGGTTGTAGTCTGTTTCAGGTCAAAGGCAGAAGACATAAACTCCTGAAAAGTCCATTGGGAGGGAACATTGACTGGAGTGAAACTATTATTCTTAAACACTGGTATCAAAATCTTAGAACCATCAATCCATTAGTTTAACTGGGGACAGAAAAAAAAAGTAGTAAAATTAAAATCTAGCATAAGACGCCTTTTATTTTGAGCGTATATATGTGGGGGAGACCAGGGAATTGCAATCTACTTTTAAACAAGGCCTCTCTAATCTTTCCCTCTATTTATAGTGAGAGAAGAAGGAAAAATAGCTGGCTTAATTCTAAGTTTCATTCTTAACGTTTGCATATCTAAATATACCCAATGTGGTCATTTCACAAGGAAAAACAAATTTTACATAACACATTTTCAGGGTTCTCCAACTAACTTCAAGATGCCTGTCTAGCCCACAAAAGGTGCTAAGACAACAGAAGTTAACAAGGTCCATTTCACATCTCTTCCCAGCCCCTCCCCCTTTCGGTTTTGTTTTAAAATTTCTGGCTTCAGAATGCCTGACGCTGTCCTTTTTCCTAGGAGGGGGGATGCCTACCCAAGTCATTGAGACATCTGAAGCGAAGACAATTTTTAAAGAAGTGCAATTTCATTATGCTGAAAGCAGGCTGTAACTCAGGCTGGTCTAAGTGCTCTGAAGGAAAAGTCCATAGGGAACCTGGGAACAGATAAGGATAGATTGTAATTAGCACAGTAATTGTAATTAGCAGAGCAATTGTAATTAGCATAGTGATTGTTTGTTCATAATGGGTGCTTCTAAAGTGACTCCAGGCAGTTTGTTCTCTTAAGTATCTTCTGCCATTTCCCCCCAAGATCCTGTTTACACTGCTAATACAATAACGTGCTTAGCAATCTCTTTTATAAATAAATACTCCAAGGGTACAGGCCAGCCCACCTCCTGACCAAATAACATGCCTCCTTAATTAATGGAGTCCACACCACTGAAATTTTACTATATTTACATCAAGCTAAGGCAACATTGGTAACTTCCTCTAAGAACAAATCTCACCTTGGAAGTCATTGATTATTGTTGCATTAATTACTAGAAGTGCAGAATGCACTTGAGGTCAGAGGTTATAGGTGTAGCTTTACCACTCTTCCCTTTTGTTGGTTAACTTTGTGTTGATAACTGTTAAGGACTGAGCCACTAACCACAGGGGATGCAAACGCCTTGATGGCAGTCAATGGCTCTGTTGTTATGCAGATGAACCACTTACTGAGTAAACTCACTTTGTATCTTCTATGGGTCAAGATGGAAGAAAGCACCCAGCCTGAGGGAAGATAGTAGAGGCACTTCATCCTACCTCAAAACAAAGGAGCAGCAGGGGAGAGTTCCTGGAAGAAGTGTGGATTGAGACCTGGAAGATCAGGAAATTAGCTATGTGGAAGAGTTTTCCAGGAGAGTTTTAGCAGAGGGTCTACAGACAAGAACCTCAAGTGGGTCAAGAGGAGGCTGGGGACTGGGGTTGTAACTGAAGGGTAGAAGGTGTACTTAGCACACAGAAGGCCTTGAATGCAATCCCCAGCATTAAAAAAAGAAAGAGAAGGAGAGAGAGTGGGAGGGTGGTGTTGTAGAGCTAAGCCAACCATGATGGAATGGCGGGTGGACTTTCAGGAAGGGCTATGTAAGCACCAAAGTAAGAAGACCATTACTAGCTCTAAGATTGTACAGTCTAAGCTTCCTGAGCCTTGGTCTACTCACCATTAAATCAGGTAACATAACAGTACCTGCCTTTCAGGAGAATATCAAGAGGAGGTAATGAGAAAAGTCAGGTTAAGATGCTTTGTGAAGACATGTGCAAAGGTTAGTGACATTTTCCTAACACAAATCCAAGGATCTGGAAGGTATGACATATCCAGAAATACCCTGTTGTAGTGTGCACTCTATCACATTTGAGGTTGTGTGAGATGCAAATTCAACAGCATTCCTTTCTTTGAATTCCTTCCAGAGAAATGAAAAAGTCTATTCTGAACTCACATTAATAAGCCTATGCATGTGTATGAAGAAAATTAATTTTTAGGGAAATATTTCCATCTCAGGGAGATGCCCTGAATAGAAATGTACTTAGTGACAATTCCAATGAAAGATATGATCACAGTTTATTGGATGTAAATTAATACAGAAAACTCCAAGGGCAGTGGCTGGGGTTTTATGTAACATCACCACTGAATAATTACTATGAATGATAATCTAGTGGAACACCTCAAAGGTGGCTTTTAAGAGTCCAAAATGAGCATTTACCTTTATGTCACATAAGACTGTCAGTGGAATCTGAGTGGACAGTTAATTACAGGCACAAGCCAGAGCCCAAGCTGCAGGCTTTTGGGTAGCCCAGGGCTGGTTAATTAAGTGCATACCTTGTGACACTGAAGCATCCGAACATCTTTCCGTTTTCCCAAGTGGTCCCTGCAACCTTGAATCTTCTTCAGTTTCTTTTACATGCTTTCTAGAGTAGGACGAAGGAAACTCAAGGAAGGAATCTGTCTTCCTTGTTATGCCCTAGTTCAGAGAACCAAAGTTGCTTCAAAGAATACCCCCCCTAAGTTTCTATTAATTCCCAATTTTTTCAGTAGTCCATGAGGACCATACACTAGCAACATATGAGCCCAGAGGCCATTTGCTCACTTTATATCTGGGTTTGCAAAGGAGGTGGAAACATAGCTTAAAATGCAACTAAATTGCAATTAATTTCTTCCTCAGGCTTGTGATCCAACCCATAAATATTCATCAAATGCTTATTCTTTGCCAGGTTCTGGGGATCAAGCTGAACAAAACTCAGAGTCTACCACTGGTGTGAAGGGGGAAAAAATATGTATGCTACTTGTTGGTGTCATCTGAGTCCTTGTTTAACTTTGTGTTTGGATATCACCTCACTCCTATGGAGAAAAGTTAAATTCAGTTTGAATTCTCCCCTAATGAGAGAAGTGAAACACCATGGGATATAACTGTGTTGGGCAGGCTTAAGGTTTTAAGGAACATGAGCCTTTGCAATGTCTAAGATGGTTTTGCCCACCAAGGAACAATTTCTCACTACTAAGAATGCATGATGTAAGGAGATTTACAAGTGTTGTTTTACAGATGAGAAAACTCAGACTCAAATGAGGTCTGAAGACTTGCCTGTAGTCACAGAGCTAGTGCCAGAGCCTGGCTTACCTGGGCCTTTCTGACATTTGGATGGCCCCTGCATCACAATGAATGGCTTTGCCATACCCCACCCAGATAGTGATACTGCTGGTTACCAGTTATCCATGATGAGTTCTGTGCCTCACATGTTGAGGTATAACATTAGGGAAGCACACTGAGGCAAACATATAGGGAGGGAGAAGGGGGCCAGAGCTGGTATCCTAGAATCCCAAGAAGTGAGGGTGTTTTGCCTTTTTAATATGTCCTAGGCTTCTTTCTTCTCCTGTTCTCTTTCCCTTATCTCTCTCCTTCCTGAGTAAGTGACTAGACCCTCCACAGATGCTCAGTGGGATGGCCAAAAGGTTGGAAGCAGATGGGCTGGAGGGAGGCATAATTAACAACTCTCTGTAGGTTCCATCCCTGGGATAGGTTACCTTAGCAACCATTGGAGCTGGGACAGGTTATCTTGATTAGGGTGGAGGAAGGGCTCTAAAAGCATTAGCATTTCAACTCCTCTCCAACATCTGGGACTCACTTGATTTATCTATCTATACTGACTGCCTCTTTTAATTCTGGCTTCATAGGAGTGTGTATGTGTAGACACACGTGTATATGTGTGTATATATAATTATACATATATATAATTTTATTGTGATGACAAATAATAATTGTATTTATGGGATACAATGTGATGTTATTATATATATAAAGTGGTTCAATTAGGCTAATTAGCATATCTATCCCCTTACATTCCATTTTACTGTGTTGAGAACATTAAAAAGTCCTTTATTAAAGCAATTTTGAAATATACCAAATAATACATTATGATTAACTGTGGTCACCAATCTGTGCAATTCTTCCTGAGACTTTGTGCCTTTGACCAATATCTCCTCAGTGCCCAACCCCCAACCCCACCCCCTACTTCTGGTAACCAGCATTCTACTGTCAACTAGAAATTGGACCTTTTAGAGTCCATGTATGAGATCATGAATATCCATCTTCCTGTGTCTGGCTTATTCCATTTAGCATCATGTCCTCCAGGTTCAGATAGGATTGTTTTTAAAATAATCCTATTTACTTTAAATAGTCCCAGATTTATAGATAAACTGTTATGCTCGAATTCGGGACCCCCAAAAGACCACCAGAGACCCAAGATCCATGTTAGCAGCAAAGAGGTGTTTATTGTGAGCTAGCTCGGTCCTCTGTGAGCACACAGCAACTGGTGATGCTGAGAGGCCCTGAGCCCAGGGTTTGCAGCAGTTTTATACATTCTTTGGAGAAGGCAGGGACCCCCACATACATCATAGCATCTCTTAGCAAACCATCACACACTGCGGGAAAATCAAATAACAACTCTAAAACATGATTAGCACATTCACTGGCGGGAACAAGTTGGGTAGGGGTGATTGGTTACTACAAGAGGGGGATTCATTTGAACTGATTGGTTTAAGTTCGTGCTGAACTACATGGTTTCCCAACATGTTATCAACCACCATAAACTACTGGGAGGGTCATCTGGCATCCCAGGTATTTCCCTGTCTCATGCTGATTGGTGGCTGCTAGGGGGTTGCTATGGATCCCCACCTAGCCTGACTGAGTCAGGGACACCTGGCGCAGCAGATCTCTCCTGTTATTTGTAGATAAACAACTTAGCAGGGTGGGAATGTGCCTAGGAGTGCTCTGTGGGTCTTTCCAAGGACAAAGGTGATGTCCCTTCCTTGGACAGGTTTTGCTCTGAGGTAGAGGCTGGTTTTTCAAAACCATAAAGTTAGTCCTGTGTGATTTCCCATATACTCTGCACCCAATTTTTCCTGGTATATTAATATGGTATATTTATACCCATTAATGAACAAATTTTCATTCTTTATTGTTAACCCAAATCCATACTCAATTCAGATTTTCTAACTTTTCACCTAACATCCCTTTTGTGAATCAGCAAGTAATTTTGAAAGCAAGAGTTACATTGGACCAGGTTAAATGGGTAAGGAAGTCTTATTCAAAGCTACTACAATCCGGCAGACAGGTCTGAACTCTGTTCTATTGGAACAAAGTGCAGGGGGCTTTAAGCACTTAGGTGAACACGTGGAAGAGCACTGGAGGGTGGGAGTGGAGGCTGAGCTGTAGGTGCCATTTCCTGCTCCCTCCCCCCCCCCAGGAAGTTACTCCTGTCCTTGCATATTTAGGCCAGCTGTGCTTCCTAACTGGCACCCACACAAGTTGGGTCCCACCTTCCACAGAGCCTGCATGATTACATTTTGAAGATGGCCCAAGTCCTTGAGAAAGATAGTCCTGGGTTGTAAAACTGGCCAGAAGATTTTTGAAAGGTTTACATGTTAAAGGGGCAGAGAGAGAATTTACAATTATAAATTTCTAAAGTAAGTGCTCTAAGAAAAGGGAATTCCTCAGGGACCCAGAGTCTGGAAGAAGGCTGTCTGGAGTTTAGTCAAGTTGTCCAAGTTGTCTCGGGGCTTGAGACCAACCTGGTCCCCACCATGTACTCAGCAGTTTGTCTCCATGGGCTCTCCTTGGCTGTGACAGTTTGGTAGGCTTATTTTTAAGTGATATTTTTTACAGGCATTAAATTCAAAACTAAAAACCATAACAAAGACATCCAATGAGGAGTGCTACTTATTTCTGTTTCTGTATGTCCCTCTCTGTCCATCCCCACTTTTATTACTTTCTTGGGGGTCTTTCCATTGTTTCTTTATGTAAATACAAGCAAATGAGATTAAATATTGCTCCTGTTTCTTTCACAAATAGTACCTAAAATATATTGTTTCTTAAATTTTCCCCCACTTAGTGATAGCTCTTTCCACAAACAATAAGTTTACAGACATCATTCAGATACAGGGGTGCAGGATCCCACGGATGAACACCACCTGCTGTGGAATAAAAGGGCTTCCCAGGAGGCAGAAAGGCCTGTGCTTTTTAGGCAAGTGACGCCAACTCTTGGGCTGTTTGGATCACAGGGGTGATTTTACCTTTCTCCGTTTCTGTCTCCATATACAGAAAATAAGGGTGATTACATAGCACTGTGAGACAACTGAATTGTTAGGAACCTAGTCCCAATAAAAGTAGCAGTAGTAATAAAAAGAGTAACAATTAGCAACAACACATATTCAGTACTTCCCTGCACCAGGTACTAGTGTGTCTTCAGTCAAAATAATTTGTGAGTACCTATTATAAGCTCCTCACTGTTTTAGGGAACTTGGAATACAATGATTTAAACCCTGTCTTTAAGAGTTATAGTCTAGTGTGGTGATAATGAACAAGTAAGTCTATACTCTATCAGGTGGATGAAACCTAGGGAGAAGATTCGATTAAGTTTAGGGGACTGTACAGGGGACTCTGAGTTAAACAGGCTGGACACGGAAGACTCCTTTGATAAGGTGACTTTCCTACAAAGATCTTAACAAGTGAGGCAGTGAGCCATGCAGGTAGCTGGAGAACAGCTTCCAGGCAGAGGGCACAGCAAGTACAGACGTTTTGGGCATGTTCCATGAAAAAAGAAGCCCGAGTGGATAGAATGTATTAAAAGAGGGAGCAAATAGGAGAAAAGGTTATAGATGAAGAGGCAGTAGGTATCGAGGTGGAGAACGTGGGCAGTTTGCATAGGTCCTATGAATCACATAAATACGGTAGTGGTGAGGCTTCACCAGTCTAAACCTATTCCTCCTTACAACCTGCTGCTTGGTCAAAGACACTACTAACCCCCCCATGCATAATTATTTTTAACAGATGATGGCATCAAAGTCTAAGAGGTTAAATACTTTCCTCAGTGTAATTTGTCTTATAAATGGTAGAACCAGGATTGGAACCTAGGCAGTCCAGCTCCAAACCTCTCTTCAACTATTCATTCCTTCCCCCATTTACATCATTCAGTTGGTGACACTTTCTGCTCCATTTATATCATTTGTGGATTTTTCTCTGAGTAAAAAGTGAGAGAGAAGCCAGTGTGTTGCTTAGGTGAAAGGGGATTGTGTTCTGACTTATGTCTTAAAAGGCTGGGACTGAATCGAAGTAATCCCCAGGCTTTGCCATGACCCAGGTGCAACATTGGTGGTTTGAAACATGCTGGCAGGAGTTACCATGCTGATGGGTGGGAAGATTCTGGGGGGTAGTCTGAAGGTAGGGCAAGTTTACTGATGAGGAGGAGGAAGCAGGAAGGCAATAGTGGCTCCCCAATTTGGACTTGAATCATGGGACAGATGGATGTGTCATTGTTGGAGTCAGGAAAGACTACATGAAGAATAGGCACAACAAAGAGGAGAAGAAATGAAAATTTGGTTTTGAACATGTTAAAATATGAACTTGATGGTGGAGATTTTCAATCATTTATAAAAGTCGATAATAGTGCAGTGAATCCCCGGGTTCTCATCTATACAACCTATGACTTGGTCAAAGGCCCTGGTTACTCTCCCATGCATACAGCATACACAGTTATTTCTAAAATATGATGACATTGAAGTGCTGAGAGGTTAAATACTTTTCTCAATGGCATTCATTTAGAAATGGTGGAGCCAACATTAGATCCTAGGAAGTGCAGCTCCAGACCTACCCTCAAGTATCCCCCTCCCCCGCTCATTTCCTTTACTTGGCTGATGACACTCTCTGCTCCATTTGTATCAGTGTGTTAGGCTGAGGGGTCCATGGGTCAGGAAAGGAAAGGAAAGCAAAATGTGAAGAAAACATGCCTAGGTTAAAGTTAACTGATAACACAGGATGCTGCATGTGTAACAGACCACCAATTGGTCTTAGTGAACAATTCAGTACTGCCTAATAATATTAATGATGTTAGTACTGGTAATAATTGCTATTTATTAAGCAGATATCTATGGGCCCAGCACTCTGCAAAGTGCTTACATGCTGTGTCTTTGTTAATTCTCATGATGAGTTTATGTGCAAGAAGTCATGTTATGTCCATTCTGCATACAAAGGCCTTGAGGCTGAGGGAGCTTAAGAAGCCATGGGGAGGGACTTGGAAGGAAGAGCAACATAGGCTGCAGTTTGAACCCCCGCAGACATGACTGACCCCAAAGCCTATGTTGAAGAAAGAAAGATTGCCATAGGTTGTACAGACTGAATGGGCCTAGACTGCTCCCTGGGTTCCCCTCTAATGTCACTGAGCGATCATCCTCAGTCTCCTTGATGGGAGCCCCTCATCTCTCTGACCATAAGACTGAGGACCCAGGCTCTCCTCTCCTCTTTACACCCTAGTGAGTTCATCTCGCTCCTCTTTTATATCATCTGCATGCCAAGAACCAGAAATCATCATATGCATGTATATATATGTGTGTGTGTATATATATATGTGTGTGTGTGTGTGTGTGTATATATATATATAAAAAAAAAAACAGTGGTATAGTGCTTGCATAGTCCTACACCACTGTTACATATATCACTGGGTTTGATTCTCCAGCACCATAAAAACAAACAAATGGATAAATAAATAAACAGGGCTTGTGTAGAAGTTAATTAACAAGTTAGAAGGCAGGAAAGAAGGAAAGGGAAAGAGGAAGGAAAGAAACGGAGGGAGAAAGGTGGGGTAGGTAGGCTGGCCAAGAAGTTTCACTGAGTTTGCTTATAGGATTTTTTTTTTTTTAATAAGAAAAGGAACCATTTCATTCAGTCATTCATGCATCCATCCGTTCAAAATTCTGTTCTGACTAAATGCTAACATCTGTGCCAGGTGACAAAGATATAAAAGGAGAACTTGACAGCAGCGGTATGTGCTCCTATGGATAACGTGATCATATATCTCAGTTCAGCTAGGATAGTCCTTATTTATGACACTTGTCCTGGAGTTCTCTCCAGTTCGTCACTATCCCAGACGAAAGTTGCCTGGGATAGATGACAGATTATATAGTGATTCTACGTACTGAGCTCCTAATCTAACAAAGGAAAGATGCTTATTCAGTGACGTTTAGTAAAGTTACCCACACAGGGTGACATGTGGAAATCAGAGAGCCATGGGAGCCAGTCTGCATGATCTTTGAGACTCCAGGCAGGTGCTCCTCAATGTCTAAGCTGAGAGGTGAAGGGTGAATGCTCGGTTGATAGAGGAAGGAAATCGGGGCACAGACTAGTGAGCCAATAAGAGCCGGTACAGAAAACACATCATTCTAAGTGCTGATTTGTTTGGGTTGGTCCTCGTGGATCCTCATTGCAAACACAAAGGTGAGAGAGAACTCAAGTCACTGCTCAGAAAGGGACAGGGATGCAGAGTCTCTTTCCTCACCTTTCTTCACTTGGTAGATCCCTAAAGAGAAGCACATCTGTGACTGACTGAAGCATCCCATGTGGGAGGGAATCCCCAGGGGAAGTAGAAGGATAATGGAGGTTCATGAAACATGCTCTCTAGGATTGGCCCAAAGGGACCTGTCACAGAGGTGCCAAAAAAGAGGCAGAAGAATGCCTATCTCCCCAAAATTAGCTTCTCTTGAAAAGTCAGAGGGGAAGCTTTTGTTCCAACAAAGTTATGTTAATATTGTCAAGTTGGTGCACTGGGTCGCTGAACTGGTACTTGGGGACTGTCATAATATTGATGGGGAGTTTGGCAAGTTAATTTTAAATCTGTCACTTTACTCTTCTACAACTCTTGCTCCTTAATAAAACTCCACAGTGATTGTGGGCTTTAGCTGACAGCTGGGGAGTGATCTTTGAGTCTGAAATTGGTGTGCAATGATTCTCTCTCCTCTCCCTTTCTCCTCCTGGTCCCTCCTTCCTCCTTTCCCCAAATCATAGATTGGCAGCTGGTAGTGAGAAATCCCTTCTCTTACAAAGAGACCCATTGTTCCAGCCAGCAGGGGTCCCTGAAAACAGTATCAACCTTGGATTTACATCACCTGGCATTTGGATACTGACACCACCACTAACTAGCTATGTAACATTATGTAGGCTACTTGAGGTTTCTGATCCTCTGGTTGTTGTGATATAAAATAATACATGTCAAAGCATCTGCTACAGTTCACCACCTGCCAGGTACCTTTTTATTTTCCCCCAACAATATGCAAGACATGAACTGCAGGCCTTGGACTCATATGACAAGTGAACAGAAAGCCATACCTTCTAAACAGCTTTCATAGATCTAATGCTCATACTACATCAAGAAACCCACCGAAGATTCAGAAAGTATGTAATTGCCCAACACTTTGGAGAGCCCCAGTGAGTTTCTAAATGAGCTTTTTGCATAACCAACTAATAACAGTTCTATTGAAACTCACCCTACTGAAGCTTCAAACTTTCATTTACTCCACACCTGTGAGATTGCTTTCTCTGCTGGGGCTCCTGGCCCAATGCAAATTGTTGGAAAATTGTGCAAATATCTGAAGGATATAGACATGAGACATTTACCCCTTGGGTCTGAGTTTGCCATGGCCAGTTTCCCATCGACTCAGTCCTCCTTGCCTACTCCTGTCCTCAACTTTGATCCTGCCCTTTGCTTATACTTGAGTTCCATCTTCTCCTGTGTTTGAATCTATATCTTATTAATGTTGACCTACTATATTATTCTGGTTATCAGAATCACTCTGTCTGTACCACCAACCTTCCAGAACCCAGGGGAGGGACGACTTTCAGTTCACTTAACTTCATGAGCTTCTTGGTAGGAAGCCCTACTAAGCTGAACTACTCCTGCCTCCTTTCTGCAAAATGCAACTCTGAATAATGTGTGAATCCATGTTAGAGCCCTTGAAGTTCATCTCCCTGGTATTATTTGATCAACCATGTCCTGGAAGATCCAGTGCTAATTCCTGGTATTTATAGACATAAATGAGATGGTTTATAGTCATGGTGGGGACCACAGAAATGAGCACAACTGGAGGGAAACATAGAAGAAACCTACAAAGATAGATATGCTTTCCCAATCTCATGACATCCTTCTAGTGCCCTGTCTGACCCTCAGTCTTAAGCCCCTTTTGATTAAAACTCTCTGTGTCCTCCTGTGAAAGGACAAACTGCTTATAGAAATGTATCATCTCTACTTTCTCATTTTCCAATTGCTCTTCATACCTTTCTAATTTGATTTCTCCCACATTGCTCCCAAGAAATGCTACTCTAAACTAAGGTCACCAATGATATTAACAGTGAATGAAGTGGAGCAGCTAAGAGCTTGGGCAACAGAATCAGCGAGGATTGTGGTTATTTAGTGAATGAATGAATGAGTGAATGTGTGAATGAGAATTGAAATTAACTCCTCATTGAATTAATATATATGTATACATGATTGTATGATAAATATCTATGTAGTTAATGCATGAATGAATCGGTCCTATGAATGGGTTAGTGAAGCAATGAATGAATGAAGAAGTAGATGAAGGAGAAGAGAGGTGTCCTGTGATAATGTAGTGAAACACTTGACACTGGGTAATTTATAAAGAACAGATTTGTTGTTGTCGTTGTTCACTGTTCTGCAGTCTGGGAAGTCCAAGATCAGGGCAATGAAAGACTCTGTGTTTGGTGCAGGGCTGGTCTGCCTTCAAGACTGAACCCTGTTTCTGCCTCTTCTAGAGGAGAGGAAGGCTGTGTCCTCTGATAATAGAAGGGGAAAGGGGAATCACACTGGCCCATTGAGCCCTTTTATAATGATATTGATCCATTCAAGAGGACACAGCCCTAATGACCTACACACCTCTCAAAAGGTCCCACCTCCTACTGTGGCTTTGTTTTTAGCTCATTTGGGGGACACAGCAGATCATAGTGGGAGGACCCATAAAGGTTACAGGAAGGAATGACAGATTATGAAGTTGTATCGGGTGGAGTTCTGTAGTTTTACTTGTTACAAGATCTTTAAATATCAAATATAAAGTGTAATCAGTTTTTAATGTATAATAATCACTACAGTAATTAACCACTTAATCCTGACTGTACCTAATAGTATATAATTGTCCCCCTTTGGTTTCCTTCTCTTGAGCTTCCCAGGGGCCTCAGAGGAAGCTGGCAGGAGTGTTTGCTTCTTCCATTTGTGCTCATTCAATCAGTAGTTTAGATTTAGGCTCTTTCTGGTCTCTTAAGGGATTTCAGACAGGTGGCAATCAATCACATACAAATAGTGAAGTATTTAATGCAGCAGGGTAGACATTGTTTTGAAGTTTGATGGTGTAGTTGCTCTAGAACACTGAGCAAATGAAGTCACTATAAATGGGTGCTGAGTCAGGGACAACTTTGATAAGTAGGGGAACACTATCTTCTGCTTGGAGGTATAGCTGGTCATCAGAGGAGAGAGAAACTAGTTAGCACAGCATTCTGGGAATGGTTTTATTCAAGGCTCTCTACCCAAGAAATGCTGTGCGATACCACAGTGTTTTGAGAAGCACCTCCCCCAGATATTTTCCCTGTGGACTTTTTAAAAAGAAGTCCACCTTCAAATAATCACGCAGACAGCTAAAGAGGCTAAAGGAATTACTGCAATCACAAAGATAATAAAGACATGGCCAAATATTGAACTCAGATCTCCCAAATTATATCCTTTCGACAGCTTACTTTTCTTTGTCCTAAAATCTGTTTACTCTATGTTTAGATTTTAGTGTAAATTCTTGAATTGTGGTGCCATTTCTAGATTTCTCATTTGCCAACATTATGGCACAGGTGTTTGGTATTCAGGTTATGGTTGCATACCACAGCATGGACCTCACCTGGGAGCTTAACAGAAATGAAATATCCCTCAATCACCAGAAATCCACTAAATCCTAACCTGTGTTTTAATAAGATCTTCATGTGAGTCTTATGCAAATTAATATCTGAGTAGGGCTCCCATAAAGCAGTGGTCTTCAACATGGGATCACCAGACTAATAACCTGAGAACTTGGTATAAACAGATTCTCGGGGCCCATGCCAGATTTCTGAGTTAGAAGTTCTGGGAGGTGGGACCCAGTGATGTCTTGAACAATGCTTTCTACTGTACCCCACCCCCCTGGCTCCAACTTTAATTCTATCCACAATGATTCTAATACACACCAGAGTTTGAGATCACTGGGCCTAGAAGAAAGGACACCAGATATTTGTTAATATCTGGGTTAGAATCCAAGTACCTTCACTTTCCACATGCAGGAAGCCACCCCCTCCCTGACATACAGGTTCTTATAAGTAAAATTATGAGGAAAGTTGGTGATGAAGACGATGTTCCAAGAGCATCCCCCCACACCCACCATACAGATGTCTGCATTTCTGACTTGGAATCCCAAAAGCCCTTCTGACCCTCTTTTTCAAGCCACAGATGGGGGTGAGAAAGTCTCTGGCCCTAGACTCATGGAGCAGTACCATATATCAGCACCTGATGGCTCTATTCTTCAACCAGATTCAGTTGTACCAACCTACACGATGCAGTTTGACCCAGAGGCAATTCGAATCAATTTGGCAAGTTGGGCATCACATGCAATGCTATTCAGTATTTTGCTGGAGCTCAGATCCCCAACCTTTACTAAATCTCCTGCATCCTCTAATTTTATGATTTTGTCAGGAAAAGCTATCAAGTTGTCCAGGATGATTTGTTCTGCATGAACCTCCAGTGTTCCTTATCGCTCACTATTCCATTATCTCCTAGATGCTTACAGATTTTCCTCTGGGCACATTCATCCAATTATTTTACTAAATATTGACACCAGGCTCACTGGATGGTGATTTCCAGAATTACCTCTCATTAACCTCCTTGGAAGACGAGTTCTACCTTTGGTCGGTTTCACTGTCACCACTCTCTGACCTCCTGCCCCTCCATCACAGACCCATCAACTCCTCTCACATGATGACCTTAGTTGTTTGATTGAGATAGCAGCAATATTCCTCTGTTGCACCTCTGTTCTGTGCCCCCATGTCCCAGTATCCAAGGCCATGTTATAGATAGATTCAAAGGAAATTTAAAGGTGGAAACAGCTTCTGAGAGGAGGGACGTTGTAAGGGGAAAGCAGAAGTTTCATTCCCTAGACACGATTGGATTGCAATCCTGCTTCTCCATCCGAGTGTTTTATTCCCTGGGACAAGTGGGACTACATCTCTCTGAGCCTTGTTTTTCTTTTCCAGCTGTAAAATGGGACTTGGTAAATCTCAAGGGGAATTACTGAAAGGACAAATACATTCTGCTTTCAGTATCTAACCTGGTGGGAATCCCTTGCCCTGTTAGCAGTGGTCCCCTTGCTGTGTGCCTTACCTAACACCCCTTTTACACAGGCATGGATATATCTAGAGAGGAGATGTAGGAAAGGCCGCTTAGAATTTGAATCCCATGGAATGCTGATCTTTGAATGCTGATCCAACAGTCATTACAGTGATTTATTATTTTAATTTTCTTTGAATCTATCTATAACATGGCCTTGGTTGTTGGGACATGGGGGCACAGAACAGGGGTGCAAACGGAGGAATACTGCTGCTATCTCAATCAAACAACTAAGGACATCATGTGAGAGGAGCTGAAGCGTCTGTGATGGAGGGGCAGGAGGTCAGAGAGTGGTGACTATGAAACTGACCAAAGGCAGAACTCGTCTTCCATTTTGTAATTACCTGGCTCCTCCAGGTACTTACTTAGACAGATGCATATCACTGTCTGTCCATTTAGAACATGAACCAGATCTTGATGCACACTCGCCCTTCAATGAGGTACTCTGCAGAGCACACTACATTCACAGGAAAATCCAGTAAGCCTGATGTCGATAGAGACCCAGTCTTCCCCTGTGCCATGAGAGATGAGATTTGAGAGCCTCTTCCAGCCCTGGCCTTCTCTAACCAACCCCCCCCCCCCCACACACACACACACATATTTGAGATGGAAAAGACAAATATGCCTAAAGGCCTAATTTTTTTTTTTTCATTCTTTCTTTGTCCTTTGCTCTCATTGGTAAAGACGCTGGGTGGGGAAAGATGAGCAGGGTTATAGGGTATCTCATCCAACTGTTGGAGCAGAACAAACATAAAGAATGAGTCCATATGAAATTAATCTCATCGATTTTTGTTTTCTCCTTTTCCTTTGAAACCTCCAAGTGTGGAGGTTATAATTGGGCCGTTTATTATTCTCTGCTGAGGGACTCAGAGGAACCACCATCTCGGCGACCTGGAGCCCCCTTGTTTACCTATCACCCTTCAGAACTGGATAACAGATTGTCCTCCTTTCCGGCCTGAGTCCCATTCCATTCCCTTTTATTATGTGTCCTCGCAATTCTATTACCTGTTCACGGTCTCAGTGACTCAGCCATAGTGGCTACAGTAATGATGGCTTTCAGAGCTCAGCTAATGACGCAGGCACTGAGGTGTCTCCAGCCCCAACAGCCGGCTATATCTCAATTTAGCAGGATTCGAGACTGCCCGTCATGCATTATGCATGAGCGCGTGCCTGTGTGTGCACGGGGTGTGTGTGTGGGATTGTTGGAGGGAGGGGTGGGGTGCCATGCGTTTATACCTAAGACCCTGCATATTGACGGTCACAGTGAGGGAAATGAGGTGTCTGATCGTGCAAGGCATTGGCTGAGAGATTGGCAGGAGGGGAGGGAAGCATGTGCTGGCAAATATGAATGAGCTTCTAGCCTTCCCTGGATTATCCCTGCTCCTAGAAAGACAGGACAGCAGACTGGCTGAGAGCCGGCCTCTAGAGAAAGATGGCCAGGGATCAAATCCTCCCGAAGCTGTTTACCAGCTGAATTACCTAGTGCTGGGGAATTCAGACTCACCTTCCTTAACTGCATAATGGGATTCCAATCTGATGAGGGGATTAAATAGAATAATGCAAACAAAGCTCTGAGCCTTGTGCCTTGAATGACAGAACGTTCTCAGGAAATGTTTTGGCCACCGGTATTGATGATTCCTTGCCAAAAGGAAGCTTCTGTCTCCAATGTGCTCCCAAACAGCCCACCTGACAGACCCAGGGTACCTCCTCCTCCCTGCTGATGTCTGTAACTTGGCCACCATGTAGAATAGCATGCGATGTATGTTCTTGTCTGTTCTGCCTCGAGTTCATTGGGTAACCTTGAGCAAATTCCTTCTTGACCCTGGTTCCCAGTCTCCTCATCAAATGAGAGGGTCAAAGTATGTCAGACTGTGTTTCTTGAGGGGTGTGTGTTCATCAGAAAGGCCTCAGGAACCACTTAGTCCCAGAGAGATCCTGGTAGAACGGCAGCATCTGCATTGTGTATAAGAACAGTAAGTCTGGATTCTGCTATGAAAAAGGGAAAGAAACTTTTAAAATATTGCTGCATCAGATTACTGACATCCATACAGGTTTAATATCCTATGATTCCACAACTTCCTGGTGGAAGGATCCGGACAAGCAGAGAGGCAGTTTCCTCTCAGACTGTGAAAGACAGGTGTTCTAAGATGTGGAGCTAGTCTGGGGACAGTGCATCCCTTAAAAGTATGGGGATGTCTTCGACCTGTCCATCTGGACTAGGGACATGGTTCTGTAGGAGGGAAGACATACTACAATCCAATAGAGAAAATTCAATTCCATGTCCCACCTCTCACTTGCTTGGTGATATCAAGCAAGATTCTTGACCTCTCTGTTTCTCATGTGTAAAGATGGGGATAATGGCTCCAGTGACAAGGGATGATGGGACATATATAATTTCACATTGCTTGGCATGAGGTATACGCTCAATGCAAGTTTTCTCTTCCCATCTTCCTCACCTGAATTCTAGATTCTGTGTCTATTGCAATTTTTCAAAGTCTTCCCTTGAGTCAAATACTCCCTTACAAGGGAGGCTTCGCCCCACCTGCCTTCCCTGTTCTTAGCTATCACCCTTTGTGTGGCTATGGCTTCCTTATGAACTCCCTGCTCAGCTATAGCACCTCCTCACTAGATCATACAGACCTCCGGGGCAAGACCTTGGTAGGAATGGAAACACTGTGAAGAGGAACTTCTAGAAAGGGAAAAGCTCTATGGTATTAGGTTGGGAATTGTAATGCAGAACCCCCTCCCCACAGACAGGACTCAGGACTTTACAGTGGGAAGCAGGTGTGTTCTAAAGGCTAAAGGCCACAGATATGGGTTAAAAATGGACAGATAGAGCTGTCTCTCCTAATGGGAATGCATCAAGGATCAAAAGAACATGGCATGCTGAGCCGACTGTTAAAGACAGGTATCTGGGAAAGTAGGACGGAGGTCCAGTATCCAAAACTGGCTCCTAGGAAGAGCATAAAACCAGAAGCAGGCTTAATTTTTTCCCCTTCTGCTGTTCCTTTATCTTTACTGCCTTTCTTTTGTCCTGCTACTTCTAGGAAAGCTTGAGGCCTGCAGGAAAGACACATCCATAAAGAAACAATGGGCATAATATTGGGTGTGTACTCTACAGGGATGAGTGCCAACTGCTAACCTGAAGCTAAGTCCCCTGAGCTCTGGCCTAGGGCTTCATAAACTTCCTTTGACTGGAATAAGGTCCTAGTGATTACGTCCAAGATGAGACTGCTGGCCAAGTCACATGGTTCTGCCGTAGGGGAAAAACAGGTGAAGAGATGGTAGTTCAGAAGGAGGACACTCCTGGAAATGGGGCTGAGCATTTCAACCCACGGTGAACCACTGGCTGACACAAGTCCTCTAAGGAGCAGTTTACATGGTAGCACTCAGATGGCTAAGTCACTGCCTCAGCTGCATGACTGGCCTTCACCTGATCTGAACTTTACCTGGGCTTGACCTTTACCTGGCTTCTTTGCACTTAGATTGCAACAACAAGATGTCTACTCTTTGAGTTTGCAATCCACCAAATATATTCCTCTTCACTCTTCCTAGTCCTTGCCAGGAACACAGGATCCTGGTGTTTCTGAGAAATAGAATTTTTAGAATATTGCCTAAGTACAATGGATGGCTTCCAAACAATTAGAATGGACCCCAGAGCTATCACATTAACTGTCAGCCATAAACAAGAAAAAAGTGTGTGCATAAGCATGTGTGCAATGTTAGCTCTGATGCAAGTCCCCAAAACTCCATGCCACCTACACGTTTCCTTGTCTGCCTATACTCTTGGCTGCCTGACCTCTTGACTTTGACCATTTCTAGATGAATGAAGCCACATTCCAATTGCCATGGCCACCCCATAGTCCATGGTTCTTCATAAAGCCTGAAAGTTGACCCATAAATCCCTTCATCTTCCATTCAGTCCCTGGAGAGGCCACCTGGCCCTGAAATGAAGAAAGAATTTCTTATCCCTCATCTTTACCCCCAAATAATGAAATTTATATAAGTAATTTCAGATAATGTGGTTATAAGGATGCCACACACTGAGATGACTTAGATTTATCCACTTATTTCTTCATAAACTTCCACTGTGTGCCGGTCTCTGTGTGAGGTGGTCCAAGGAGACTATGAGTCAAATGCTATCCACACCCTCTTGGTGTCATGAGTTTGAATGGAGAATATCAACATAAATAAAATATAGTACTTTTGACCAGTGTTGCAATAATAAGTAGCATTAACTATGTGCTGAGTACTGTGTCATGTGCTTTTACATCGAGCAGCTCATTTTTTTGTCAGAACAACCCTATGATGCAGATAGTTGCTATACCCATTCTATAGCAGAACACCCAGAAATATTGAGAGTTGGAGTGACATACAAAATAAGTGCTCTGTATCTGGACATGTCTAGTCTGACTGACAAACCTATTAACCCAATCTCTTAATCATCATGCTCCGCTAGCTCTATATTATCATAGAAGAAGCAGGGAGTACAAGGGTCAGTATGATACCGCCAGTTATCGGTGACGAGTCCTGCTTCTTCACATGTTGAAGTATAATGTTAGAAAAGCACGCCGCGGCAAGCATATAAAGCAGGGTTTATTTAAAAAGGGGTAACATAGACTTCTCCCAGGAGGGTGAAGGGGGGTCATAGCTGGTATCCTGGTATCCCAAGAAGCGAGGTGTTCGGCCCTTTTTAATATGTCCTAGGCTTCCTTTGTTCTCCTGCCTTCCCCCCCTTATCTTTCTCCTTCCTGTGTACATGACTAGGCCCAGGAATGCTTGGTGGTAAGGCCCAAAGGTGGGAAACAGGTGGGCTGAAGGGGAAGGGCAGGATGGAGTAGCCCAGGACACATTAACAACCTTATTGCTACCTGTAGAGAAGGGCAATTCCTGGGACAGGTTACCTTGGCAACAGGTTGGAGCAGAGGCAGGTTCTTGATAAGGGTGGAGGAAAGGTTCTGAAGGAATTAACATCTCAGTCCCTCAGGGGACAGTCTCCAACTAGCCAGACTTGCTCAAAATTGGCCTCCTTGATCTGACCTGACTGGATTTACCTGCTTATATTGACTGCCTGTCTAATTCTGGCTTCAACTCCATGTAGCCAGGCTGCCTGGGAAGGTTTCTAAGAAGTGATGCCTGATTTGAATCTTGAAAGGAAAGGACAGAGGAATGAACATTTTAAGCAGAGAGATCGGCATTAAACAAAGTACAAAAAGTGAGATGAAAACACATAAGATGGCAAGTGGTTAGGTTTTTCCGGAACACGAGGGTCAGTGTTTGGAGGGAGGGTTGGAGAGGTGGTGGAGTTCCATGTAATGCCGCCCTTGGCTCCTTGAAGGACATCTTAGTTGGCAAATTGGCTTAAGGAGAAAACTAGATAGAAGAGTATAAAGGGGTCCTTAGGGAAAACCTCCTGCAGAGTCCTTCTCAAGAGCTTTTTACTGAGGAGTCTTGACTTTTCCATGGGGAACTCATTACCAACTTGAAATAGCGCATGTGAGTGTACCTGTGTTCAAGAACAGGAAGCGAACAAACTGGAGAGGGAGGCAGGTGAGGGAGGGGACGGGAAACAGGGCTGGATAAGGAACTGCGCCAAGACGGAGGTTGTTTATCCCAAAGAAGCAAATGCTCAGAGGGAAAATGAGAGCCGATGTGAGTCTCAAAGGTGGTGAGAAGGTAGAGAGGAAGAGTGCAGGGAGCGGGAGTCACAAGGCCTGGCAGTACCTGGGGGAAATTACATCCCCCCTCTGGGGCCTGGGTTCCTCAAGGCAAAAGGGGGGGACATGTGGTCTTTCAGCATGACTTTGAGAATTACAGATACCGTATGTAAGGCACCTGCTATATAAGTAACACAACAAATGGTAGCTGCTGTCACTATGATTCGTATCCAGGAGATTATATAGGTGAAGGAAAGACTAGTTTTGCATAGATGCCCAGGCCTGAATCAATAAATCAGCTCTCTTCTATTGTACGATGCATATCCATCACATTGAAGATTGGCACCAATTCTCACTATTGTCCCCAGTACCAAATCCTCCACACTAAAAGTTGTTCTTTTTTTTTTTTTTTAGTTGTTGATGGACCTTTATTTTATTCATTTATTTCTATGTGGTGCTGAGGATCGAACCCAGTGCCTCATGCATGGTAGGTGAGCGCTCTACCTCTGAGCCACAACCCCATCCCCTGAAAGTAGTTCTTTTGTGGGTCCCCTCCATCTCCTATTCCTGCAGTGTTTTTTGTTTTTGTTTTTTTAAACTTTCAGAGTCCTTGTTTAAGTTCCCAACACAACCTTAGCCTTCCCTTATCTCCTATTTGAAAGAAAAAAAAAATTCAAGAAGCCATCAGGCAAGGAAGGACATGACTACAAGCATCCCTCACTGTGTCCAGGTGCACACCCACTCTTGCATCCACTCCAGCCTCAGGGAGGGGGCATCTCTTCCACTGCCTAATGCTCCTGCTGTGCCCTTGAATCTTTCAGGTAGCCCGATGGCTTCAGCAACCTACTCCCTTTTGTTGTAAATGTGTCCCTCTCTCCCTTCATCCCACAAATATGCTCATCTTTCCAATCTCACCCCTCCTCAAACTTTGATTTGCCTTCAGCTCCCACCTTATGTCTCCATTCACAGCCAGCCTTTTGGAAAGAGGAGTCTATGCAAATGGTCTCCATTTCCTCACTTCCCACTTTCTTGTCCACCCACCACAGTCTGGCTTCTACACCTATCACCCACAGGCACTGCCTCTCCCAAGGCCAAAAGTGCACCTGTTCTTGGTTCTAACCAATACACACGTGTCACTTCATCTCGGCTCTTCTCTATTTAGCACCGTTGTTCACTCTCTTGAAAATTTCTCTGGCTTCTGTGTACAGTACATTACTGGTTTTCTTCCTGCATTTTAGATACCTTCCAGCTTTACTGGGACTTATGCTCAGTACTCATGTCTTCTCTCCCTACATCCCTTCCCTCTGGCTTACAGACTCCCAGCTCATCCCATGCATGCTGTCTTCCAAATCTGTATCCCCAGCCTGCGTCTTCCTTCAGAGCTAAAGACAGGAGTATCCAACTGGCCAGCATAAATCTACTTGATGGGAAAAATATAACTCTCAGATGAATCTCCAGCTTACCCATTTGATAGTCACCAGAATATGGATGAATTTTAAAATAATCATTTTAGATGAAATTGTCATCCTTTTCCATGTGGAGTGCTATAATAAAATGTCATCAACCGGGTAGTTATAAACAACAGACATTTATTTCTTGGAGTCCTGGGAAATCCAAGATGGAGTCAGAGTCGGTGTCTGGAGAGAGCTCACCTCTGACTCATCAAGGGCAGATTCTAGAAAGGGGCAAGGGTTCTCTCTCGGGTCTTTTCCATAAGGGCCCTTATCCCATTCATGAAGGGATTCCTGCCCTCCCAAATTCTCTACCTTCTAATCCCATCACATCACCTTGAGGTTGGGATATCAACCTGGCAGGTTTAGAGGGACAAAAACATTCAGAACGGAGCAATTTCCCAGCTGAAGTATGAGTATTGACAGAGCCCAGGCAGGAGATTTGGAGATGGGAACAAGAAAAAGAGCCAGCCAACATGATGCAGGAGTGGCCGATGAGGTGAGAAGAGACCTGAGAGGGTCAGATGTCATGGAGTCTCCCATGCTTCGTGAGGAGAGTTTGGTCATCTGCATCACATGCTGCTCATCGGTCACCTAAGAGGAACATGGAGAGACTAGTGGGTTTGGCAAATTGGAGATAATCAGTAACCATGGTAAAGCAGGACGTGTAGAAGAAACGTGACCGATCACTAGTACAGTGGGCTGAGTGAGGGTGGGGGGAGAAATTGGAGTCAGGGGAATGACCTTTTGAGAGACAGAATTTTATTCAAAAGTGGAGACAGAGCACTGGAGATGGGAGTGTGCCATGTACTTTAGTTGTCTTTTTGCTTATCTGACTCCTCTGCTAATGTGCTAAGCGCTTGAAGACAGGGTCTTTGTTTTTCTGCTTTGTTTTGTTTCGTTTTTATCTTCAGTGCTTAGGGTTTGGCACAAAGTAGATGTTTAGTAACTTTTGTCTTGAAAAGAAAACTAGAAATATCAACAATCGCGCAGGTTGTTTATGGAAGTAATGAGTTCTTTTAGACTGTAGATATGCAATTAGGAAACGGAGGGTTTTCCTCTTCCCTTCCTCCCACTCTCCCTCCCTTTCTTCCTTCCTTCCAGAGATACTCACATGACTCCATTGTGCTGGCTAAGTCACTGTCACCCCAGAGGGCTCTCCATGAGGCAGGTACCCCTGCTCACAGAGGGGGCTTCTGCGCAAAATTCTCCAGGGATTTCTGTTCCTGTCATGTGATGTGTGAGGGACAGACAGCACCAGAAACAAGTCCCGTGCATTACCAACATGTCTTTGAAGTCCCCCAGTGTCTTTTGTCTCTGGAACTGCTCAGCTCACAGACCTACACTGAATTCGTGTCTCCTTGTTACTGTGCTATTAAGAGCTGTCAGCTCCCTCCATTCCTAATGTTCTCCTCTGCTTTGAAATGTTTTGTCAGATCTGCGTACGCCTAGAGAACAGGGGTTCTGAGTTCAGCAGAATGTGTCTTCCAGTGCATCCTCCCCGCCTGTCTCTGGGCGTCATGCTTAATGAAACTGGAACACTCTCCCTCTCCTCTCCCAAACCACCCCTCCCTCTCCTCACAGGGAGAGGAACTTTGGGAACCAGCAAAGGGCAGCCAGAGTCTGTGCAGAGGGGACACAGGGTGGGAGTGGGTTGGTGGGCAGGGAGAGGGGCACTCCTGCTGGGTCAGTTCTGCAGGCTTACCCCTCTCCATTTCCTGACCATTGCACCACTGTGTGTGTGTGTGCGTTTGTAGGTACATATGTGTGTGAGTGTATGTCTGGTGACATACACACATTGCCTAAATGTGTGTGTGAATATGAATGTGTGTTTGTGTGTATGTGGTGTGAATAGCAGTGAGCATGAATGTTTGTGTATTTGTATAATCAAGAGTCTTTAAAGGTATTTGAGTATGACTGCGTGTTTATGGGGATGTGAATGTGAAGGTGAGCATTTATATGTATGTAAGTATGAATGTGTGTTTTTGTAGTGTAGATGTGTGTCTGTGAATACGATATGTGTGTGTGTATTTGTGTGTGTGTATGTGTGTGTGTGTGTGCAAGACAAATTTGAGGACTGAGACAGCATGGGTTTGAATTAGGGTAATTCAGCCCAAGAGGGTTCCTCCTGAGTGGAAGCCAAGTTCTACCTGAGAGCAACCTCTGATGTGGCAGAGCTACCTAATGAACTTTCCATGCGGAGAAAGCCCTGTTCTCCCTCCCTGTCCTGCACCGTCTACCAGATACCTGCAGCTGAACTTACAGATGCCTGGTCCCTGAACCTGGACCAGCCAAGGACCCAAAGTTATTCAAAGCCCCCTCCCACAACAGTGTTTAGAATTAAATGAGGACCCCAGACAATGCCAAGTGCTGGCTCAGGACCTTAGTTAAACCACCACTTCAGGGATTTAAGCAAAAGCTGGCTTGACCTTTCTTAAGGCCATGTATGTATGTATTCATGGATGTGCTTTTGTGTGAGCATGTGCACGTGTGTGTGTGTGTGTGTGTGTGTGTGTGAGAGAGAGAGAGAGAGAGAGAGAGAGAACACCTGTGGGCCCAAGAGGGATAAAATGTGGCCCTGTGGATTGTCACCTCTTTGTCCTAGCTGCAGGCCATTGTTTAGGCTATCCACCCCATTCTTGTGACTAGCACCTTAGATATGTTTTTATTTAACATTTAGTAGCCTCATTAGTAGGTAATATTAGCTTCCTTTTTGCTAAAATTGAAAGGAAAATTCAAGGCCACATAGGCTGTATACCCCAACTCCTACCCACCACCCTATAGTTAAAATTGATTTCTGTGGAAAAATCCAGCAATATTTAAAAAAAAATAGAAAGTTAAAAATCAACTGAAGTTTCATCTGCTGATGACCACCTTCATATTTTATAAATTTCCTTCCAAATGTCCCTCTGTGCTTGCAGTCTCATATTATGTATAGAAAATTCTGTAAAAGGAGTTGCAGCATATGCTAGTCTTTTTCTCACTGAACAGCATCCCCTAGGGATCTTTCTCTTCTAATTTGTAAAAATCAGCTGTATGTTTTTTCTTGTCGGCACAGAATTCCATTATCTAGACTTATAATTCATTTAATCAATCCCCCATTAATAGACATTTAGATTATTTCCAGCTTCTCACTATCATAAACCATGTTGTGGTAAGCATCTTTGTAAATACAGCTGTGCACATCTGACTACTTAGGATAAATACAGACGTAAACCCTTCTGGGCAAGCGGTATGCACATTTAAATGTGGATACCCAATGCCACATGGCCTTAAGAAAGGTCAAGCCAGCTTTTGCTTAAATCCTTGAAGTGGTGGTTTAAGGTCCTGAGCCAGCCAGAGAGGAGGCACTTGGCATTGTCTGGGGTCCTCATTTAACTCCAAATACTGTTGTGGGGAGGGGGCTTTGGATAACCTTGGGACCTTGGGTGGTCCAGGTTCAGGGACCAGGCATCTGTAAGTTCAGCTGCAGGTATCTGGTAGACGGTGCAGGACAGGGAGGGAGAACAGGGCTTTCTCGGCATGGAAGGTTCATTAGGTAGCTCTGCCACATCAGAGGTTGCTCTCAGGTAGAACTTGGCTTCCACTCAGGAGGAACCCTCTTGGGCTGAATTACCCTAATTCAAACCCATGCTGTCTCAGTCCTCAAATTTGTCATTAGCAGGCATACTGTAGAGGCATCAGCATTTCACACTGCTTCACTCATAGATAAAGAGGAATGATTCAGAATTAAATGAGGGGAGAGAAAAGCCAGAGCAGTGGGGCTGAATGCAGATACAAAGCATTGTGAAGGCCTCCCAGAAGGACTGAGGACCAGGTGGATGCTGGCACCAGACCCATTATTATTTTAAAAAATGTATACCCCTTAAGCTTCCAATTAAAATAACAGAAGCAGAAAATGCCCAGGTGTCAGCATTGGCATAAAGGTGGGAAGACAATTACCCCAGAAACCACAAAGTTTTCAAAGAAGTGAATGAATGGAAGACTTTAGCTCATTGTGAAGTTATGCACAGAAAAGGGTAAAAATCGAAATCTAAATAGATGTGGTTCAAACGTGAGCTCCTTCACTTAGGAGCCATAGTGGCAGGTTGAGTTTGCAAAAGGTGCAGAATCTTATTTCAACAGGCAGAATGTTTATCAGAGTGTGGCTTTGGGTGTAACACCATGGAAGGGCCCAGACTGAAGTGAATCATAAGCTGCCCTACAGGCTTGATGATGGCTTCCACTGACCTCTGGGGAACTCTGGGCTGATGTGGCCCTTCAGCACTGTCCAAAGATGGACTGAGATCTCTAGACCATCATCCCCCTGTCCCTGACAATGACCCGTTGCATCAGACAGGGGAGGGACCTGGGTCAGGTGACTCTGTGGCCATGCAGCCCCTAAGGGGCTGAGAGCTGACAGCTGCAGGCACCTGGGTCAAGCCTTCACAATCTGAAGGGGACCTGGGAGTAGAGCACAGTTTCTGCTACGGTAATGACCTTGACCCAGTCCCTGAGTTTTTTTTTTTTTTTATCTACTTTGTTATCATGAAATTAAGGGCATATGCCTTATATAATAGAAATGCTGGAAAAATTGAGAGGTTCTGTCAGCATGTACCCAACAGTGTTCAGCCCCCCAAGGGACCCTAGTAAAAGGTACATTCCTGGTTCCCTCTCCCTGTGCTGCTTCTGCAGTCCTCATATCTGACTGGCACTGTGCTCTTGAGCTCCATTAAAGGGTTCCACTCCCTAGAGCCTACTACAGTGCTTAGCATGTGGTAGAAAGGAGAACTCCGGTGGAGCTTACTAAGTACCTACTATGGGCCAGACACCGAAAGGTACTTTCTCCACTAGTGACCCCTTAAGTCCTGCCCATGACCTTGACAGCTGGGTTTTAGCCCTTCCACTTCACCTATAAGGAAACTAAAATGCAGAGAAGCAAAGAACCTTGAGTTTGCAAAAGGTGCAGAACCCTAAGTCACATAGCCAGGTGCTGGATTTGGATGGAAATCCAAGCCTCTTCCCTGAGCATCAGGATGAGATAAAAAGTGTATGGGTTTAAAATAGTAATAAAGTTAAGGCAGTTTTCATTCTGCAGCACTTTGAGCAAGTGATTCAGTTTCTCTGGGCCTCAGTTTTATCACCTGTGGAATGGGAGGGAGAAGTAATCCCAATTCTGTAGGATTGCATTAATCAAAATATTTCAAGTGGGGGTTCAGCAAACTTTTTCTACAAAGAGCCAGATATTAAATATTTTGAATTGTGCTGTTGTATGATCTTTGTTGTAAATACAGTAATCAATTCTGCTGTGGTGGGATAGCAGCCACAGACAATGTGTAAATGAATCCATCCTCCTCCATCCCCTTAGTGTGTGGTGGGTGTGTTCTAGTAAATCTTTATTTATGGATAATAAGTTTTGAATCTCTATAATTTCCCCCTTGTCATGTAAAATATTATTCATCTTCTGATTTTTTTTTTTTGATAACCAGTTAGGCATCTAAAAAAGTCGTTTTTAGCTCATAGTTTATACAAAAATAGGTGGAGGGCCAGATTTGGCCTGCAAATGGTTGTTTGCCAAACCCTCATCTAAAATAGGGAGCTCGTGGAAGGTGCTTGGTGGATTTGAGCTCATATCTGCTTTCCACTTCAGGTTGCTGAAGATTGATGTGTTTTCAGCATTTGGATGTCAGCCATTCAGATTAGCTCTCCTAGGGGCCCTGCACAATAGGCGAGATAAGAATATTACCCCCATGCCAGAGGTGCAGACACTGAAGCATGAAGATCCAGGGAACTTTCTCAGCTCACAGATAATTAGTAACAAAGCCAGGGCCTTAAGTCTTGAGTTTTGTACCATTTTCTCTTTCTGGATAGCTGCTGTGGGAGTGACAGAATGAAGTAATGATGAGATCTAATATTACTGCTACAATTAAATCACTGATAACTAAGATTCCTACAGTGCCCTAGACCTTGTAGGTCATTTTGACATACATTATTACATCATTTTCTTTCTTCACTGAAACTCCAAGAAGGAGAGATTACTGGTAGCCCCTGACTCTCAGAAAACTGAGTCCTATCTGTAAAGCTGTAGTCAGTTAAATGGTAAAGTTACGTGTCTGCCTCTGCAGGTCTCTGCCAGGGCCTAGAGTATCTTCCCTCCGGGCCTTTTAGAGTGTGGCATAAGGGTCAGCCTGGCTTGAACTGGAATCCTCAACTGCCCCTTTACTAATCTTTATTTCTAACCCACTCTCCATGTAGCAGCCAGAGTGATTTTCTAAAATGCAAGTCTGATCAAGTTATTCCCTTGCTTAAAGTGCCTTGATATATCCCCATTGTGCCCAGAATCAAGTTCAACCACTTTAGCTCAGTGGACAAGGCCCATGTTTCAAACATCCTCTGTCACTGCTCCTGGCCCTCACCTTCCCTGCCATCTTCCATTTCTGTACAGCTGCTTGCAGGGCCACAAGTCCCTCCTGCTTCCTTGTACCTCCCTCAAATTCCTTGCACATCCTTGACTTTGAACATGCCATTCCCTCTACCTGGAATGCTCTTCTATTTCCCCTGCTTCAAATACTCCAATTTGTCTTCCTTTGACATCAGGGAACTGTTGCCTCCAATGGGAATGTTTTGTGAACATCTTTTCCCAAAAAAAGTTAGAGTATCCATCCTCCTCTGCTCTCTTTCAGAGCTCTCTTTCAGTAGGGATCCAGGTTCCATGCTTGTCGGCTCAACTCTAGTATGAGGGACCAGCACACAGTCAGAACTTGAATAGACAGTTAATAACAGAGTGTATGAATGAATGAGTTTCCTGAGGACAAGAGGCAGGCCAAAGGCTATTTTACTTACCTATCTCGCCTTAGAGCCTCATTTTATACCTGGTACAGATAGGATTCACTAAATGTTTAGTGAACTGATACCTGGATGGGTAGGGGATGGATGCAGGTGGATAGAGCTGTGGGTGATGAATGAAGTTTATCTGGGTTATGGTGCCAAATGTGAATGAGCACAGTGCAGTGGGTGGTGGACAGTTACCTATTCCCCACAGTGCCATGAACAGGAGGCTCCAGCTGGTGCTTCTGACATTTAGCCATCCTTCTGGCATCTCAGTTCAACTCCTCTTCCCTAAAACTGCTGAGAAACTCTACTCCCCCACCTCCACGTCCTCCCCTCCTCCCCCAGCCTCCAAGAGTAGGTTTGGTGTTCCTACAGATGTTTGTATTCTCTGCAGCTGATGAAAATATTCATTATCTTGTTAGCTGTGGCGGGGAAGGAAGTGCAGATTTGCATTTTCTCAGCTAATCAGGGTGGCACAAGTGGTGCCTGTCACCCAGGCCTGTTCCCTGCCACCCCCACCTCCTTCTGCCTGGTACAAGTGGGATTCCCCGCCCTGCAGACTCTTCTTCAGGGCCCTCCCACTTTCTGAGGCACAATCCAGGAGGAAAGAAAGGAACCCCAGAGGCCCGGCCCATCTGTACACACTACTGATTTGCCCCTGAAGATGATTTCTTAGTGTACTTCTTCCGTGCTCTAAATCCTCCTGTGTTCCCATCACTCATTTTGACCTGAGCTGCTCAGCCTGACTTTTACCTTCTAAGGTCAGGGCCTTACATGGGCATTAGGTTTGTATTTCATAAAGTGCCTTTAAAATCATTAGGTTGCTTGATTCTAGCAAATGCCTCTAGGTTCTGTGTTTTCATCACTTCCTTTTACCCGAGTGACCCACCCAATATGATGTGGCCCCCAAGTATTGGTGCCAGGAAAACTTCTTCCTCCTTCTCTGTTCAGAATCAGTAAAGGCCACCTGGGCTGGCATATGTCAGTGGTGGCTATCCTCCTGGGCATGGTAAAACTGGGGCTTTGAGATTAGGCTGTGTGTCCCAGGCTGGGCAAAGCAGAAGACCTTGACCATGACCTAGGCTTCTATACCTGGACAAAGTAGAAGAGCTATGTATACACAGATGTTCAACAGTAATGATATTCTCTATTTTCGTCCTATCCTTATGGCCATTCCCACATATTCAGGGAAACCTCAGGCCTGGCATCTGTATCTTTTCTTACTGTAGAAGAAATCTGGACCAAGAAAATATCAGACATCAAGCATACACTTACATGTCAACCTGAGGCGGTTCCATCACACCCTCAGCATCCCTAAACACGGGGCAAGCACTTTTGTGTGTGAGGTGCCATTCTAGATGTTGGTGAAATAGCAGTTAACGGGACAGATAAAGTCCTCGCCCTCCTTAAGCAGAGATGGGGATGCTGAGAAGGCTGAGAGGGAATCAACATATTTTTCTGGTGGTCGTAAGCGGTATGAAGAAAAATAAAGCAGGTTAGTGAATAGGGAAGCTCTGCTCCATACCACGTGATCAGGCAGGCTTCTTGGAGGAGGTGACATTAAACAGAAACCTGAAGGAAAGAAAGGGGTGGGAACTAAACGAGGGGAGTGAGACAGCAAAGTGGACAGAGGGAGTGGTACCTCTCCGATAGCTCACCTGCCAGTCAGTGACCCAGTAGAGAAGAGCTATGGAGCAGCAAAGATGAGTTTTAATATCAGTGTTGCTCCTTAGGTGCTGCTTGACCACAGGCAGATCTCTTACCCTAGGCAAGCCCTCGAGCCCACCTTCACCTGCAAATTGCAAACAATTTGCTGAGCCTGTTTGGAGATTGAACGCATACACAGTTCTTAATACTCTGCCTGACATGGTGCCATTCAGTATGTTAGCTGCTGTTGCTAAATGGGACTGAAGGTTGAGGAAGTCATTGTTTCCTTACCCGTTTATCTCCTCCAGCTACCTCAGCCATACGTTACTCCAGCACCCCCTGAGCACCACAGGAGAGGGTCTGTGCTGCAGATTGAGGCTACAATGACTCACTTATTCAATATGTATCTGCTTGAGTGTCCACTAGGGTGGGCACTTGGCCTGCCAATATAGGAATGGAGACGAGTAAAACAAACACTGATCCTTGAGTCACAAAAATTCCTGCCCCAGTGTTCTGGAGCTTTAAGATCTGTCCTAAAACTGCCCACAGACCCCAGAGAAATCCCAAAGCCCACGACTTCCAATACAGTGCCTGCATGAGAATCAGGCAAAGGAGACACACTCCACGCGGGCACGGAGCTTGACTTGTGAGTTAGACAGAATTTCTCCCTTTGCCCTCTCAGCCTTGGCACAGTCTGCAGAGCCCTATGTGGAAGGCCCTTCCTAATGAGCCAGACTCTTGTCAACATCAGTGGATGCACCTCTGGATCTTACTTATTAACCTAGGTGTTCCCCAAAGTGGGGGTTCCATCTCCTCCTTCATGCCACTAACTTCTGAGAGCCGGCGAGTGTCTGTGCCATGAGCCCTGGAACTCTCTGGGCGTGGCAGCAGGTTAATGCTGCTCAGGAAGAAGCAGTTTGGACTGAGAGGAGGGGTCCCTCTTGTCATGCAGGACATACACAAACTGCTGTTCTTTGGGCAAGGCCTTTTCCCTTATCAGCAACAGGTTTTCCCACTTTATTCCTAATTGTAGCAACAGCAATATTTATTGAATGCTTATTTACTACATTCCAGCCAGTCTTCTAAAAGTCAAAGTGCTATTTGTTTGAGTCCTCGAGCAACCCAATAAAGAAGGTTATTTTGTTGAACTCATTTTATAGATGAGGAAACTGAGGCATGGAGGGAGAACTGAACTGGACTTTGATCCCTCAGATTGATATTCTCTTGCTATTTGATTCTGCTACATATTCGTGTATACATTTATTCATTCCTCCATCCAACAAATTCTCGTTGAACACCTATCCTTTTGTCAGGGACTGTGATTGGGCTGCCTGTATTTTATCTGATCCTTAATGAAATGTGGATATAACTTTTATCATCTCCATTCTGCAGCTGAGGAAATGAAGGCTCAGAAGGCTGTGTTCATTCTTTGGATCGATATCTGTGGTCTAGGTCCTTGGGTGCGGGGAAGACCATGGCATGTGCTGGGGAGACAGACATGCTGGGGAATCATGGAGGATGGGACCTGAAGGGCAATGTGTGATCAGAGGACAGCCTGGACCACACATGGAGGTTGGCTTTTCTTAAAGGATGCTGGCCCACATCCACAGATGGACATTGCAGCTCACTCACAATGATGCAAACACCAGAAAGACCCCCCATCAGCTGATCAGATGGTCCTCCTGACCCTCCACTTCTCTGTCCATGTTATCCCACCCCTGAACCGTTGGCATACTTTGTGACCCCCCACGAGCACCGTGCTCCCAGAAGGCCTGGAGCTTCCCACGGTTTCAGTAATTAACTTCACACATGCCAAAAAGAGAAATAGCATCACAGATGTGGTCGCAAATTTTAGCTAATTAACCATATGGTCTGGATTGCTGGGAGCGGGAAGGCACTCTGGGTAAGTGCTGGTTTCCTGGTTTCCTGGTTTCTGGGGGTCAGGGGGAGGAAGGACTGTTAGGTGTGTTGCCACGTTCTCCAACACAAGGACACAGAGACTCGGGGCTTTCCACCACCTGCTTGGAGTACTCCCATCTGCTCCTCACTAGAAGATGCCCTGGGGAAAGGAGTTCCCTAAGAGGAAAGGAGAGGGTACTGACCTCATGGACAGGAAACACCTTTGCCCATTTTAGCACTCCCATTTAACTCTATTGTTGGGCAGAGGATTTGGAGAGAGAGCCCTAGCAGGTGAGAAAAATTGTGGCATAATGAACAGAACACTAGAAACCTGGACTTAAATCAGGGTTGTCACTTAGAGCTGTGTGACCTTGGGTCAGTTGATTCGCATCTCTGAAGTTAAGTCAGTCATTCAATCTCTTGCAACAATAGCAGGACTATAATTATGGGTTGTGAGGGAAGTAGGTGTACAAACTCACTAAATAAGTGTCAAAGCTAAGCTCCTAATCATGACTTCCAAATTCTCTTAGTGGCTCTGGGAAATGGAAATCTGTTAGATGCAGGATTAGACTGCATGACCCCAAACAACTAATTATAGCAATTATTCCTATTACTGATTGAGAACAGCAATAACTTACTTTATTCCAGAGAGTGTGTTCTTCATTTTACTTATTTAAGATCCTCACTATCAGTCTAGAAGGTTCATAATTTCATGCCCACTTACTGATTAGGGAATTGAGGGTTAGATGGGTTAAATGATATGCTCAAGATCACAGAGACTGGCATGGTTTGGGATTCAAACTTATTCATGGTTGTGTCAAAGCCTGTGCTCCTGAGTCCATCAGCAAAATGGATAGCACAAAGGTTGAGCAACTGTATAACTCCTGCCTGAGAGCTGGTGGCCATAGAGGAGAAGGGTCTGAGACAAACTAAGCCAAAATTGGCACTTATCTGAGAAAGTGCATGTATGAGTTTTGAGTGGCTGCTGTAACAAATTACCACAAACTATGTGGTTAAAACAACATGTATTTATTCTCTCACAGTTCCAGATGTCACAGCTATAGTGAGTCTTGAGGTGAAACATCAAGGTGTTAGGTGGACTTCCTTCTGGAGGATCCCAGGAAAAATCCATTGCTGGTCTCTTCCTGAGGCTGATAATCTTGGCTTGTGGACACAGTGCTCTGAACTCTCTTTCCATCTTTGAATTATCTTCTATCCCTTCTATGTACAAATATCCATCTGTTTCCCTCGTACAGACGTACAACTGGCCTTTAGAGACCAGTCGGATAATTCTGGATAATCTTTCTGCTTTAAGATCTTTAATTTAATGAGCATGGAGAGGTTAGACTAGTGGATCATTTCACTTCCAAGTCCCTTTTGCCATATAAGATATGTAAGTCAGCCTGGGCGGCTACATAAGATGCCACAGACTCGGCAGCTTCAGCAATTTTCCGACCATACTGGAGACTATAAGCCCCCTGATCAAGGTGTCGGAAGGTTTGCATTCTTCTGAGGCTTCTTTCCTTGGCTTGCAAATGGTGCCTGCTCCCTTTGTCCTCACGTGGTCTTTCTTCCAGGTGTGCACCTTCCTGGTATCCATGTGTCCAAATTTCCTCTTTTTATAAAAATACCAAATTGGATTAGGGCCACAGTGATGGTCTTATTTTAACTTAATTGCCTCTTTAAAACCCTGCCTCCAATACACTCATATTCTGAGATGGAGAGTGAAGACATCATCGGAAATGACCGTGAAGATGTCAACATAAGAGATGTGTGTTATTGTTGTTTATTTGTTTGTTTGTTTGCAGGGGAGGTATACAGTTTACCCTAACGTAAGCTAACACAAGGTTCCAAGAATTAGGATCTGGCTCTCTTTGAAGGTGATGATTTAGCCTGCCGCACTACTTCAGTTTATATGGCAGCAAAGGAAGGAGGGCAATAGCTGGAGCCACTCCATCTGGTATTGAAATTAAAATCAGCAGCAAGAGCTGGGGAGCAGGGGGATGAAGGGTAAGGTCAGAACCAGGCAGTTGTGAAGCAGGAGGGTGCTGGGTCAAGAAGGGCAGTTTAGGATGACGACTGTGAGTAATGAGTGCATGCCTAAGTTCCACCCTGACTTGTTATTTCTAAATCAGAAAGTATGGGCTTGGTGGGTTAAAGGGATAGCCGAGGAAGAAAGAGAGGCTGGTTTCTAATGTCAGGTTAATGTGCCACAGTTCATGCTGGCTGGAGAGGCAAGACTAGGGAGCTCTTCCTTCCAGGATGATGTGGTCGCAGAGATTGCAGCACTTATTAGGTAATCGGACTAAACAACTTCCCAGCTTCGAAGTCTAGATTCTGTAATCATGGACCAGCACACTTTTTTTCTGTAAAGTTCCATAGTAAATATTTTCAGCTTTGCAAGCCATACAGGCTGCATCATTATATTCGACTCTGCCAGTGAAATAAAGCTGTCAAGTGCAATTTGAAAATAAGTGGGTGGGGTTGTCCTCCAGTAAAACATTGTTTGTAAAAATAGGTGTGGGTCAAACTGACTAGAGGGCTATCATTTGTCAACTCCTACTCTATAGCACTAGGATTTAATACAATACCTGGACTAGGCATCTAATTATTGTTTTAGTTAATAGACTTTATTTATTTGTGTGGGGGGGTACCAGGGTTTGAACTCAGGGAAACTCAACCACTGAGCCACATCCCCAGATCTATTTTGTATTTTACTTAGAGACAGGGTCTCACTGAATTGCTTAGCACCTTGGCATTGCTGAGGCTGGCTTTTGAACTCAAGATCCTCCCATTGTAGCCTCCCAAACCACTGGGATTACAGGCATGCACCCTCACGCCCAGACTTTGAGTTTGAAGCAGTTTTATGTTTGTAGAAAAATTGACATTAGATACAAAGTCCCCATATACTAATTCCCTATGTGTGCCTGATATGAACATCCTTCTTTACTGTAGTTGTTGCAATTGATGAGCTGCTATCAAGTCCACAGTTCAACATTGAGTTTTGGCAAATGCATCCTATATCCACCATCCCAGGGTTGTACAGAATGCTGCTACTGCCCTTAAAATACCCTGGGCCCCACTTGTTCTTCCCTGCATCCCTCTCCTTGAACTCCTGGCAACCACTGATCCTTCCACTGGTACTATTGCTTGGACTTTCCAGAATTTCATGTAGTTTTGAAGATTTTTTTATTCAGGCTCCTTTCTCTTAATAATACTCATTTAAGGTCCCTCCATGTCCTTCAGTGGCTACATAGCAAGCTTCTTCTTATTGATGAATAATATTTCTCTTTTTTTAAAGCTATAGTTGACACAATACCTTTATTTTATTTATTTATTTTTATGTGGTGCTGAGGATTGAACCCAGGGCTTCGCACATGCTAGGTGAGCAGTCTACCGCTGAGCCACAGCCCCAGTCCCAATGAATAATATTTCATCGTATGGGTATGCCATAGTTTGTTTATCCAGTCACCCATTACAGGACATATTGATTGCTTCCAATTGCTTTAGCAAGTTTGAATAAGGTAACTATCAACATTCATCTTCGGGGTTTTGTGTCGACATGTTTTTTCACACCTTTGAATAAATACTAAGGAGCATAATAGTTAAACTTTGTGGTAAGACTGGTTAGCTTTGTAAGAAATTGCCAATCTATCTTACAAAGTGGCTGTACTATTTCACATTCGTACCAGCCATGAACTTGTCCTGTTTCTCCACATTTTTGCCGACATTTGGTGTTGTTAGCATTTTGAGTTGTAGCAATTCTAGTAGTTGTATAGTAGCGTTCCTTCGTTGCTTAATTTGCAATTCCAGAATGGCATGTGATGCTGTGAATACATTCATCTGCTTATTTTCCATCTGTTGATCTTCTTTAGTGAGGTATATGTTCAGCTCCTTTGCTCACTTTTTAACTGAGTTGTTTGTTTTCTTATTTGGAGTTTTAAGTATTCATTGTACATTTTAGATAGGAGTCCCTTTACCAGATATGTGTTTGCAAATGCTACCTGTCTATAGCATGTCTTCTTCTAATGGTGTCTTTGACAGAGCTGAAGTTTTAATTTTAATAAGGTTCAATATACCATTTTTTTCTTGTGTGGATCATGCCATTGGTGTTATATCTAAAAGCACATCACTAAACCCAAGGCTACCAAGATTTTCTCCCATAGATCTTCTAGGATGTGAGTGGTATTGGTTTTACATTTAGGCCTGTGATTTGGTTTAATTTTTTGTGAAAACTGTAGCATCTCTATCTAGTCTTTGGTCTCTTTATTTTTCCTTTTGGTTTTGCTTCATTTTTGCACATGAATGTCTGATTTTCCTCCACCATTTGTTGAGAAGACTGTCTTTTCTCCACCAATTTGCCTTTCTTCCTTTGTCAAAGATTAGTTGACTAGTCTTGTGTGGGTCCATTTTGGGGGCTTTTTATTCTTTCTATTGATCTATCTGTCTATTATTCCACCAGTCCCACACTGTCTTGATTACTCTAGCTTTCTATTAAGTCTTCAAGTCAGGTAGTATCAGGCCTCTGACTGCTTTCTTTTTCAATATTGTGTTGGATATTCTAGATCTTTTGCCTCTCATTTAAACTTTGGAATGAGTTTGTTGCTTCTACAAAATACCCAATTGGTATTTTGATTGGGATTTCATTGAATCTATAGATCAAGTTGGGAAGCACTGACATTTTAACAATATTGAACATAAACATGAACTCTCTTTCCATTTATTTAGATCATTGATTCTTTTTTATCAGAATTGTATAGTATTCTTCATGTAGATGGTATATGTATTCTGTTAGATTTATACCCATGTATGTAATTGTTTGGGGTGCTAATTTAAATGGCTCTGTATTTTTTATTTCAAATATCAATTGTTCCTCACTGGCACACAGGACAGCAATTTGTATGGAACCTGTACCCTGCAATCTTGTCAGGATCACTTATTAGTTCCAAGAGATTTTTTCTTGTTAATGTTGATTCTTTGGGATTTTTTTTTTCTTTTTGTACTGAGGATTGAACTCAGGGGCATACAACTACTGAGCCACATCCCCAACCCTATTTTGTATGTTTATTTAGAGACAGGGTCTCACTGAGTTGCTTAGCACCTGGCCAGTGCTGAGGCTGGCTTTGAACTCACAATCCTCCTGCCTCAGCCTCTTGAGCCGCTGGGATTACAGGCATGGGCCACCTGGCCTGGTGATTCTTTCGGATTTTTACTGCATATTATTTTTGAAAACCCTAAACCACATTACCATTAATACTAAAAATAAGAAATTAACATTTTTAAGAGCACATATTACAATGTGTCAGGAGCTTTATGAAATGAATCATCTCATTATTTCCATAAGTTACTACTGATAAGGACACTGAGGGCTGGAAAGGTATGGAAATCTGTCCAAAGTTGTAAGAGGCAGAGACTGACCTTTAGTTTAGTCCTTCTTACCCAGAAAAAAAAATATAACTGTGGTAACAGTAACTACACAGTCCAGTGTGCACACAGGCTGTTTATATCTGTTGTCCCTTTTAATCCTCATAATTGAACCTATAAAAGTAGGTACTATTGTGATCCTCATGTTACAGATGAGGTACCGCAGGCTTCTGAAGTCAAGTAACTTGCTCAGTATCACACACTTAGTAACAGGTACAGCTCAAGGTCCTCTCTTGGAGAGTGTGGGAAGGTTATTACAGAAAAACCTGAGGCTCAGCCTAATCATGTGATTGCATATGACAGCATCACCAGTTGCTAACAAGCTGGGAGACCAGATACTGGTGTTTCTAACTGAATTCAATTACATTTTTATGTCGAATTGAAGAAGACCAAAAATCGTGCTCATTAATTGGTTTTTTGTTTTCCTTGTGACATACATTGGATTTACGGAGCACTTAAAAATAATTTTCAACTGTCCTCTAACGATACACACACTGCACCTTGGCCATGAAGCAAACCAGCTAATGTCCACACAATCTCTGTTCTGGATCTGACTGTAACTGATGTGGGCTGGAATTGAGCGAGAAGGGATGTGAGAGATGGCGGGGCTCCTCATTAGCAGGGCTTTGCAGAAAGCATGTGCAAATATTGCTGCCTTTCTACTGCCTTTGGCTGTTTTCTTTCTCCATTGCTAATGACTAATAAAAAAAAAAAAAAGAAAGAGAAAGAAGAGAGAGAGAGTGAACAAGAAAGCAATTGTTATTAGATTTTCTTCTACTACAGCAGGTTTCTCATTTTGCAAAAGCTCATTAGAGGTGGCTGTACGGAAAGACTTCCAAGGTGCCCCAGGGAAAATGGAAAAGACAAAAGGGAAAAGGAAACTTTCAGAGATGTGACCCAGTCACAAATTCATAGCAGAATCAGCTGTCTAAAGGCCATGTGTTCTGTTTCCAAAGTCCACTTTATGATTTAATTTTAAATGCGAACATAAAAATAAAAATGTTCTCTCTTTCTAACTATTACCAGGAATGAAGTTACAAATGAATCGATGCTGCAGGGTTAGTTAAAATGTGGCCTTGATTTTTTTTCTTCTGTGCTGCTTTAAGTTGGAAGTTTTGAAATATGCCTTCCCTTTAATTTGCCCTCCAATCTATTAAAGGTTCAATTGCACAAACATTTTTGAGCACCTCCTGTGTGCCAAATATGTTGTAGGAGCTGGATACGGAGAGAGAGGGCACAGTCTCAGGAGTTAGATTCAGGAAACAGACTTACTCGACAGCAATGTCCGTGCCCAGTGTGTTTGACTTACATGCTAAGAGCTTTGACTTTAACATTAACTACTATTCCAGAAGTTGTGGGTAATGTGTGTGGTTAAAAGATAGTCAAAGTTACCATCAAAAAAGGAAAAAGAGCCAGGCATGGTGGTATATGCCTGTAATCCCAGCAGCTCAGGAGGCTGAGGCAGGAGGGTCATGAGTTCAAAGCCAGCCTCAGCAACTTAGCAAGGCCCTAAGCAACTCAGTGAGTTGTCTCTAAATAATATATATATATATATATGTATGGGCTGGGGATGTGGCTCTCAAGTTTCTATTTTTCTGATTGCTAATCAAAAGCCTTTTGAGGATGTTAAATTAAAATTTGATAGAGTAATGCATTCTATAGCAGCAATAATATCGTTTATTGAGAGCCTGCTCTTCTCAGGCCTTATGTTAAGCAATTCACTTTACAGACACTTTTTATCATTTCAAAAAGTATGTGAGGCAAGGATGATTATTACTCCCATTTTTTCTGGTGAGGAAACAAAAGCCCAGGAAAGTTTCAATGCTCTGCCCAACCAAAGCCACATAAGGCAGTGTGTCTGACTGCCAAGAGGACTTCAAGAGGTGACAGAGAAGACACAAGTTGCCCCATGAGAACAGGCCTCCCCATTTCCTTTTGGCCCTGTGTGCTGGAGCCTTTTAGGGTACCTGTATTATTAGTTGAAGAAATGACCTCAGTGCTTAAGAAATTACCTTAGTCCCCAGGGAGGGGAAATGACTTGCTACAGACCACATAAGAAGTGAGTGCCACAGCTTCACAGGACTCTGGTGCCCTGGCTGCCTATTCAGGGCAGAATTGAGGTGCATGAAGAAAGAGGGAGACAGGCCCTAAGATTTCGCCACTGGTCTCATTAGACAGCAGGTGCTTTTGTGCACCTACTGTGTGTGTGTTTCTATGCTATATTCTAGGGACCAATGTTAATTGAGTCCAGGCCCTGCCCCTGGGGAGAGTATGATGAAACATTTGCATGAGGTAAGGTTTTCTTAGGAACAGAACATGCCCTGAACTCAAGAATATGAAGATCCTAACTGGATTGAAACATTTTTAAAGGAACACTTCCACCCTTGACCTTGATAAAACATGCAGCCAGACCCCTCAGGGACTGTGGGAAGTAACCCAGGCCTGGGGATGGAGCGAGAGACAGCTCTACTGGAGGTGTACCTCTAGGAGAAGGCTTTACTCACTGCCCCTTGGAATAAGGGAAGCCTTCCCCCAGACCCTACAGATCCTGGTAGGGGAGCAGGCGTTAGGTTTGACTCTCTAGCTGCATCTGGGCTCTGTGATCTAGGGCAAGGCTGAATTTCCTATTTGAATCTCATGGATAGCATCTAAAATCCAGAGATAATGAGGGAACCTTGTGGGAGAAGTGTAGAGGTTGAGCCTGCTGATGTCTAACTTTCCCCACCCCCAGCTCTAAAGTTTCCTATCAAGGTATCAGGGCCTTTGACTTCCTCCCTTGACAACCGGAGGGGAAAGTTTGGGAAGACGCTCCTGAGGCTGTGATGACAGCAACTCGGCTTGTTCCCAGTGTTATGACAGGACAAGGAATCCTGGTGCTGACAGAGGCAAGGAGACGGAGGGCGCAGTGGCTGAGGAGAAGATAATGTTTCTCTAGCCTGCAATTTCTTTCAATTTCAGGGATCGCAATTACCAGGGCAGGAGTCAGTAACGGCCATGCCTGGAATGCTTAAGTGAGTTTGGTGCTACGGGCGGAAGCAGTTTTGCATTAGAGAGAGGAGGAACGTGCAGGGGCTAGCCCAGGCTTAACTCTGTATGTACCCATGTGCATCCATGACACCTGTGTGCAGATCAAGGCAGGGCAGGGAAGAAAGACAGGGATGATCATGGTTGGAGAGAGAGAGAGAGAGGGAGGGGTGAAGCGACAGCCCCAGTTCAACTGTACATGAGTCTAGGAGGGTGACCTCACTTCTCTGAGCTCCGTGCTCACCTCCATCATGGAGATGATAATATCCACTTTACAAGATTGTTGAGAAGGTTGGAAACAAAGCCAGCAGATTACCTAACACATGGTGTGCATTCCATACCCGGCAGTTACTGTTATTAATGTGGGCTTCCATCTGGGACATGCAACCAGCACACTGGTATTTTCAACAAGTCAACCTTTCATTTGTGAGCAAATTTAAACACTCGCCAGCATATTTTTGCATAGTTTCAAAGACCATGGAGTTAACACTGTTCAAAACCCAGCTTGTAGCTTCTCTGCATTTGACCTCTTTTAAGTCCCTGTACCTTCATTAAAAAAAAAAAATTATGAGAATATTTATCACTCAGTATTATTGTGAGTGTGAAATAAGATAATATGTGTAAAAGCCCTTGGAATAATGTCTAGCACATTGTAAACAATCAGTTGATATTAGCTGTAAAAACAGTCCTTGTTGTTCCTGTGCTGGATACCTAGAGAAGAAAGGGATGGGAAGGGAGGTACAGATGACTAAGATAATGACCCAGTCCCAATGGGAGGAGATTGATGTGCCACTGCTGAATTGATTGCCTCCCCCACACTCCCATTTGGCTAAGAGGTGTTCATTCATTCACTGAATAAGCACTTACGGAGCCTCTGGTGCATGCTTCAGCTACTGCATTGGGGCTGAATGTATAGCAGTGAAGAAGACCAGTAGGGTCCTTGCCGTCATACACTCATGGTCTAGTGACCAAGACAGGCAGTGACCAGAAACAACAGTTCAGGGTAAAAATGCTAGCAGAGGGGCAAAACAGGCACCGTGGAATGCAGTGAGAAACAGTGACAAAGTCTCCCTGCAAGAAGGAAAAAGAGAGAGAGACAGACAGACAAACAGACACCATAGTAGAGTGGGCACAGTGGCCCCAAGATGTCCATGTCCTAATTCCTGAAACCTGTGAATAGGTCGCCTGATGTGGCAAAGGAAGCAGTAAATGGGCAGGTGGAATAAGATTTCTAATCAGCTTATTTAGAGAGAGATTATCCTGGAGTGTCCACCCAGTCCTGACGTAATCACCAGGGTCCTTAAAGTGGAAGATGGAGGCAGAGGATGAGGTCAGAGTGGGTGATGTGAGAAGGATTTGATTTGCCTTGACTAGCCTTGAACATGGAGGAAGTAAACCCTGAGCCAAGGAATGTGGGCAGCCTCAATCTGCAGGAGATTGCAAGGGAATTGATTCTCCTCTAGAGTCTCCAGAAAGAATGCAGGCTTTCCAACACCTTGGTTTTAGCTGAGAAGTCCCTGATGGACTTCTGTCTTTTCTCCTATCAAACGGCATAAGCTCTAAGATAGTAGGCTTATGTTGTTTTAAGCAACTAGGTTTATGGTGTTTTGTTTTGGCAGTAATTGAACATTAACACAGAGGTCCAATGACACATTTGCTCAGGACTTTCTTTTTAGAAAATCTTTCTCTTCACATGATGGTGTAAAAATTGGGGAGGGCAAGGCTGAACGCAGAGAGCATAGTTAACAGGCTGTTGCAGTAGTATCTATGAGAGGGGACAGTGGCCTCAACCAGAGCAGAAGGCTATTATGCATGGTGCTTGTTGTCCCGTCAGGCAGGACACATCAACGTGGGCAGCAAACCTAGATGGGCAGGAATGAAGGGACAAGAAACACGAAAGGATGACAGCAAGACAGGAGTTCTGATCAAGCTGCAAACTTTTATTGTTCACACAGGGGTATTTATATGCTGGGGATGGGGAAGCTCTCTAATCAGCAATTGCTGGATGTGGGTGGTAAAACTGCCAGCTGCAAGATGTCTGGTGATCCTGATAACCACAGGATGTTCCAGGGAGATAGGTAGCTGCAGGATGTCTCCCAGGGGGCTGTCAGGCTATTCTTTGAAGGAGAATTTCCTTCTAGCCCCTGACAGCCTGTTCCAGACCCTGGAGTCAGACTGTGGAGGGAGGAGGGCACTGAGGAGAACCAGCCAAATCCCTGTGACAGAGAACCCCACCATCTGACACAGGAGGCAGACACACAGAGCACAGTCATCCCCAGCAGAGCGAGTGATCTTGAGATCAGACCAGAGTTGAGTTTTGTGAATGCAGAGAGACATTGCTTCCAAAGAAGGGGTCCAGGGTCAACTTCCCAGAGGAGATGACACCTTGAAGTGTGTCCGGAAAGTTCTCAAGAGGATCATGAAACTGTGAAGAAAAATCAAGCCTAACTGGTACTTTGAAAGGCGTTTGCAATTCAGGAAGGTTGTCAGGTGGTGAAGTGGGGCATGGCCATGAATACAGATTGGGGTGTAGGTGGGGGATCAAGATGAAAGTTGGGCAGCCAATCCAGGTTCTGCAAAAAAATTCAAACCTGGGAACTCTTGAATAAGTCACTTCTCTTCCCTGCCTCTGTCTTTTCTCCTATCAAATGGCAGTAGTGGCCAGGTAGGGTAGCACACCCCTGTAACCCCAACTACTTGAGAGGCTGAGACATGAGGCTCACAAGTCAGAAGAGAGCCTGGTCAACTTAGGGAGATCCTGTCTCAAAATAAAACAAAAGAATCTGAGGATAGCGCTCAGTGGCAGAGTGCTCGCCTAGCATGTATGCAACCCTGGATTTAATTACCAGTATCAGTAGGAAAGATGATGCTTCTCATTTCTTGGGGCATTGCTGTGATTAGAACAACCCAATACAGGTGGGTCATTGTGCAGCTAGTGAAGTGACTTAGCAGCCATGATCCTTGAAACCACCTGGGAGGTGGGAGTCACATTGTGTCCATTGTGCCAAAGAAGAAATGGCAGCTGAGAGGACCTTCATCCTGGAGGTGACTGAGCTTGTCTGAAATGCCAAGGGCAGCAGAGACTGTGGCTTGAGATCTGACCATCTTTCAGCAAGTGTCACAGATAGCAGTGAGACAGAGATGGACTGATGATGCTAGTAGAGCAGAAAGAAGACTGATTGTGGACTTCTGGGGTGGACCCTTGCAAACTAGTCTGTTTTTTGACCATGGTCAATACACGCAGCCTTGCTTTTTGTTTTGTTTCCAGTTCATCTTCCAGCCTGTAGCCTGATGAGCTTTCCAGTTGGATGGCATTACATTCCTGCAGAAAACCCTGCAGTGGGTCTCCTTGCCCTCAGAATAAAGCCCATATTCTGCAGCATCACTTAGAAGACCCATAAAATCTGATCCTTCTTTACCCCTTCCTGATTTTCACTCAGTGCTTTGCCATCTTACATCTTAGTTCCTTTGAATTTTCAGAATGTACCATGTGAGCATGCTATTCCCCAAACCACCCCCCTTTGACCATTTCACATGCTATTCTTTCTGCCTGGACCCTACCCCATCCCCTTTCCTTGCCCTCTCCCTGGCTAATGCCTCCTAACCCTTCAAGACTCACTTCTAGTCTCCATCAAGTGCTCCGCCTCTGTACTCTTTTGGTCCATGAACTTCCCCTGTAAACCTTAAACTTTTCCACTCTGACCTATAACCATTTGTTTACAGTCAAGGGTTCAAATATTTTTTTGCTACCACTCAATATGCAAAACACTGTCGTCTTCATTTTCTGCAGCAGGCAAGCATGATCATTCCCTCAAGTTTTCATGCCACTAACAGAAAATAAAAAAGTATTTCTACTTTCCAATTAGGGATATAAAACCTTCTATGTAGAGTAAACATTTAGTTCATTCGAAGTTGAACTCCCTACCAGCCTGTGTCATTCTTGTCAAGCTGCCTCCCCATTCCTGTGGGGAGGTGTTGCTGCACGTGTGGTACAGAAAACACCATGTGATTTCTTGTTTGAGCCCTTGCACTGGTATCCATTGTGATAAGGAGTTGTAAGTAGTCTTTGAGAGGGGCAGTAGGTTAGAACTCACTACCAAAGTCCAAGGTCACTAGGTGTTACATGCTGACCTCCTGCACTGTGTCAGTCTCCACTGAAGCAGGGTGCTGTGCTAAGAAGTCCTGACAGCTTTACCCCTTTTATGCTGTGGATATAGAACTTAAGATGCTGACTTTAAGCCCCTTTCCTTACCTAGTGCTGACTCTCCTGTGAATTTTCATTGACTTATAGAAGGAAGGGGCTTACAAAATCCCCCAGAAAAATGCCCTGATTCTGGGGGAGCAAACCTCAATGCCCTGGATCACCTGCCCCAAGATTTTTCCCACTCTCTTGTTTGTATCTTATACATTTGTTGACTTCACTTCCTCTCTGGGTGTTTGTAAATGGAGGTGTTTTCACTTCCAAAAGGCCAAAAGAGGGGTTGTTGGGATGCTTACATCTGAACTCTTAGTCTCTTGACCTTTCTCTTCAGCAATTTCTTGCAGCACTAGTAGCAGAAAGAAGGTTTTTTTTTTTTTTTATGTGTTTCCCTATCTGGTAAGAACTCCCCTGAGGAACACACTGTGCAGTCTGTATAGTAAAGTAAAAACAATGATCTGAGTTGGTCCGGCCTGGCTTTTGATATAGAAGGGGACCTTTACCCTCAGCACAGCCTGGCTGGAGGTACTACACAGGCAGCGCTGAGGTGCGAAGCAGTGAGCCCCTTCTTTTCTGGCTGGAATCTGCTCTTCTGCCAAAGGGCTGACCGTGATTACTTCAGCATGTTACAGACACATGTGATTTCTGGGGAGTGAGAAATGCATTGTTTTCACATTTTCAAAAATATCATTAACCTTGCACACATGTAGTAAGAATTTGTACACATGTGTGTGTTGTATTAAGTGAATGACAGAACAGTCACATAATTTTTGATTGTTCCTTTCCAATGCCTGGCACGTGATAGGAAAGATGGTTGGATGAATGGAAGGTGAAGGGAAGAATGCCTTCAACTAAGATCTGTAATTAAGAGCCCTATGATCTGGCTCCCCTGGAAGGGCACAGCTTCAGAGTGGGCTTGCAGGAGCAAGTGTTAGCATCCTTTTATTGTCACTGCCAAACCCTGAAGACCCAGCACCCAGAGAACAGCACCAACTCTAGCTCTGCATCCTGTAGCCAGGGTTCCCACAGACATTGTGCACTAGCTCCTCCCTCTCCCCCGACTCAGTTCCAGAGGAGGTAGGTGGCTTCCTCATATCATACAGCCAGGGTAGTGTTACCACTGTTGACCGGTGACGAGTTCTTGCTTCCCCAATGTTGAAGAATAACACCAAAGAAGCACGCCGAGGCAAGGTCAGAGTAGAAATTAGAAGTTTATTAAAGGACAGCAGAAAAGACTTCTCCCGGAGGAAGAAGGGGACCCAAGAGGTGGAATCCGTGGAAGGGATGTTGTCTCCCCTTTTTATAGTTCTTTCAGTGATGGAATGTAGGTGGGAAGGACCGAGGGGTGGGACACAGGTGGGCCAAAGAAGTAATCTGGTCAGGAAGGACTTCTGAGTCAGCACCTTTTTGCTGGGGGCTGTTCATTAACATTTCTTTGAGGTGGACTTTGGCCTAGGGCCTTTTCGGGACTTCCATGAGTTGTCCTGTGTTTTCCCTGAGTCATTCTCCGCATGGTCTCCATTTTAGATTTCACTGGATATTAGACCCGATTTATCTAACTACACTGACTACCTAACTTTAAATCTGGCTTCATTAGCAGAGACCAGGTGAGATACAGATCTCCCAACGCCCTGTTTACGAAGGACACCAGATCTAAGTCACACCTCTCACTTGGCACAAGACTCAGTTCAGTTGAAGATGAGGGATGGGGCATAGTTTCCAAGTGAGGCAGAGGCCCTCCTCAGCATTAGGAGTTTGAGGTGATCCATTTGGGAGGCTCTGGGCAGCCTGGGAAGAGCCAGAGAGACAGGTAGGGAGAATGAGCCCTGAGCACCGAACAGCTCTCAGACCACGGCTCCCAGCTTCTCCCAAGTAAGAGAAGGCTGCAGACAGCCTGGCTGATCCAGGGTGATTTACCTCTCAGAAATACCTCAATTTAAATGCTAATTTTCCCCAGAACTGAGGGTGATGGCTCTTGCGTGCTGGTTGCTGTATATTAATGTATCCAGAATACTCACACATATTCTTAAGAGGGGGAGGGAGAGAGGGAATGCCTGGGAAAGGGTGGGGGAGGGTGGGAAAGGCAGCCACATCTTGTTTGTTCTTGTAAGCATGGCTGATCAGAAGGAAGCTGGGCATGGTGAGTGTGTTCTTGTTGGACTGCAGGATTTGCTTGCTTACAGGTGATGTGCAAGTGGTGTTGGAGGTAGAGGCCCCTCAACTCCACACATGTTTCAGCACATGCTCAGAGGCCAATGCTGTGAGCCAGGCATAGTACTGGACTCTCCAAGACCCTCTAAGTGATTCAGAATCTTCATGGGATTCAAGAAAAGAAACTGCCATTAACTAAAAGTAACTTTATATAAATCCTTCTCCCAACTTCTTAAACTAAAGGAGTACCATTTTGCAGATGAAGTTACAAAGGCTTATAGAAATGAAGTGACCCCAACCACAGCCAGAATTTGTTTTTATGTCTGTATGACATCTAAGCCCAGGCACATTCTACCACCAGATCCTAAGTCCACTTCAGGAATCTATTCACAAATGAGAGAGAAAGGAGATAGGAAAGACTTATTCAAACTGGGTAAAATTGGACTGGCATCATGGAAGAAGTGGTTTTTGAACTGGGCCCCTTGTCTCCTAATAGTCCTTACTATACACACACATACATGCACAGGAGATTTGAGAAAGAGAGCAGTTTCTGACCACCTGAGTTTAATCCAGCATCCTGCCAGCTCCCTGGACACCTTCCCCAAGTGGGTGGATTCTGAAGCTGCTGTTGGCATTTCCTTCTGAGGTCATGGACTCAGCAGAACTTTCCCAGCAGCTGCTTTTCCCAGCTACATATTGCCTCCCAAAGATCTGATTTATGTGAAGGCCCTGGGCGCCCTCTGCTGGCAGAGGCCATGCAGGACGAGGCTTCACTGAGGCGGCCGGCAAGGGACCCAGGACCTGGGGGACTGTAATAGTTGTAATAGTTACTCAGGGCTTCAACCTCCCCTGCCTTTCTCCCTCCCAGCCTTGTGCACTAGCCAGTAACTCCCTCCCTTCCATCTTCTCCCTCCTCATGTGCTTCCCCAAATCCTTCCCTGCTTCCTGGAAGCTCAGAAGGAAAACCTTCACCCAAGAAGGGGCGCCAGGCCCCTGTCTGCTGTGCTTCCTTCCACCGTTCATTTGGGGTCACATTTTCTTATAGAACAAAAATGATTTGGCCAGAAAGCAGAGGAATTGGAGGACGGGAGTGTGATTGGAGCGAGGGCAGTATTATCTTCCCTACACTGCACTTAGAAATAGATTTCCATAGAAGATTTAAAATGGAGACTCCTGGATGGGGAAGTGAAAAGGGTAGATTTGCCCTCAGAATGTGTTTACCAAATACGCTCAGCGTGGAAATCCACAAATATAACTTCATCTTGCAGAACCTTCATTTCCCTGTTGCTTAAATGGGGTGAGGGGGAGTATAATCACACCCAGCTCGTGATGTTGACATAAAGATCCGTGAGGTCACATTGAGCACAGAGCCATGGTGCAGTCAGGTTGCAATGAACCTGAGGCCTCTTCTCTTAGCAGCAGCCTAACTGGGCTCAGTGCATCCATAGTTGCTATGCTCTTCCTACTTGGACACCTTGTATCTACTGTGGAGAGGACTTTTAGCATCCTGCATCTGAGCAGGATGCAGGAATGTGGACTCTGCCGCCGGACTACCTGGGCCCTCCTACTTCCCAGCTGCATGGCTCCAGGTGTTGATACAACTCCTTTGTGCTTCATATTTTTAATCCTTAAACTGGGAATCTTCACAGCATCCACTTCATAGGATTGGGTGAAGATTAAATGCAAAGTACTTACGACTGCACCTGGTGCATAATAGGTGTTCAGTAAAGTCATAATTACTCCACTAAGCAGATTGTCTAGCTTTTTTGATCCCCCTTTTCCAGACAAGAAAATTGAGTTTGGGGTCCTTTCCTCCAGGTTACTCAGCTAGGAAGCCATGTGGGCAGAATGGAAGCCCAGTGTCCAGAGCCATCACCACCTCCCAACACCTGGTCTCTCCTACCCAGAAAACAAGTGTGTGGGTCTCAAAAGGAAGGGACTTTTGCACGGAAGCATCAAGCCCATCTTGATTCCTGATAGTCAGCTCCAGTGACTGTACTGCATGGCTGATTTGTGTCTCCCTGGATAGGCTGGGAACATATGGAGGACAAGAAATGAATCCAGTCTCTCTCTGTGTCATTAGCACCCAGCCCTCAGCTCCTCCCCGATTACATGCTCAGCAGGTGCTTCTTAACTGGAGAGGGCCTGGAATACCCCTCCATCCCACCACACAGCTGAGGAAAGATTACAAGGGAGGCATGAGGAAATTCGGTCCCTTTAGCTCTGGCTGCTGTTGCATGACACATGATGGCACTTCCGTTACCCAGAAGGCTGTCTTTTCTATTCACATTGCTTTCCATGCACCCAGATTGGCAGAAAAACCCACGAGCAACCACCTGGGTGGAACCCAGGTTCACATCTAACCACAGGCATAAGCAAGAATGGTTCTACAGATAGACATGCCGCCCACCAAAGAGCTTGCTTAAATGGCAGGTGTAGACCTAGAAACTCACCATGATGCATAATCATGTCCTGGGCAAGTAGCCCCAGGCGGAGCCAGACTGGGTTCCAATCGGGGACCCTTTCAAATATCTCTATTAACTATCCCTGTTAACTCAGAATCTCATTGTCACTCACCTGTAATTTAAAGATAATAATATCCACCTTGGGGGGGGGTTCATGTGAAGATTAAGTGATAAACTTTAGATTTAGATGCTGTAAATAATAGAGAGGACAGTAACAAAGACAGTGATGGTGATGCTGGTGACGCTGCAGATGGTCATAATGCCACCTCCTCTGGACGCAGACGTGGAGAACATGTTCTCTAAACGGATGACTTGGTGATGAGCCTCCAAGGTGCCTGGAGCATGGAGTGGAGATGTGTAGGACAGACAGGAAGGTGACCCAGGCCACCTGACACTGTCACGGCTGCTTTTGAACAGCCTGAGGTCCGGGCTTCAAAGGCACTGCTTGGGTGTCGCGTATTTTCGTGTTCGTCTTTCTGATTTTCATTTCAAGGTTGCCCCTTCCAGGTGGCAAAATGAAGTGATAAACATCCTCCTCCTTTTGTTCTTTTCCTCCCCCTCCCCCTCCCTCTCTAAATTATAATTAGTGTCTCTAACTCGGAGCATCTCTGACTATGAAGTGACCTCCCAAGTCAGATTTAATGCGGACATGCCCTTCATACCGTCCATGCCAACTGGTTATCAGGGTGCCTGCTTGCACACCCCCAGTAACAGCAAGCTCCCCAACTCTCTCAGCAGGCTGTTGGGATTGAGGGAGGTCTGTTGTCTAGCGGGATGAAGCCTCCCTGTTCTGCTCTGTCACCACTGTCCTCTGTTGAGGGCTCATTCCTCCAGGGGTCTGACTTCTGTTTCCTGGGATTAACCCTCAGGACGGGGATGGAGGGAGGTTCCTAAGAGGTAATGGCAGGGGAAGAGCATTAGCCTGGGAATCGGGAGACCAGAGATTGAGTAACCCACGGGTTATCATGAGCAAGTCACTCCCTTCTCCAAGCCTCAGTTTCCCCATGTGTCAAATATCTCTCAGGGCCCTGCCACCTTAACCAACGTCTACTTCCCCAAGCCTTCCTTCTCTAGTCTTGGTCTTCGAACACTCCATGTTCTTCTTGGTTCTCTCACATCCTGGTCAATTTTGTTATTGCGTGTGCACAGGACAGTCACCAGCCAACTATGCAGTTTCTAGAGCACCAGAGGATGTCTTCAGCAATGGGCAGCTTTATTCCCTTAAGTGTCTACAACAGCCCTGAAATCTAGGTCTACTTTATCGACAAGGAAACCAAGGTTCCAAGGGATACAATAGCTTGCTGGGACACAGGCCATCAGTGGTTGGGCCAGGATTTAAACCTTGTCTTGAGCTCTGTGTCCTCAGATCTGGGATTCAGGAAGCCAGAGGTGTCACAGGAAGCCACCCAGCCATGAGTGCTTCTGACCACCAGCCACCTGCCCCCTGGCCCTGCAGCCCCCAGCGGCTCCACTTGCTCCTTCAACGTGGTGGTCTCTCTGCTCCTCTCCACAGGGAGAACAACTTCATCAAGGACTTCCCCCAGCTGGCCGACGGGCTGTTGGTGATCCCGCTACCTGTGGAGGAGCAGTGCAGGGGGGTCCTCTCCGAGCCCCTCCCGGACCTCCAGCTGCTCACTGGTAAGACACACGTGCCAGAGCCTCCCCAGTTTCCCTGAGCGCACGCCTGGCCTCCAGGTGGTATCAGCAGATTTAAGAGGGGCCCAGCCAGACCTTCTCCTTCAAGAGGATGGGGTGGGCTCCATTTCTTGAGTTCCACTGCAAGCAACGTAGAATGGGGGGCTTTGCTGAGACCAGGGCTCTGGGCCAGAGCAGTCTTCAAGGACAGGCAGGCGCCTCTCTGAGAATAGGAACAACCTTTCAACCATTCTCACTGAGGCCTTTGCCGCTGTGTCCATCAAAACCTGTTCCACTCTTCTGACAATTTTCTGATTTGTGTTTTCTTTTACTTTCAGTATTTGTTTTCTAGGCTCAGTTTTAAATCCTTCTAACATGAAATCAGTGTACTGTCCAATAAGAGCCCCTGGCTCTTGAAAGCACTGGAGTTATACAACTGGTTTTTGTAGACGAGCCAGAGCCATCGAGAGTAATTTCCCCATTTGCTAGATAAAGAATGTAGGCTCAGAAAGGTGAGGACCAGCTGAAGGTGACACAGCATATGGCCAGGACTAGACCCTGATGCCACAGCACCAAGTACTTTGTCCTTTCCACTCCATTCTGCAACTCTCACATACCCAAACCTCTCTCCCCCTGCTTACTGGAAATATGTCTTATGTGAGTTCTCCTGAGGCTTCCCATTTTTTGCATCATTACAGATTGCCTTTCTACTCCTTCTTGTCTTCCTCTCCTGCTTATAGGATGGGGGCTTTCCTAAGCTATTTGGGGCTTTGTGATACAGTAATTGGGTGGCATTCACTTTGTAAGGAGAATGGTCATCCCATTGGATAAAGGAGCTCTCTCACTTAGGTGGTAATTGGGCCCCAGGGAAGACCCTGCAATGTGGCTGACTTGGGTTTTGAATCCTCCCTATCACTTGCAAGCTCTGGGAGACCTTAGGCTTACTTCTGTTGAGCTGTCAGGTAAAAGGCATAGCTAGAGGAGAACATGCACCTGGGGGCAGGGCCTGCAGGGGGCCCAGATCTTTTTGTGCATTGTCCCATGTGTAAGTTCTCCAAGGCCCCTGGCTGTCTACAGATATGTCGGGGTTGAGCCTAGTCTTGTTTTATCCTCTATGTTATATCACCTCCCTGACCTGTCCTACTTCAAAGAGGGACCCAGATCCAGACCAAATGAAATCCCAGATGGAAAAGTTCTTGGTAAAATGTGCCTAAAAACTTCTATGCCTTTCTTCATATTTTATTTGTGCTAAGATCATAGAATTTCTGAGCTAACGTGGACTGCCACTTACATTCCATGTTCACTCAGTAAGTGAATCTCCCTTACTGATGAGGAATCAAGTCTGCAATATCCCTGCTGAGGGACTGTCCCTCTCTGGATGACCCCAGTGGTGGGCAGTTTACCACTTCTGAGAGTAGACTTCTCCCTGGTTCATGGGGAGGCACTGTGTTCTAACAGAAAGGCCCCCGGAACAATCCTTGACCATTGTATGTCCTTGATCAGTTTCTCCCTTTGAGTCTCAGTTCCCCTTTCCAAAAAAATGGGCTAAAACAAAAATTTCAGGATTATGGTGAGAGATGGAGTTTATGCACTTAAATTGCTTGGTCCGCTGTGGCTCTCTGGTAGTGGCATACCCTTTTATGAGTGTTTTGACTCAAGGATCTTTGCCAGTTTCCCAATAAAGGAACAGTTGAAGTTTAAGAGTTGTTGTTGTTGTTATTATTATTATTATTTAATGGCCAAGAAAGATTCCTCCCCCACCCCAGAGCTTTATTCCATCCCTATCCCCAAGGACCCCAAGGACCCCAGGACCTGGAGCAGATTAGGTAAGAAGGTAGCCAGAAGTAAGAACCTGGATTGGGTTTATGATCAGGAATGGAAATGAAAGTGTTGTCAGTCAGTCATAGCCAACATGTAATGACTAAGGGACTTCTATGTGCCAGAGTCTGTTCTAGGCTTTACAAATGATGGGAAAATAGTACAGACCACAGCCTTGGCCACAGAAGGCCGACATTCCACTGGAGAATATTCCAGGCTGAAATGGAGGAAGGACCAGGGAGATAATAACGGATGCAGCAATGACCTTGGCCTGTGTCCGAGTCTTTTTGTGCAAACTGTTTTCTCTGCCCTAAGTCAGAAACCCTGTCCTCCCCTCCACACCCCCGTGCCCACTCTCCTTTTCTCCCCAGCCTCTGCAAAGGAAGGACAAGAGAAGCAGAATAGATAAACAGAGGACAAATTGATAATCACACCACCTTGCTCCAGTGGACATATCTTTGGGATCATGAATATTTTACTTTAAAATGAAAGCCTCTAAAAAATTATATTATTCCTGAAAAGGCTAAAGAGGAAAGAAAAAGTTGCCAATAATGGACAACTTTAATACTGTCGTAATGTCCAGGATGAAATCATTTGTTCCAGTGAGATTCTCATTTTAATCTTGGTATCAAATATCTCTTTAAGTGCCTCCTCACCAGGGGACAAGAGAAGAGGATAGGAAATGTGTCTGTTATTTGCAGAGGCATAAGAAAGCATGGAGATATAACAACAATAATAAAAACTGCTGACGTGCCCAGCATTTCTTTTCTAATGCATTTTTTCCCCCAGATTATAAAGAAGAGTTTGCAAAGCTTAGGGTAGAAAATTTAGAAAATTGGAAATGAATATAAGACAGAAAGCAAGAATTTTGCACGCACCCACTACCAAAAGTTAACCATTTGTTAATATTTTGTTGTGTTTTCTCTTTCTTTATGTGTACCTGTATTTCCCAAATGAATTCTATGCAACATCAGTTCTAGAACCCCTCTGTGTGAAAGGAGTCCCATGATCAAAGAAGTCTGCATGCTCCCTTCATGGAGCATGAAATGCATCTATTAATGGTGCTGAGGAATTAGTTTGTTTAGCCAACATATCTCACTCTTCCTTGAAATGTACATGTCCATGTCAAGAAATGGTGGTCTATCCAGGTATAGTTGAGCACTCCTGTAATCACAGCAACTGAGGCAGGAGGATTTCGAATTCAAAGCCAGCCTCTGCAACATAGTGAGGCCCTAAGCAATTCAGCGAGACCCTGTTTCTAAATAAGATATTAAAAAGAGCTGGGGATGTGGCTCAGTAGTTAAGTGCCTCTGGGTTCAATACCTGGTTAAAAAACAAAGAAATAAAGAAAGAAAGAAAGAAAGAAAGAAAACTCTTCTTTATATTCTGGGAAAAAATACATTAAAAAAGAAATTCTGGGGGCTGGGGTTGTGGCTCAGTGGTAGAGCGCTCACCTAGCATGCACGAGGCACTGGGTTCAATCCTCAGCACCACATAAATGTAAAATAAAGATATAAAAAATAAAAATAAAAAATAAATATTAATAAAAAAGAAATGTTGGGCACATCAGCAGTTATTGTTGTTATGTCTCCATGCCTTCTTGTGCCTCTGCAAATAACAGAAAAGAAACAGTGGTCTACCCAGAAGTCAACCAACATTAAGGCACAGATAATAAAGGTGTTAGGCTTTTCCAGTGGTCTCTGTGCAGCTGCTCAGCTCTGTTACAGTTGGTGCAAGAGCACCAATGGTCAGCAGGTAATGAACAGGCTGAAGTTGGCAGAGCCCTGGTCTCCCCTAAGGGACTATCTAGGTTACCAAAGGACTTCCACCTCTGTTACTGTCTTCACAACATGCCTAAGAGACAAGGTCAGCAGAGACAGCTCCAGGGGTCACAGAAGAAACGGAGACACACAGAGATGTCTAGTGTCCCGAGGCAAATTGCCAGTGGAGTTAGGTGGGATGTAGAGCTGACCTGAGATTGCTCTTTAAACGAGAGGAAAGGAACTTTCGAGCGAGAGAGAATAGTAAGGTCTGGAGGTGGGTCCCAATAAAATGAAAGTCCACTCAAGACCAAGTCTCTGCTCACTGAAGAGGTGACCATAAACCAAGCCCAGAGCTTGGGGGTGAGCGCTGGGTGTGAAGCAGCTGAATTCCAAGCTCACGTGGCATTTTCTTTCTTCCTCCAGGAGATATCAGGTACGATGAGGCCATGGGATACCCCATGGTGCAGCAGTGGCGTGTCCGGAGCAACCTCTACAGGGTGAAGCTCAGCACCATCACCCTCTCAGCAGGTGAGGAGCACTGTCGGGGCAGCCAGGGGACTTGGAGTGATTCGACACATGTTCCCAAGGACCTCGGGTGTGCCAAGCCCTGTGCTGGCCCTGGGGATGCCGAAGGAGCTGCCAGGGAGGGAAGATGGATGATGCCATTGACACACAGCAGTCAGGTCAACACAGTAAAGGACAGCTGTGGGACACAGGAAGCCAGAGAGGCTTCCTGGAGGAAGGGGTGTCTGTGGGTGTGGAAGGATGAACAGGGAGGAGGATAACCAACACTCATAGTTGTTTGTGTGTGTTCTGGAAGTATTTGAGGCTTGTGGCTTGTACGTTCTCCTCTGGCACCAACGCTTCTCTCTCTGGGCTGATTTTTTTTTTCCTGTCCCTCTCTCACCCTACCCCCACCCCACCAACAGGCACCGCCCACTTTATCTGTGTGAACCCTTGGCTCCAGCAGAGGGACAACTTGAACTTCTCAAAATGAGACATCTTTTTTCATGACTGTGATTTTGCCCTTGCTGTTCCCTCTGCCTGGATCCCCTTCCCTGGGGACCCCAGATTAAAGTACTCCGATGCCCGCTCCCCTCTCCCCTTCCCCCAACACCTCCAGGAATCCTCCATCCTTGATCCCCTGTGTCAGAGTGCTCACAAGTACTCCATTCATCCCTGAACCACGTCTGTCTACCCCACGGACCTGAGATCTGGGTGCAGGGTCTGGGGCTTGTTTATTGCAGTCTCCCCGGAAGCTAACACACAATGAGGTCATTGTTCATCTGTGGGATTCATGGAAGAATTAAACAATGAATCAATGAACACCAGAAAATAAGACACAAATGAAGGACTCGGGAAAGATGAGCCCTGGCCTCAGGTTTGCTCCCCTGGATCCTATTTGTAACACTGTCACAGGCTTCTCGTCTGTGTTCCTGCTAATTATCCATGAGTTCTTATCTTACTTTATTTTTTTTTCCCCTTTTTCAGTATCACTTTGTTCACCAGCAAAATGGAACTCTTTTAATTGGGAATTTGAGGACTTCACCCTCTTGGAAGTACAAATAGTAATTATTGCTGACATCTGTCAAGCACTTTATAATGTTTCATGTCTTGTGACTTACAACAGTCCTACAAGGAAAGCGTAATTTATCCTATTTTTCTTCAGCTAAGGAAACTGAAGGTCAGAGAGGTTAAGTTGTAACCTAAGGTTGCACAGCTAGTAAGTGGCAGAACCAGGAGCAGAGCAGGGATTTGAGTGTCTCTTTGTCTGCTTGGATAAAGATCCACAAGGCTTCTCCAAGGTGTTATTTATTACTTAACAGAAACTATCTCATTATTAATACTGCTGTATTAATTACCCAGTCATATGAGTTAACAGGTTGATGGAGAGAGGTTGTTCTCATCAAGCGCCCATTCTTTGAGCCCTGTTTCTGTTTTCCCCACCCCCCCTCACCTAGCACTTGTGAATATAACTGTGATGTTCCTAATAGAACTACAAAGATGTACCTGCTTTAATTAATCAGTAACGATGCTCCTGGAAGCCCCCTTATAAATCAAAATGTTGGCAAATTGAAGCTCATTTTCAGTGTTGGAGAGGCGCTTGCTCTTTGATGTGGTGCAGAATCCGTTGTTCTTTTAGTGGTGGTGGTTGGGGTGCTTGCTGTCTTCCAGGAAGGGTGTCCTGTGCCTGGTTGGGGAGGGGTGTAGGGAGCAGGCTGTGCGGAGTCAGAGGTCAGTGAGGCGGGGCTTCTGCCTCTCAGGTGGTGCCTGTTGCTCGGGTTGGGAGGAGGAGGTGCTCCTGGCCAAGAGGAAAGGCTTCCTGGAGAGGGTGACTTCTGGGGCCTCGGAGCATGGGTCTGACCTGGGGAGGAAGCAGGAGGTGACTTCGGGTATGTGAGGGGGTAGGTTTGGGGGGGTAGTGAGTACGCAGAGGAAAAAAGGCTGGTGGAAATCCCAGCTCACACTTGGGACAAATAAGAAAAATGAACTGTTTGGTGCAAAAATCCCATGTTTGTGGCTGCTGGGAGGTGACCTGAATGCCCAGATGAGGTCAGTGCTTGATCCCGTGGTGGGGAAAGCAGCTCGGGAAGGCTGTGGGTGGGAGATCTAGGCAACTCTAGAGGAGGGGTAGTTGGCAGTTGCAGGGGATGAGAGAGCCCAAAGGATAGACAGGAGCCTGGGACAAAGTCTGCCTAGTCTTGGGTGCAGTGTCATCTCTGGCCTCCTTCCCGCCATGTGTGCCAGTGACGCTGGGTTGATGGAGCTGGAGAAAGAGTTTGCAGCATTCAAATATTTTCAGAGGATGCAGCCATTGAGGTCTATAAGAAAGCTCAGAGAACACCTGTCCCTGCTTTGGTGGCTCCCCGGCTGCTCTTTGAACTACAAAGCAACATGTTTGGGGGTATCATTTTCTTAGCTCCACATTCCCCTTTCTGAAACTTCCCTAGAAGTTTCGAAACAAGGGGTTCAGCCAGTCTCTAGGTGGCAAGGGCTCTCACTAATCAGCCTCCCATTGCTGAGCATCCCTGGCAGGTGGCTTGGTCACGTGCCTGTTGAAGGAGGAAGGAGAGCAGCTGTTACTGAGTGACTGCTGAGCAGGCCCTGTTCCAGGTGCTGAGGACTAAGGACTAAGAAATAGAGCACCTCTGTGGCAATACAGGGAGAGAGAAGACACCTCTGCATCAGGAGGCCAGGGCAGAGGTAGCAAGGGAAGCTAGAGCAGAGGTCAGGTCCATGGCCAGAGAAGATGCAGAGCCTGGGCGAATACAGATGCAGGACTCCAGCTGTGGGCAGTTCAAGCCCTAGTTTATTTGGTGCATACACTTGGGAGAGTAAACAGAAGTGGGTTTGCACCCAGCTCCTCTAGCTGGAGCATCAAGACAAGTCATTTACAATCTCTGGGGTTTGACCTGCTCATCTGCTCAATGGGGGCTGTTATCAAGGATAACGATGTTATGGCAAAGATTAAATTAGATTAAAAGGGTAAATATATCTAATGGTGTGCCTAGTATGCATTCTTTGCTCAGTCAATAGACATCAGATTTGACTTTCTGATTGTGACATTAAAGTCACCACTGTGGCCTGGCACCATGGTGCATGCCTGCAATCCCAGCAACTCGGGAGGCTGAGGCAGGAGGATCTCAAGTTCAAAGCCAGCCTCAGCAACTTAGCGAGTCCCTGCTCAGCTACTTAGTGAGCCCTGGGATCCATACCTGGTACCAAATAAATAAATGAATACATAAAGTTATGATCATGTAGATGACTGAGTTTTGGCCCTCCTTTTCTGTAGTGTCCCTCTTGAGAGAGCTATGTATATAAGGGAACGATGTGAATGTTCGGACTGATGCAGCCAGAAAGCTGCCACTGTGATCAGTAGTAAGGCACCAGATCCAAGCTGGAAAGAGCCCCTGCCATTGTGTCATTTGTGACCACCTTCCTCTGAAGTCTGACCACCTACACATTGCTGTCCTTCCCGTCAGGCTTCACCAATGTCCTCAAGATCCTGACCAAAGAGAGCACTCGGGATGAGCTTCTGTCCTTCATCCAGCACTACGGCTCCCACTACATCGCAGAGGCCCTCTACGGCTCAGAGCTCACCTGCATCATCCACTTCCCCAGCAAGAAGGTCCAGCAGCAGCTATGGCTCCAGTACCAGAAAGGTAAGCCTGGAGTGCTCGCTGGAGGGGGGCAGCTGACCTGGTGCAGAGGGAAGGTGACTGGGGAGACCGCTGAGCTTCCCCAGGTCCAAATCCTGGCTCTACTACATAGAAGCTGTGTGTAAGGCAAGTCCTTGTCCCTCTCTGGGCGTCACTTTCATCACGGGCAGAGGTAGGTGATGTTTTCAGGATTCTTACAGTTCAGGCATTTTCTGAAGCGCCAAGTTAACGTTCTGGGCTGCATCAGTCCTGACTTCCGCAGACCCTGTTATCAATCTTTCTCCTTCAAACAACGGCTGGGGCTCAGAGCAGGGAATAGGCGTGGAATCTCCTTGACACCTTCCTCTCTCTGGGCTTCTTGGGAGAACCCAGGAGGGGCTCCAAGTCCTCTGGAAGAGACCACATCCAGGAGGACCCATTCAAGTCTCTCTCCATGGAGGATCATCAGATCTTTCCCTCAGATTTTCAACTATTATCAGACCTAGAACTCCCCAGACCAGGAGCAGAGACTAGTTTCTGCCATTCACTTTGTGGACGTTGTCCCCTCCCCAGCTCAATTTTCCCTTCCTATGAAATGGGACCCTAATTAGCTATTCTTGTCCACTTCCCACATTAAAGGGGAGAGTGATTTTTGGAATAGCATTTTGAGAAAATTAGACACATTGAAAATGTGGATATATGTGTTTTAACAGATCAATATATTCATCCCTCCATATTTCACACGTGAGAAGTTGAATCTCTGACATGCAAGTCAAGAGCCCAAGGACGCAGAGCTAATAAGTAGGGGCAGTACCAGAACCCCCGAGCTGGCTGCAAAAGCCCTTGTCCTTTCCCTCTTCTGACTATACTGAAGTGCTTCATATTGTAATTAGTACTGTTAGCATCAGCTAATTGGAAACAATGAGGAATGATGCTACACCCTCATGTTGCAACTTCTGCGTGGGGATCAGCCACCCTGTCTCCAAGAACTAAATCAGTCTCAACTCATAAAACCACAGAATATGAACGCTAAAGGGAACTTAAAGGTCTCAGTGGGCTCAGCACTCCAGTTTTGCATGGGGGAAATTAAGGCTGTAAGAGAGCAGGAAACTTACTTCAGATCACACCATTCCACTCATCTGCCCAGGAGGATATTCAGACCCCTTTATACTGCTTCTTGGCTTCTGTACATTCCTGAATGGATGAAGCCCTTGTCCACCTGTCTTTGCCATCTCCAGAACCTTCCCTTTCGCCTTGGGAGCTTCACATCCCCAGTCAAGCTTGCTCTCTTGCTTGCTGCCCGTGTGCAACTGTGTGGGGCACGGGTGGTTTATAGGCAAGGGGACATAATTGAGTTGTCTGGGAATAGCTCGGTTTTATGGCTGTGACAATGACAGTCTTTAAGGAAGTGCATTAAATCAATAGAAGTCTCATTGCGCTACCCTATAAATAATGTGACACATCATTAAGCAGGGCAATAAGCTTCAGGACTTCGAAGTAATACAATTAGGTTATGTTTATAAAAACCTTCGCTCACAGTGGCCACTGAGCTAATTTGCTTCATGCCACATTCAGGGCCTGGGACACTCTCTATGCTAAATTTCACTACATCTCCATCCTTGGTTGTTTCCAGGGCTTAGACTTTCTCATTCTAGAAAATTCCATTTCTTATATAGTGGCTAGATGGAATTGTCACAAGTAAGATGGGAGAGGGGGTGGGAAGAATGCTGAAATGGTAGCTGGAGGTCCTCCTTCATGGCCTGGCTTTGCCATAAACGTTCTGGGTTCACATGGTGTTGTGGCTTTCCCTCTCTGGTCTACTAGACTGCAAAAGCACCTTTATTCCTTCCATGATCTGTAATTAATCCCAAGAGGCATACAAGGATACCTCAAAACCACCTTGACCATTGTCCTCTCCATCTTCACCTAGATGGTACATCAGGTACTCGTCTTTATTTTTTGTTGTCGAGAGTGATGCTAGGAAGTGAGGAGGTGAGAAATGGAATTTTCCTCTGCAGAACTGGAAGAACCCTTTGACCCGGAGACAATCAGTGTCCCTTCTCTCCTAACTCATCAGTTATGTGTCATAAATATCTGCTAAACAGTGGGACCCAGACTGGGATGAAATGTGAGGTTGGAGCTGATAATTCTGGAGCTTTGGGAAGAAGAGTGGAGTGAGGTGCCAAAGTGGGGCAGCTGGGGGTTCACGTCTGAGCCCCCTTCTTCCACACCTGCCAGATGACCTTTGGGCAAAGTGACTTCTAATTTCATTTTCCTCGTGTGTGAAATGAGGAATGATAATTCCTTTGCATGGCTTTTGGGAGAATGAACTGAGATAACACAGATAAAATGCCTGACCCAGAGTAGGTGTGTGAAAAATGGTAGCTTAAAAGAAAAATCATGAGCGTTGGCTGAGGATCCTAGCTATGGACCCAGCCCTTTCTAATAATGTATGACCCCAGCCCTCTCTTCTCCCTGTGAATTATATATGCCCCTGGAAGGGACGGTCTCTGCAAATGTCTTTTCGACTCAGTAGACAGTGGGGGGTAGAAGGATGCTAAGACTCTTTAAAATCCATGAAATCTGAACCTTAAACAGTAGTTTCTCTTTGACTGGAAGCACTAACCTTGGAAGAGTTGGTCTGGGGAAAACAGGCCAAATAGGGCATGGAAAATCATCTTAGAGATCTGTTTGGCCCTCTACAGTTAAAAGATGGCCTTCCTGTGATTCTTCCATCTGCCCCCACATCAAAGAGGGCAAGAGTGCTTATGCCTTCATTTTTTAAAAAAAATTTTTATTAGTACATTTTAATTTCCAGAATAAAGGGTTTTCTCATGACATATTTTTATATGTAAGTAATATACTTCCTTCGTAGAGGGGAGACCTGGGGCTCAGAGAAGAGAAGGGGCTTTCCTTGTCATCAGGTTCATCAATGAGGGAGCTGGAGGTTGGATCCCAACCCGAGCCCAGAGCTTCCTTCCCCATAGACCCAGCATCCCTCAATACTGGGAACAAATGTCCCAGATTTCCAGATTTACTAATGATGGGCCCCTGGCTGCTATTATGATGCAGAGACAGCCAATGGAAACTACTGGAAAGCCGAGGGAAATGGGTGAATGTGCCTGATTAAAATATGTCCCATGAGAGATTTTCCTCTCATTCCCTTAAGGGCTTCTAAGTGTGCATTCCATAGGAGAAAGAAAAATTCATATTTATTCATTTGTTCTTTGGTTCACCGAGCATTTCTCAAGTGTTTCCTCTCTGTGCACCTGGTGGGTGTTGGGCTTCTCAGTAGGTAAGACGTAGGCTCTTACATCTTACCTACTGAGTCGTTCATCACCAGCCTACTTCATTCTCTCAGCAGGTCATCATTTTACCTTACAGGTTCTTAAAACGCATTGGTAGACAACTGGGAAGAGGGAAGGAGCTGATACACAGTAGGACACCTAGTCCTTATCATGTTTTGGCCTGAGCTTTCGCTGGAGAGTGGCTTGTCTAGACCACTGGGTGGAGGTCATTTGGATCCTTGAGAAAAGAGCTCAGATCCATTGTGGTATCTGTTCTGGATACAGAAGGGGGTATGGTGGTCCATAATCTGTGAATTTCCTTCTCTGTAATAGAGAAAAATTAAAAGTTAGAATATAGACGTCTAGTTTCTGATGCTCATTCCATAGGGCATCTCAGGCATGCCAGGAATGACTAGAAAGATTCAAGCAAGCAGGAGGAGTTTTCTATTATTAGGTGGAGACTCTGGGCTTTCCACTAGTCCTGGGGGGTCTGGAGCACTGGATAGCTCAATAAAGTGGAAGCTGACCTAATCCAGGAGAGGGTGGGCCTCAGGAGCCAGGCAGAGTGGCTGAAGTCATCCCTGGATGCTCCAGGTCCCAGCCCTGAGGGCATGGAGGCTGTTCAGCCTGCCAAGACACTCCCCGAGCACCATGTGAAGTTCCCAGTGTCCTGCCCTAGGGTAAGACTTGCACCATATGCTGTTATGCTCTTGATAGTTCTATATTTTGGAAAGTTACCTTTCTCCTGATTGAGACTCCTTTTTGTGCTTTGGCTTGATAATATCATACTCTGCCTAGCTGTGACCTTGATATAAGAGCTTTAAATCATAGTGGGCGAGGATGGCCTCAGAGAATTTAACTACACTTGTGAAGTGAGAGAACTGTGGAGTTGGACTCAAGAAGTNCGGGGCAGGCTGAGACAGGCAAGGAGAGTGAAGAAGAGATGAAAAATAGAGAGATATACACAAAGGCAAATCAGAACCCAGAAAGAGTAATGGAGGAATAAAGACAGTCTAGAAGCACAGGAATTTACACAGTTAACATTCCTTTTCCTAGTGCACAGCATGCCAGGCCTGGGAAAGGGCATTCTCTGGGTGAAGCTTGCACTGCTCTCGAGTTTTGATTGGGAGGATCCATGATAAAGAGATGTCCCCCAGATAAATACCTGTCATCACTTTTAAAAGGGGTTTTATCTCTATCATAATTTTCCAAGACTGTCCGAGGGAATGTATTTTTGCATTTCCATTTGAATTACAATGCACTTTTGAATGTCAGGTGAAACATTCTTAGACTGCTTTTTTTAAGGAGTTTTTGGCTGTTTGAAAGACAGATTAGGGGGTTGCAGTGCGGAGAGAAGAAAGGAGAGATGTAGTCAAATGTCACCTCCTCTTGTGCAGACAGGTGTGGCCAAGGGGCAGATGTGAGCCGGGTACTCTCTGGAGCTTTCCATTCCCTGGGGGAACTTGCTTCAAAGACAGCAACAGACATGAAAGGACTTGTTCTCAGGATCTGAGACCTGCAGGGTGCTCGTTGACTTCCCCAGTGATTTAATAACCTGGGGGCAGTTTTTACTTCCCATCTTGCTTGACCTTTTGGTAGCATTCGAGAGTTGCCTGCTTCTAGCCTTAGACACTTCTGTGCTTCTGTGGAACCAAGGCTCCCTGGGTTCCCACCTCCCTCCTTTGCTGCCTGTCTCCTCTGCAGGCTCATCCTCCTCTGTGGATCCAGTAAATGCTGATCTACAGGAAGCCTGTCCTAGAGGGCCCTCTTCCTGGGCTGTCCCTGTGAGAATCCATCATGCTCTATTGCCACCCCTATAGAGCTGACCTCTATACCTCCAGTTTCAAGCTGTTCTCTGACATTTGTCATCCCACCATCTCCCCTGCCTGCCCGAACTCCACCCCGCACAGCCTAACACTTTTCTAGTGTTCCAGTTAAAGCACCATTGTCTGTCTAGAGCAGAACCAGAAACCTCAGATCCTTCTCAGACCCTCCCTCTCTCTGACTCCTCCCCATTTCCATCCCAAGTCAGTTGGAATCCCCAAATACCTTTGGAATTTGCCCACTTCTTTCCATCGCATGGCTGCCACCACATCCCAAGTCACCATCACAGCTTCTGGGGACTCCACTGTGAGCTCCTCACTGAAGCACTCATGGTCCCCATCAATCCAAAGGACACAGCAGCTCTGAAGACATGTATTAGGGCTCCACAGAAATAGTGAGAGAAACAGGTAAATCAGTATAGGTGTAGACTTATAATAATAAATTGCTTACACAATTATGAAGTCTGAGAAGTCTCACGATCTATCAAAGACAAGTTGGAGGCCCAGGAGAACTGACGGCATAGTTCAGGTCTTGAGTTCAAAGGTCTGAGAACCAGAAGATCTGGTCAGTTGCAGTCTGAAGACTGGCAGGCTTGAGGTTCCAGAAGAGCTGATGTTTCAGTTGGAGAGTGAAGGCCATGGAAGAGCACTCTCCCAGCCCAAGAGGTCAGGAAGGAGGAATTCCTCTTTATGTGGGAGGGGTCAGCCTCATTGTCCTGCTCAGGCCTTCAAACTTAACTGTAGGAAGCCCACTCTCATAAAGGAGGGCAATCTGCCTTACATAGTCTAATGATTTAAATGTTAATCTCACCCAAAATCACCCTCACAGACACACCTGGGAGAATATTTGAACAAAAGTCTGAGCTTCCATAGCCCAGTCAAGTGACCACATCAGATTAACTGTGAAGACTGTGTCTGAAATGGAGAACCCTTCTGGGCTCTTCCTTAGTGCTTGTCACCATGCCTGGGTGCCTTGACACTGAAGATAATTTCCAAATTTCTTCCCATGGCTTCAAGGCCCGGTCAGGTCTGACTGGTCTCTACCCAACCTCTTCAGCCTCCTGTGCCCCCTGCTATCTGCTTTTCAGTTTTACCTTCTTTCAGATTTTAGAACAAGGGACAGTTGCAGTCCTACAACTTGGCCTGTGTTGCACATAACCTTGTGTCATTCATTCATTCATTAGTTCGAGTTTATCTCTGTTACCTCACTAGAAGCTACATGAAGACAGGGACCATTATTCTTGTCTCACCATTATAGCATCATCCTTAGCTCGTGCCTGGCATGTAGATTCCCTGTAGTAATATTTATTGAATGAATGAATGGGCCTGGAAGGGTCACGCGTGTCTTACTATTATAGATAAAATGTTATATGTCAGCATTTGTGTTTTATTGAGCACTGAAAGTTTTCATAGCTTTTTTTGTAGCCCTGGAGCATTCTCTGACTTAAAGACTGATAAAGGTTACTCATGTATAGAAGCACTTTGATGAAGATCTGAGAGGCCTGGCCTCTCCATGTCCTTGTGGCATGACCTTAAGACAGTCATCTCTGAGCCTCAGATTCCTTAACTGCAACATGCAGGGTTGAAAATCTCAACCTGGACACAGTCCTGGGGATCAGCCTGGTGATGGGAGTTGAATGCATTCCCTTTCCTCTCCCCTTTCACTTTAGCTTGTGGGTAGCTAATTGTAGGATCAGTCTAGCTCTGGGGTAAGCTTTTTCTTGGAGAAAACAGGGAGACTGGAGGAGGTTAAATACAAGCTGGACACTTTGTAGTCTGCAGCATGCCAGAGGAGAGAGCCAACTTATTTCTTCTCAGAACCATGCAAAAAGACGATACAGGATGTGGTTCATTAAACACAAATAGGCCCATGAGATTGCCATTTCCACAAGATGAAATTACCAAAAAAAGCATTTGTTCCCCGGTTTAGATTGAGTCCATCTGGAACGGAACACCCTAGTCTTTTTCCTATTGGTGCGCACCAAGAATAATAATCCTTCGCATGTGCTCGGTGCAGCACATCTCACAAAGCACTTTCGTGTACATTATTTCATCCAATTTACTCCTTACAACAAGTCTGCAAGGTGGGTGTTGGCATCTGCATTTCACACTTGAGGAAACTAAGGCTCAGAAGGGTGAGGTGACTTGTCGGAGTTCACACCAGGGAACTTGGCAGAGTAGGGATTTGAACCCAGGCTGCTTTAATCATGAAGTCGGTGTTCATCCAACTAAACCACAGCAGCCTCAGAGGACTTTTTAGATATTGGCATCAAACCCAAGGGAACCATTTGTTCTCTTGTTCTGTTTCTCTTATCATAGTTAAAAGAAATGAGGAAAGCTAACACTCGGAGTTTAGATCACAGCTTGGGCAGGTGTGGAAATATTCTCTTTACTCACCAATACCCCTCTGCACAGCTTGCTTCCAAATCTTAGCTCAGAGGAAGCATTCTGAGGTAAAACCAAACCCTAAGCCAGAGCTGGAAGAGGCCTCAACAATCACCAAGCCAGGTCTGCATTTCTCTTTATACCATTATGAGCAAATGGTAGTGATTACCCAGAGGACTGCGTTGAAAGATGTTCTGAGCCAGGGCCAGGCTCTATGGAAAAGGATGGTGTGATTGCTTAGTGATGACTGTCATGGGGGTGAGAATAAGAAGGGATGAGTCATATGTAAAGTGTTTTCTGTTCCTGTCTAGGTTATTTGTTGCTATTCTACAGATGGTAAAGTTGAGGACAGTTTCTGTAATATTAGAAATTGCAGTTGAGAAGGAAGAAATTTAGTATAACAGCTAGAAGTAATTTTTGTCTTCACCCTCCTAAACACTTGAACAAATTCAGACTCCCGGTTGCCAGTCCCTCTGCCCCTACCCCACCACATACTCACAGATGATAGTCATTGGTTGGCAGACTGCCTGTTTTCTTATTTAGGAGATATATGTGCATGTCTGTGCACATGCATGTGTATGTGCATGCATGCACAGAGCATGCACACGTGTACACACACACACACTCATCATCATCATCATCATCATCATCATTATCATCACCATCATCACCTGAAACACTGAAGACTGTTCCCATTGTCTTCCTCCTTAAGGAAAACAAAAAGAGACGACACTTGAAAACTGGTTACCCTGATTTCCTTCAAACTGGAGCCAAAACACACTCTTTTGCTTGTCCCAGTTCCAGTTTCAGGCATGAGATGTAGGGACCAGGGAGCAGGGTTTAGGTAGGATGCTTCTCTCTCAGCAGGTCTTGCACTAAGAATGCGGGATTTCCCTGGATGTGAGTGTGCAGCTTTTGGTGCCTCTCTGACTTTAGCCCCTTCATGAGAGCAAAGTGGTCTAGAGAGAGAGACACGCACATTGAAGGTTTGCTCTTCCCTGGGTCACTCGCAGTAGGTTCAGCCAACCCGAGAGCGGCCTCCCTCCTCAGCAGTCCTCTGAGATGCCACCACAAGGGTACTTTCCTTTCTTCCTCCACCCTTTGTGGCATTTCTTGGTGCTTTCTCACTGCCCCATCATTCCATCGTGGCGCTTTGAGCCCCTAGTATCTGCCAGGTGCTGTATGAAGTGCTAAGTGACAAGTAAGCAAGACAGGGTCCCTGCTCTCTAAAAGCTCAAATGGGAAAACCCAGGCACAGATCCTAAGAAGGATCCTTTTGCTAATGTGATGACCAAATAAAGAGTAAGGTGTGCGTACGTACATGGTGGGTGATAAAGGAAGGGGCAAGGCTGAGACACAGACCCCTGGCCCACCGTAGGTTAAGATGGCCTGGAGGAAAAGCTGTCTAAGCAGAGCCCTAGAGAGTAAGTGGGCATTGGCCATTGAGGGAGGTGGGGAGGAAGGACATTCCAGGCAAAGGTGTCTCAGATGTAAAACTGGATGTGGAGGGAGGCCTGGCACCCTTGAGGAATGCAGAGAAGTCTTCGACCAGTTAGGAATAGTAGCACCTAGATCCCCTCATGTTGTCCAGAGGAATGCTACTGGCTTCTCTGATAGAACTTTGAATGTCCCCATGCCTAAGTTTCCTAGATCATTAGAGAAACTTCCATTGCCTCTGTGCATTGCTGAGAAATGTCACAAACAGGAAAGGTTGAATCTCCAGATGCAAATTAAGTAAAAACAATGGCCCAGTCCAGGAAGTACAGAGGAACAGCTGGTAAAAGCCTCAGGACCTCACAGGTTGCTATGAAGACAACATGAGCTCCTGTGCTGGATTAACTGGTCTGTTGCAGGAGCTCAACACAAGTGAGTCACTGGTACTCATTGGTGCCCTCTCCTTACCAAAGGCCTAAGTCTCAATCAGTAACAACACACATCAAGTTGTTTGTGAGACATTTGTCCCATTTGCCAGAGGTGTGACTTAGGTCAAGCCATTTTGATTCTCTGAGTCTCAATTTCTTTATCTTTAAAATTAGCATAAATGCTTCTTTTGCAGTACTGTCATGAGAATTAAAGGGAATGTTTTATTCAGTTTTTTGCTTCTGTGACCAAAGACTCAACCAAAAAAATTGTAGAGGAGAAAAGTTTATTTGGGGACTCACAGTTTCAAAGGTCTTAATCCGCAGACAGCTGGTTCCATTCCTTGGGCCTCCAGGTGAGGCTGAACATCATGATGGAAGAGTGTGGCAGAGGGAAATGTCTCGAATAATGACCAGGAAGGGGGGGGGGGGNGAGGGGCAGAGAGGGAAGGAAGGGGGGGGGGGAGAGAGAGAGAGAGAGAGAGAGAGACAGTCCAATCACCAGATATAAAATTTATACCCCAAGGCCATGACTCCAGAACCCACCTCATCCAACCACACTGTACCTGTCTTCAGTTACCACTCAGTTAATCTCTTTCAGGGGATTAATTCACTGATTGGATTAGGCTCTTATAAACCAATCACTTCTCCTCTAAAACTTTTTGCATTGCCCTCACACATGAGCTTTGGGGGGACACCTCACATCCAATCCATAACAGGAAACAATGTTTGCAGAGTCATTATCCCTGAACCTGGCATATAATAAATGCTCAGGAAATGCTAATTATTATTACTATTATCATTTATTGTCACTGTGAGACATAATTAAACCAATGATGATCACTATTCATATTAGTATTTTTACCATTAGTCCTCCACTGGCCACACATCCCAGTCTAATCTGCCAGTTTTTGAATTTGCCCTGCCGGAACCTGGAGGTGGGAATAGAAAGTAATATTATCGGATAGCATAATCTGGAGCACAGCAGCAAGGCCCAGGGGAGTATGTTTGTACAGCTGAATATCAAGTTTATATTGTTTAAGAAGAATAGGTAGGGTATGTTCTGTGTGTGTGTGTGTGTGTGTGTGTGTAGGAGGTGACAGAGGAAAGGGCAACAATGACTCACATGTTTGAGTTCCTATGAAGGGTCAATTAATCACATATCATCTCCGTAACCCTATAAAGCCTAGATTAAGCTCTGTCTTCCAAAAAGGAAACTCATTTGCTTACGGCCATGTTTCTGATAATAGGCAGAGGCAGGATTCCATTCTAGGACTGTCCGGCCCCACAGTCCATGTGCTTTACACCTCCCCATGATGACAGATGGGGAGCGGAGGTGCAAATAATACGTAAAACCTTTAAATGATTAATTGCTTCTACTAAAGTACAAATTCCTTAAATGGTCTACAAATTCCAGTTCAGATGCCCTGTACCAAGAGCTATATTCCAGGAGGTATATCGGCACTTCACATATAAAATTTCATCTCATTCTTTTTTTTTTTCAGTGTACATTGCTCTCTCCCTTCAATCCCCACATCTCTCTCTTTTTTAAATTGATTTTATTCTTTTAAATACACAACAGTGAAATGCATTACAATTCTTATTACACATATAGAGCACAATTTTTCATATCTTTGTATATAAAGTAATTTCATCTAATTCCTAAAGCGACCCTCTAACATTGGTATCTTTATGCCTAGGGAACCAAGATTGGGGCTAGGAAGGGATAAAATATAATCCAAAGCCACAGAGCTGGGATATGGTATCTCTTGCCTTGTCTTTGTCCTGTCTTTTCTTGTTCCCATCCTGTAATCATTTACATTTTACTACTACTTAGCCATAGGTAGGCACTTCAGAGAGTATTCTAAGAGGCATTTCTCTTCTCACTGCAACCAAGTCAAGGAGAGTGAACAAAAGGCGGGTAGATCAGCATGATTTAAGTTGACATGGATCTAGACCCAGATTCCAAGAAACACATGTTCTGGGTTAGAGCACAGACTTTGAACCAGATCTTCAGGATTGGCTTGACCACTGATAAATCACTGAGTTGGAACTGGCCTTGGTTGTCTCCATCTGATATACCAGCCTAGACCCAAAGCTGTCCTCCATAAAATAGTGGTCCTCAGCATCGTCCTCGATATTCCCTACCATTGTACACATGCTCAGGGAGGTAGAAGGTTCCTTTTGGAGATCTTGGCTCAGAAAGTCCCCGAGGTCTGGGGCATAAGAATGATTGAAATTTACAACTAGAAAGATCCTTAATTTAATAAAATTATCAATATAGATGTAGGGAATGGAGGGAGAAAAAATTTGCTCAAAGGGAAGCATAAATTAGTAGCAGGATTCGGCCTGACATAAAATTGACTCTCTCTTCCATCTTCCTCACCAAGGAAGTGCATTGAGAAGTAATTCAATAGACCAAAGCTATCTCTTTTGTGTTTGTAACAGCTTATATTGAGATATATATATATCTCCCATACAATGGAAAGTATATTTAAAAAAATTTTTTTTCGTTGTAGATGGACATAATACCTTTCTTTTGTTTACTCATTTTTATGTGGTGCTGAGGATTGAACCCAGTGCCTCATATGTGCAAGCACTCCACTACAGAGCTACAACCCCAGCCCATGGAAGGCATATTTTTGAGTCTTCTCTTCCAGTGGTAACTTTACACCAAGAAAAAGGTCAGGTGAATTCAGAAGCAAACATGATTGTCAATTAGTTCATAGTTGAGAAGATTCTCAACTACTCCTCACACCTTTCAATCATAGCCTGTTTTCTGTTGCAGCTAGACTTTGTGATTCAGAAAGGCAGCTGGGGGGAGGAGCAGGTGACAGAACTGGCTAGCGCTAGTTATTACCCAAAGTGTATATGAGTGTGTGTGTATGTATATATGAACATATGAGCTAAGCTGACTGATCTACTCTGGCATTATTCAGAAAACTATTTTAGTGCCCACTGTTTCAGGTCCTGTGTTAGATGCTGTGGATGAAGTAGTAATTTAAATGCTCTTCTGCTTTCATAGAGCTCATTCAAGCCTTGGAGAGTATTAGATAGGTAATGGGAAAGTCACAATATAACAAAAAAAATGAAAATAGAGCAGAGTCTTAGGAGGATAAGAAACAACAATGAGACAAATCTAGGAAGACAGGCAGAAACCAAATCTCTACAGGATTTGTAGACCATTTAAGGAATTTGTACTTTAGTAGACACAATTAAAGGTCATTTAAAGGTTTTAATGTATTATTGCTAGCATTTGCATTTTTAAATTTAACTTTGTCTATGTTAGGTAGACTGGGGATCAGAGAAAATATATGTGGGCTGCTATGTCAGAGTCAAGATCAGTGAGGAAGCCACAGCAATGTTTCAAGGAGAAAAATAACAGTGGCTTATAATTTAGTAGCTATGAGGATGAACAAAACAAAATTTGATGTGAAAAATATTAAGTTGCTAATATGATGCTGCATTATTCAGCTTTGCATCACTAAAACAAAATACACGACACAGGCTACATATGAAGAAGAGGTTTATTTAGCTCCCAGTTTAGGAGGTTCAAAGTCCAAAATCAGGCAGACCCCATAGGTTTAGTCTTTGGTGAGGGCAGTGTACAGCAATTGTGGGAGTTCACATTGGGACAAGCAGCCACACCTTGAACCAGGAGCCAGAGAGAGTTGGGTGAGGCCAAACTTGGGCTTTTATAGCAATCCTCTTGAGAAAACTACCAAGGTGGCCCAGAAGAACTGCCTTCAGAAAACAATGACCGCCCCACCCCACCCGTGACCTAAGGATGTTCCACTTGGCCCCACCTCCCCAAGGTTTCACCACCTCCCCACAGCACCTTCTGAAGACCACACCTTCAATCATAATGGACCCTTCGGAAATGATTGTAGCAGATGAGAACTTTGTGACTGAATGATGGAAGGGGGAAGTGAAAAATGACAGTAATGATTAGAGATGGTCCCAAGCTTTCTGCCTTAAGTAAGAGGATGCTGGTGTTCCTTAGATGGAGCAAAGGAGGAGCATAGGGATGGTGGAGCTGAGTTGAGCTTTACATATGTTAAATCTGTTCCCTAAGGATATACAACTGCTCATACAAAATGGGTACCTAGATCTACACTGCTGGGGGAAAAAAAGGTCTGACCTGAAAAATACTGGTTTGGGACCTAGATGCATAGGGAGTTGAAATCACAGAAGACAGTATCTTCCAGAATAGAAATTAAGTTCCTCTTTTGCAATTTATTTCGTTGGGGAGCTGTTTTCTCTCATCATACCAGTATCATTTCTGACATTTTATTTAGATGCTTTATTGCATTCAGAAAGACTACACTTTCTGCTCAGTTTTGGCTAGCTTTTACTTGTGTAAAATGTTATGGGCATTGAAAAATAGTTCTAGTACATATTAAATGGCAGGAATGAATAATTCTGTATCATAATAATTCTGTATCAATGTATCTGTGGCCATTGTCACCAGAGTAGAAGAGAAAATTGTATGATTTTAGGGGTTTTACTTAATTACTTGCATGTTTTATTTAGTTAACAGTTAGTCTTCTATGAAAGGTCCAGGGCATATGTGCCCCACTCTTATGTGACCTTTTTCCAGTGTACCTATTGGTGAAAGTTTATTCTCCCTAGACCCTGGATCAGGTGAGGTGATATGCACAGAAAATCCCTCTCCATCTTTAAACCATGATACTCCCCATTTACCTTTATTTCTGACACTTTTAAATAATCATTAAATGTTCCAAATTTCATATCCTGAGGCCTGAGAGATTTATTGATTTATTATTTTTAAGTTTAAATATGAAATGCCATTTCACAAAACATGGCTTTATTCATGATTGCTCCCTTTGCTGTTAACTCAGTAGATAACTTGTACCGTTTTCACTTATCATATTATGAAGTTATTTTCAACATTTAACTCTAAATATCTGTTGTCTCTCTTAAGTAGTAGGATAGGCCCCCCAACCAATATTTGGTTCAGATATTGAGACTAATAATACTATATATACATCAAGAGGATATTAAAAATGTATCACACCTCTGATGAATTTTTTGGGGAACAATAGAGGGAGCTCCCAAGCAGGTCCACAGTGGCTTCAGAGAACAGGGAAAGGAGACTGGGTTGGTTTCTATATAATGTGTGTGTGGTGGGGCGGGGTTTGGGTTAGGTTAGAGCTTGTTCCAGAGTGCTCTCTGGGCCTTGCCTGATTTGAAGTTTCCTCTGGCACCAAAGGTGGCAGCTCCTAGGCTTTCTTATCAGCTTGCTCAGATGTGAGACTTAAGGGGAAGGAGGAATAGTGAGGTCTGAAGGCTTTTATCAATCTAATATCAAAGATGGATCTTTATTACAATTCACTACCGATGATTGATTGATGACTGAAATGTGCCCCATATTTCACTGATTTCAACTTGAACTTGTTTAAGTAAGCCATTAGACCTTTCTATGAGGCCCAGAAGCCTGAGACTGGTAAGGGAGGTGAAAAGTCCATCAAGTGCCTTACAAAAGCCCACACCACTATATATGTGGAGAAGTGAAATGAGTGCCTTGGTCACTATCACAAATGTTTGAAACATTGAAGGGGACAAGGAATGTCTTAGTGTGGATTTAGTATGTACAGAGCTGACCTTGATTTTTATTTTAGGTATCATTGAGGAAAACAACCCACAGACTTCTTGTCCCCAAAGAGACTATCTTGGATTGGGAACTATTTTTGCTGTTATTGGCAGGAAGAGCTGAGCAGATCATTGGCAATGGTCCAAGAGTCAATAGAATTATGCAGATGGGGCTGATTGTTAGCCAGGGCATCCTGTGCTAAAAGGACCACATGAAGTTTGGCTAGTTGTGCTGACTCTTGAGTCCTGGCTCCTTACCAGGGATGTTGCAATTAAGGGCTAAACATTAGCAGCTTTCTAGCAAACTCCATCACATATGATGGCAGTGATGCCAACTCTGAAGTGTTTGAACTCCATTTGCAGTTAACTTGTTTGACCCCAAGAAACTCCCCTGATATCCAATTGCTCTTGGAAATAGGCAACTTTCACCAGTACCATGCCATTTAGCAAAGGACTAGGAATCATGGGGGACCCTGTACTACAGATGGATATGTTGAGCTTGGCTCTGTGGCGCAGTAAAGAGGTCTCAGTGGCTACACTAAAATTTCTGGGTGTGGTTTCCATGATCCAACGCAAAATGGGCAGCTGGATATGGAAGAGCCCTGAGCGTGACAACCAACCTGTTTCCAGGAAAGCCCAGTATGCAGCCAGCAACTGCAGGTTTTTTTTTTTTTAATTAGTTAATTATTTATAGTTGTAGTTGGACACAATACCTTTATTTTATTTATTTATTTTTATGTGGTGCTGAGGATCGAAACCAGGGCCTCACATGTGTTAGGCGAGCGCTCTACCGCTGAGCCCCAGCCCCAGCCCAGCAACTGCAGTTTAATATCCTACAGCTTGTGGCTGAGGAACAGTTTCTTGCACCAGATGTCCATGGACAACTTACAGCCATCAAGTATGGTCCTGAGACTTCAAGATGTATGACAGGAGATTGCAAAAGCCTTTAGTATGAATGAGCCTTTTGTTGCACAGGAGCTCAACCAAGGTAAGCCAATTTGTAATAGTATATATGGGTTTTAGTGAATTTTATAAACGAGGAACATGTTGTCTCTAGAACCCAAAGGCCTACAAGATATTGGACTTATTTTAACACCGTGGATGTGGTTTCTTGACAGTGTCAGGGGTAAAATTGCATTCAGCTAAATAACCTATTAGGTTGGACCTCAGCATTAAGATTGCAACAACCCACCAGGGTGCCATTCTTTATTTCTAGGTTTAAGAATAAGCTAAATTGAACCATTAAATTTCAAAGCAGTGTAGATAATAATTCTTCTCTAAATAGGTCTAGTATATGGGATTCAAGCCTTAAGATCTTGTTTTAATTTAAACCAGCACATATTAACTATTTTAACTAGTAGAAGAAGAGAAGGTACATTTTGGGAAGACAATTGTTAAGTGAAAAAGATTTAATTAAACTTTTAATTTATTACTCCTTGGGTCAAAACATCCATTTCCTTTGTGGAATATTTAGTGTAATGGGGGCTGTGGGGAATTTAGTTAGGTAATAGTACTGATGATTAAGATTAGGCATATATGTCTTCCTTACATGTCCTGAACTGTCCTCGGTAACTCCTCCAAGACGATAGGGCTACTTAGTTCAAATTCCCAGGTGTAACTGGAATTTGAGCCCCAGTATTAAGGCCACAAAGGTTTGACCTTTGTGAGTATCGGCAGATGTTAAATGTTAATTCAGAACCCAGGTAGTAGAGGTGCAAAAACCAATTAGCAAACTTTTACCTTTGCTGTTGCCATGTAAAGTTTTAAAGTAACTTTCGGATCTCCAATTGAGTCCAGTTTTGGACCTGGTTCAGTTTTTTAATTTTGTTTTGCTTCCTCTCTCTATATCAGAGTTTTTTTTTTTTTTTTTAATTACTATATGTGGTTTAGTATGTGTGTCCATTCTTGATGGTCTGTTCTTACATGTTGCTTCCTCCAGTCACAGATCTCATCATCAGGAACAGGGTCTCCTCCCATGGCAACAGTTGCTTTATGTAGTTGAAAGACTCTAGGCTTACTTCAGGTTTGAACCAACACCTTGGCTCTACTCTTTTCCTGTAACCCTGAGGATCAGGATCTTTATTTGACCACAGTGGCTTAAAGAATAGCAGCTACAAGGGCATCTTTTAAAGTCCTGGTGAGCCATCTGCTTTTAAGAGTATGGGCAAGAGCATTCCACATAACCTTCTTCCACATGAGTCACCAGGGCATTGGGAATCCCCATCAGTGTCCTACAGAATGGGTAATGCCTGATTGAGACAAATATCCAAAACCCATTGGCTCAGGGTCATTCCTGTGAGCTTGGTGTCAGAGCTTCTGCTGGAATCCAGTCACAAGTTCAATTTGATACACTTAGGTCTCAACCAAGACACATGACTCAGGGCTTCTTTTCTCCTTTCTTTAAATGCCAATTATCAAAACTTCCAACTTAGCCGAGCATATCTATAATAGTGAATCTGTAGGGTTCAGCAAATGGAGCAAACCAGCCCAGCTTACAGCACAAGTTTGTCAGCAGACAGAGAAAAAAAACAAGCAAGCAAATACACATGTAAGCCAGGAACAGAACCAGTTAGCAAATCAAAGAAAAACAGAAAGCCCTCTAGTGGTGGTGGACATCTCCTAGACCCCTGCTTGTGTCCTCCTACAGAGACGGGGTGAAACCCCTGAAAGCATCATACAGATGTGGACACCGCTGATGCTACTCTCACATCAAGTAGGTTAAAGTTTATTATTCACATAATGAAACTCAAAATGGTTCAAAATGACTTGGGCAGGTAAAGGAGACCAGCTTGGCTATTTGGTGGTTTGGAGATAGGGTTAGAGTGAAGGTTCCCATGCAGGGGCTGTGACTTAGGTGCTTTTAACTTCCAGCTAGTACCAAAGGTGGAAGTACTTTCATATCCTTGTGTCCAGACAAGAAGCAGAAAAGGAAACTATCAGCAAACATCAAAAAATGAGTCAGACTCATTTTATATAAAGTTATACATGTTACAGGATTAGTTTAGACTTTTAAGGGAAGCAATTTGATATTATTTCAGGAATTTATCATTATAGTACTGGGAATAAAATCCAGGGACTGTCTACCACCAAGCTACATCCCCAGCACTTTTTTATTTTATTTATTTATTTTTTATTTTGAGGTAAGGTCTTATTAAATTGCTAAGGCTGGCTTTCAACTTATGATTCTTCTGCCTCAGCCTCCCAAGTAGCTGGAACTATAGGTGTGCATTGCCACACCTAGCTTATTTAGGGATTTTTAAAAGGCAGAAAATTGACTTATGAGACAGTGTCAATCAGTGGCTCCTACTATTTGAATATATTAGAAATTGAGGAGAGTATACATTTCAAACTGCACCTTTGCCCTCTACCTCTAGGACTCCAAGGAGAATCTGATCCATGCCCTATCATTCTTTGTAAGAATGGAGTCTCACGGGTCATGGTTACTAACAGGAATGGCAACGGCCTAGGGGAGGAGAAAAGAACCACTTGAATTATTACTAATAAGAAAGGCCATGGACATTGGACCTTTGAATGTAATGTTCCTCACTGGCATGGTTTAACTTGGGGCACAAATTTCTCACTCTTTCATCTAACCTTGCACCTTGATTCGTGGTGTTCTCCTTACTTTCAAGGCCCTTGAGCAACCAGATCATCTCAGCTAGAAATAGTCTTTGCTCAAACACCTGTCATGCCACTTTTATCTTGCACCATTTATCTTATTCTTCAGTGTATTTGTATTATTTGTTTACATACCTTTTTTTTAAATTTTTTATTGTTGGTTGTTCAAAACATTACAAATTTCTTGACATATCATATTCCACACTTTGATTCAAGTGGGTTATGAACTCCCACCTTCACCCCATACACAGATTGCAGAATCACATCAGTTACACATTCACATTTACGAAATGTATTTTAAATTCAGGATTTTTTTGATGATTTCCATAGTCATCACTGTAAATCAGATCCTTATTATCCCTTGCCCTGAGTTATGCAATGAATGGGTAACCAGAGACGGAGTGGTCGGCGTCTCTCAAGGC